>NC_060215.1:132252500-132852500 GCF_021130785.1 Homalodisca vitripennis | reverse complement strand
TGTTAAAAGTGACTTGGAAACCGACGGAATTGTAATCACTAACAACACTGCTATGGGCTCAACCTTTGGAGGGCCTTTGCGTACGTAATTAGTCTTTTGTGACGATCTGATACTATTACTCCATCATGTTCCTTCCAAGATTCTCTAAATTAGTAAAATATAAATGAAAAATACCAGAAAACGAGTCTTTTACGATTGTCATTAAAACATGTGAAAGAGCTTTCCTCTATGGAACACAACGATGTAGCTTTATCAGTCAGCTCAAAGTTATTTTGCACAGTTCCCAGTTAACTGTGACTTTCTGTACTATACAGGAGTTTTAATCTAGCTGTAACTGCAATTATAACATTCTGCAAGTCTGAAAAGACCTCATGGAAGTGCCTAAATGGGTCATAGCTAACTTATACAGCTTTACTAGTTTTTAATCGAGACTTAATAGTTATTTTGATATGTCACATTAGTTTCGTTGAGCTAATGGAAATATAACAATACTAAAAAGGTTTTTATTGTTCAAGCAGTAACAACTAAAATATGGTTATGATATCTATAACGTAATATAGTTTTAGCATGGTACATCTTCATTATACTGTATAATTATGAAAAGATGTTATCCGCAGGAACGAGTAAAAATTACTTAAAACTTAGTACACTTCGCTGTAAACTTTAAACATTGTCAATGTTAATTCTAATTGATGTTTCATCAACTATTTAATTCTGCATTTCACATGAAGGAGAGGGCGTTTTCTAATTAATTTCACACTTTTATTCCCATTAACGAGTAAAAATAATGTCAAATAATATGTTCTAAATTACATTATTTATTATAATTCATATTTTAACTAATATTTGCAAGTTTTAAGGACGTTAGAGTTCCTTGTACTAACTTACATCACGCTCCATTATCCATGATGTAAAAGCAATAATATATTGGTTAAAGCAAAACAAAATTATAAATCAATAAAATTTAGTGGTACTTTGTAACACTTTTCCAACGTTATTTACCTAGCATTCATTACTTTAAACAAAATATGTATATTGATAACGATAACAAATCAATCTCTTACACATTTTTATTTTCCAAACTAAACTACTAAGAACTGTAGGTGCATATTCTTCTTCATCATGATATAGGATAATTACAGAATTGTAAGTTGAAAAAAATGAAACACATAACTATAACATTGAAAAGAGGTATTTGGAGAGGTTTAAAATTATTATAATAAAACGTGCCACCCCAAGCTAAAAGCTTTCCGTATAAATGTGAGATACGTCTGTCTCGGGACCAGTTCAACTCCCGCTCCATCCTATAACTTTGTACACATTGTGTGTGTACCAATGTTAATTTAAACATTTCCACTAAAACAACTTCATTACATTCACATGTGTTCTTTAGAGACAAAAAATATCTTACACGTTAGAGTTTCACGTGATCTTTAGTCTATACTCCTACTATAATATTTCTTGTGAAATTTAATAATGAATTATGAGAACTATTCAATAATTTAATTGGTTTATGATGGTATTAAAATCCGATCAACTAACCTATTTATTCCTCAGAAATTTAAAGTGACATTGTGTGAAAACCCCATTATCTAAATGCACGTCACAAGAGTATAACTTCCATCATCCTTTACACAACAAACCCCTAACTTTTAGAGAATTTTACTAAAACAAATTTGCCTATTTTTACAGCACTTTCAAGCAGAGTGAGGAAAGTAAATTAATAGGTAATTTTAAGTATAAACGCGTTTTTCTATTAATTATATTACCGTACGTATTACGGTTATTCCTCTACAAACAGCCAATTAATAAAAAGAAATTTTAATTTTAATACTACTGCTAAATTATTTGATGAATATTGATATCTTAATAAGTAAATATGCTTTCTTGAAAATGATTTATTTTTTTATCTCTTATAGTTTTTGTAAAAAATGTTTAACTGCGGAAGCGTTTCAATCCTTCAGATTCTAAAATTTAAAATTCCTTCTGGTATAAAAGCCCATCTATAGTATTGTTGAAAGTGTCTGCAGCAATCTCATGAAAACTTTTGGCATTTCCATTTTTATTATTTTTGAAATAGTATATTACGTGAAAACCTCTACTATTCCAGAATTAAACTTACCCGTAGGATAAATTACAAATAAATGATAATAAAATTTTTTAGTAATTTACTTAAAATATGAAAACTTAATGGCAGTTAAAACGCCTTTGTAAATATATCCTTTTTGCATAATATTTATTTAGGCTTCAAGATTGACCCATTGGCAGTGTAGGCTGTACTTGAACTAGTTACAATTTAATATTGAGAGGAAAAATAGTCATCACATCTTTTCTCTTGTTAGCGGCCCTACAAATACATGTTGTACACATACCAATAACCTGAACACAAAAAACATTTTGTGGCTGCAAAGGATTATATTGCAGACTACAGAAAACTAATGTTACAATACAAATATGCTGTCCATTTATCCAGACTTACAACTTTTCAAGACTTTGCATTCACGGGGCTCACAGTTGGTAAAGCTCTTTTTTCATTTACACAAACGATGAATGCCACAGCCTAACAACAGATATATTTTCTGATGGCACAACTATGATTGTAGAAATGAAAATATTAAAAACTTACAGATAAAAATAAACAAAGCAACATACTAGGCAGGATTGCTTTTCTGTGGGTAAACTTTGTCTAATTAAAGTATATTTCCAATACTCAAATTCAAGCCATTTCGCACAACACACAATGGATGGATAGATGGTTATAAACAATACAGAGTCAGTAATGACAACTACCTGTCATGAGGATGTATGGGAGTACACGCCACTGATAACAGTCAGTCCACTTTAAAATCGGTTGTGACCTTGACCCATACACACGTAGCTAGACTTGTGACCATAACACGGCGTCTCTTACGTTGTAGCAACGTTATTGGTTCTTTACCGGTTAAGTTATATTTGTTTCCTATATTTGTGCATTAACGAAACAATTATTCCTGTGTGGGATTTGAACAGAATATTTTACTAGATTATTTAAAATAAATATAAATAAGTAAATCCCTTTTTTTATTTAAGCATTTTCTCATTTCAAATTATTTAGTTCTCATATACATAACTCCGTGATAGCTAGATTTGGTTCTGATTCTAAAATTAGTCCATAACAGCGGAACTGACAGCCGCTACCTGTTTATATAATCTATATCTCATGTTAAATACAAAAATATCAGCTTTGTTTTCACCTAGTGATGGAGTTTTAAATCTAAATATTTCTTGATTACAACGAAAGCTATTTTTCTCGCAAAAATAATTTATTATTAAACAGGCTGCTATTTAGAACTATACGACTACCTTTGTATGGTGAAGGGCTATTTTTCAAACAGAATCTAAAAGTCGCTACTTAAAACTTTAAAAATACTCTTCTTTAAAGTTAGAAACATTTAAAAAGTAGGTCCTGCCCTATGTGGTTTAATATTCTTGCCTTGGCCCAAACTGTGAAAGTTAAACTTTGTAAATGAATAGTGAATCTAAGAAATAGATTTTAAGGCAGTTAGTGCCTCTTCACGTCAAATAAGTGATGGTGTACAAAGAGTTCGGCAAAACGTTTAACGTAACCATATCTCAAGATGTACAACATTAGGAAGTAGTTGTTTAGTATCAATAAATGATAAAGGAAACAATCCTAGTATCAGTTATTATAATAGAAAGTTCTGAAATTTAGGTCGGACTTTGAACTTTAATTGATTTACATCTTAAATTAAATTAATTATTTTTGTGGCATATTGAAGTATTTAAGAAATACTTAAGTATCTCTTATGACTTTTTTTTAGAAGCAATCCATTTGAGTTCAGTAAATACGACCTAAGTACATGTTGAATATTCTACGTTACATGTGTCACTACCAAGCCAAGCTTCAAGATGTTTCAAATACCTATGACCAACAGTCATCCAGGTGTAATCTGAATGGAAAAAACTATCAGTGCTGTTATAAATATAAGGTAGCTATTAATGTAAGAAAACCCAGTAAATTCAGTGTCATCAGAAAATTTGCTAAACAGGAAATATGATGCATAGTTATTGTCATTATCGTTTGTAAATAGGCAAGATTTTATCAATTTGCCTGATAGGATTCAGAAGAATTCAACTTGTATAAGAAAGAATTTCCAAATACGTATGAAAGTGCTTGTAGATAAAACACACCTTTAGATATATGATAAATATTGCTGTTAGATACGGGCTACGAAGGATGATCTGCTTAAAAAAATTTATATACCAATTGAAGAAAATCTTAAGACTCACATGCTATAATTAATTTTCATGATAAAATATATAACCTAATACTATGTTCTGTATAGTACAGAAACAAAAACTTTACGCTACAACTTTGTGTTCACTAAAATGCACAATTTTCAAGCTTGCCATGTTCCAGAGCTATAACTTGTTTATTCACATTTCCTATCCTTCCAGTAAACGTTATTTTAGTTCTTTGTTCAAATTTCCTTTTTACGAATGAAGAATTGTGAGAGAAACGGTATTTTATCGAAAATTTTAATTTCGTTCAGTTAAATCATAAATAACACTACGGTACGAGATATGAAATAATATATTTTCATTTGGTGTATGAATGAATATAACAAATAAATAAAGATTAGGATAAATAAAAAAATATACAAAAATATTATTACAAACGTACGTCACATATTTGAAAAAACCTGACGTGTGTCAAGTTTATCTCACCATCTATATGAGATGTACCTAATAACACAAACACAAATTATTAACGGAACTAAAGAATACAAACTACAACTAATATTTGTCTTACGTTGCAAGAAATATTTTCTACACACTTTCATTTTTGCGATTGTTATACAAAAAACTTCATAAAAATGCATTCCCGAACGTGTTAATATTGGAATTGTAAAATATAAAAATATAATTCGTCTTTTTAATTTTATTTGCGGAGGACTAATTAAATACACTTCGGGATTTCAAATTTACTGCTAGCAGACTGTTCATATTACTGTGTTCGCCATTAACACATATTATAGTCCAAATACTCTACTATATTGACCTACTAAACGTAATGTATTTATTATGTCTCTACTATAGTACTCGTAACATATTTTGGCAATAAATTCCCAACAATTGTATCTTGACTTTGAATATACCTCACCATTGTCAGATACGATACAGGAATAATTCCCTAACTATCAATTATATCACACTCTGAATTAGTTTTTGAAATCCTCTAGCTTTTGTTATAAGTAATGGTATAAGCATATCCATGATGAATTTGTTTATTTTTCGTCAACACTTTAATTCTCCCTTGATGAGTTAGTAAATAACTAAATTTTCGACGGAATAGTATAAGAAAAGTAAAATTGTTTTTGTAAAAAACGAGTCATTAGCTGGTGTTAGCTTATAATGTAATTTAGGAGAGCACGCTCTGTTTTTTTTTTGTACAGAAAACATTGAGTTTTTTTTATTCCTACTTCTAAAGCACTGCTTTTGTTTCTTTAACCCGGCGATTCACACTAGCGTTTCCATGGCAACCACCAAGTTCCTCGCATGCTGATTCTGAGATGTTATATTACAGTTTAAACTTTAAAAGTAAAATTTAAGAATTTCTAAAACAAGCTTTCTAACAACTTTTAAAATTGTTTGTATATATAATACTTTTACTAATTAAAATCACAGTGTATTAAACAAATAGATTTTAAAAATTAATCTTATAATTAATCGTTAC
Source organism: Homalodisca vitripennis (assembly GCF_021130785.1). Taxonomy (NCBI): domain Eukaryota; kingdom Metazoa; phylum Arthropoda; class Insecta; order Hemiptera; family Cicadellidae; genus Homalodisca; species Homalodisca vitripennis. The sequence continues at coordinate 132,846,763 of NC_060215.1, read as the reverse complement.
AAAATCAAATTGCTTTTTACATATATCTTATTTGGAATGAAGACCTTAAACTGTCGTGACTTTGAAAGTCTTAAAGGTGTTTTTTATATTCAAATACCAGCAAGTTAGTATATAATATTATACATGTTAATGTCAAATTGCAAATGTGTACCTATCTTAGGAGCGGGCTGTAACAAACTCTTGCAGTGCATGAGTTTTATCACATTAAAAATGTAACACGTCCGAAAATAAATATTTAAAAATACTGTAAGTACAAAAGTTTATACTTAAATAATGAATCCTTATTCAACTGGTTCTTTTTTAAACTGTTACAAATGAATGGAAGAGAATTTTTTATTTAAATGTAACATCAAACTGCATTGTTTAAGAACTTTAGAAAATGATTACAATAGAGCTACAAAGCTACAGAGTCTGAGGCCTGATGTAGACTGCTTTTCAGCTCACGCAGGACTGCTGAGTCTGCCTTGTCAGCAGTCTTGCTGCTGTCCTACTCACTTAGTTTCTACACTGCTTTATACTTTTTAATTATTAGGTTTTTAGTTAAATATTAAGAATTTAACTAAGACGACGAAATATTTATAAAAGGAGTAAAGCCTAATTTCTGCATACATTGTTATATCTTTAAATAAGGTTTATTTAAAGATTGATATTATTCGAACTATAAATAAATTTCTGTTAACGGTCGTTACAGTTAAAACTAAACACTTATTTTCATTTTTAAATTATTGTGAGAGCCTCATTCACTAACAATTATTTTTTGGTTGTACGTCTAAAAGATTTTATATATTTAAAATGATACTTTTCTCATTACTCTAAGCCCAAAGATAAGAGCGTGAACATGTTCGTGAATTTTTGAATATATAAGTGTGAGGTTTACCAATATTTCTTAAGAGAATAATATTATTATAGCGTGGTTTAAGGTTATAAGATAGTAATAACAAGCAGAGCTAATAAGAATAGGGTAAAATAGACTTTTTTATTTTGACAAATTTTTAATTGACCCAAATATTTCTCTTCGCTTTAAACACTCTGTATACGAATGTTACATAAAGAAATATTTACATACAAACCATACATACTCCAAAGTTTCACTATAAATATGCTAAGAATATAACAGCTTGTAAATGAATACTAAAACTATAAATGAAATATATTATTTAAGTATTACTAAATACTTTGCTTGTTGTCTAAAAAACAACAAATACATCAAAGAAAATATTTTAAAGTTTATTCGTTAAATTCAAAATCGTGCTTTATCTACTGTTTTTAGGAAAAGTGATATTTTGGTCGCTTAGGGAACCAAAACATCAAATGTATAAGAAACAATATAACATTTATGTTTAAAAAATATCCTGTTTCTTATCCTTCGTCCACTTCAACAATTATCCCATGGCATATGTAAAGTTTACTGTATGATGTTGAGTTAACCCTCCAACTATTGGATTCGGGGAAAAAAAAGCCTAAGGAATACTATAGTTTTATTCCTCTTGTATTGTAGTTGCAACGTACCAAGTTCGTAGTTTGGAACGTAAAAGATGTGACCGCCATGTTGTCGATGCCGTCTGAGTTGTTGATGTAAAGAGTCGTGTTTATTAGTAAGTTTTAGTAGGTTTATTTGTGTTTTAGTGTTGTGTTTAGTGTGTGGTGAATTGTTAAATATTGCAGTAGTGCAAATAAATATATTTTAGAATAAATAAATTTCTCGAAAATGTTTTGCAAAAGTTTTGAGTAATGACAAAATGAAACTTTTTTCGACTCTTCAAAAAAAAGTTATGGAATTTATTTTACTACTGCTGTATAGTTTACTTCATTCTGAGTAATAAAATATGCAATATAACATGTATTGAAGTAAAACTGTATTAGTAAAACTTTTATTAGCAAAGTCTTACATATACACCCTATTTTCACAATTTATGCGCATCGCTGCTTTTTGTTATATAGTGTTATTATAGTTTCATAAATTTGTATAATGCTTATGTGTTTCTGAAACTAGAATAAATTTGACACAAAATGATGGATATCTCACTTTTATAGTTTTCTTACTATAACTTGGTTTGCTAGGTATGGTCCCCCCCAAATTAAAAAAAAATGTAAATTTTGAATTTCATGGAAAAAAATTTTTAGTCAACATTTTTTAAGGCAAAATTTAAATACTAATATTATTATATGTTTAATTATGAACAAAAAAAATATATACTTCTATATATATTACATTTAATTTATATTTTTAATAAATTTTTTTTTAAACCCTTGCACGAGGCTCGAAAACATGCCGCCACTACAGGAAAAAATGACTGCCAGTTGGAGGGTTAAGTACCTAGTACTCTGATAATTTATTATTTAGAGCATTCTTTACGTTAAAATCATGCAGTGGTATCCCTTTTGATTATTGAAAACCACTGTGATGTTTTTATAACAACGCACGAAACTAGAGGTGAAACTGAACACATAGTAACGTGTTCAGTTTCACCTCTAGTTGAAACTGAACTAGAGGTGAACTCGCATAACACACTGAAAGTATTCAGTGTGTTATGCGAGTAAGACACCAGATCAATCAACGTTTTCTCACAGAATTGTAGTTCGTTTTATGTTCGAGGAAATGTGCTAGTGTATTTAAGAATAAAGTATAAAGTTTGTATATTGATATTCTGTGAAACAATAAACCAATAATAAGTATATAACATGTCAAGAAGAGATACATTTATCCAACTTGGTAATATACAAACAAATGCAGCAGGTAAAGCAAGGAAGGCAAGTAAATTGTAGAACATTGGAAAAAGAAGCAATATAAGAAAATATTTAAATATCTAATTACAGGATGCTTCCTATATTGTTTAATTATTTATAGGAATATTTATATTTTATTAAGAGAATTGTAAATTTATATACTAAGTTAATTGTAAGATTGTGATCCTTCCAGCAGTGCTGAATTTCTTGTTGGTTCGGGTTCGAGGAATGCCTAGAAGCTTCATTTTGTCTCTAGGCATTGAGCATAAGTTACAGGTCTGGGTTGGATAGTTACCATCCAGTTCATACATTTGTGTTTGCTCAATTTTGATTGGCCAATGTTAGGTTGATTAGATGGTGGGAGGCACTTCTGATCCTTCCGGTGGATTCAAGCAGGTTTTCAGGGGAGTCTTTGCTGGGTGCTCAGAGAGAGAAGTTCGTGTAGAAGTTATAGCCTACTCTAACCGTATAGATTTTTCGGTAGGAAGGTTGAGTTTTAGGATTAAAATTCTTTTCAAAATTTAAAGTTTGTAATTTAATGTTGTATGTCAAGTAATATATAACAGTTATTTTTGTTTGTTGGTTAAGTCTTCAGGAGATGTGTGAGGTACTGTGAAAGTTAGAATTTAACATTTAAATAGAATATTGCTTGATGATATTTTCCTGTTCAAGTTGGTTAAATCAGGAATAGCCTACTGATAAAGAAAATTTATTTTATGTTCTGAGATTCTATATATATTTTTACAAGTTCCTAAATTTAATATTCAAAGCCAACCATATTATTCTGGATAATTCAATAATCTTGTAAATTGGAAAATTACAGGAAATAAGTACTTTTTAATTGATACAACTTATTGATACAACTAATTGAGTTTAACTGGTTGGACATTGTCTTTGTTCATATATTAATTGTTAATATTACCTTAATTTGTTTGATTTTTATTTTGAGAAGAAGTCTTATTTTATTATTTGTTTCATTTTATATTTGAAGAAGATTATTTTATTTAGAAATTTTAATGAAGATTTTTATTTTGACTTTGAGTTGAAAATATTAGCACTGAGAACTTGAAGGACACAATTATTGAATGATTTGATTCATTGTTAATTTTAAGGCTGGACATTTGAAAATTGATGGCTTATACATACTAAATAGTGAGAATAAATTAAATGTAAAAAAGATAGCTTGGCGTTGATCTATTTTTGGTGTTGAATTTTAATAAAAAATTTCTATTAATTTAAACTGAGTTTAATCATTGAATTCCATTGGAACTTGTGCTTGTTCAAATAAAGGGTTATTAGTTTACAACCCAATTGATCGCTCATATACTAAAACAAAAATAGTTTTAATTGGTTTATAGAAATTAACCTTCCTATAGACACGTTACACTAATGCAAAAATTACCTACATTTAAGCACTAAATTTATGTGTACTAAATTAAAAATGCAACATATTCTTATAAAGTTCAGTTTTTATCAAAAATGAATTGAATAAAACGACCGAGATAGTAAAATAATGTTGTATCCTTCATGGGAATATTCTATAGGAACTAAAAACGGTAAAAAAAAACTTAAATTAGGATATCAAAATTGTTTAAATTCTAATATCTCCAGAGGGGGTTGAATTTAAAGTTCAAGGTTTAAGACTTTTTTCAAAAACAAGGTTAGTACTAAAAATAGACCTCAGATAGAGTATAACTGGTATTCTTGTATAGCCTTGTTAACTACTGATAATAGTGAAGGTGACCATCGAATCCAAATGTCGGTACAACAGACAGGAGTGATAATTGATAATAATATTTATTGAACATTTAGATTCTTTGGGAAAACACTATTGCAGGGCTCGTAATTAACAGAGAGTGTACCTACCCAGCGACATAACTTCTAGGTTTCTACAAAGTACGTAAGTACCATAGAAAAAATGCCTTTTTAATAATTTAAAATATTTAATATATTTTCATAAAAATTACAATACTGCATTTTGAAGGCCAGCAACTGACCAATTCTCCAAATGCCTTTAATTTGAAGAAATATTAAAGTCCTTAGAAAACTGTAACGTTGAATATAATTTGCACAACATTTACCGCAACTTCATTTTGTGTTTTACTAAAGAATGAGGGAGAAGTAACATCCACCTCGGATCGTCAAAACATTTAGTACTTCCAACAGTTACAGATCCATGCCTCCTATGACAGCCGTCAATTCTACTTGTATAGCCTCCCTGTTTGGTATGGTACTGCAATATTTATTATATAGGCTAATTAACATTTTATGTGTAAATAATTATAGAGATAAATATATAAAAAATGTTTTGTACGGGTTTTCCTGTTTTGCCTTGTTTTCTACAAATATGCACGGGATTTGCGTAAGCAGCAATCTTATAGTCTAATTAAGATTTGTATATAGGAATTTATTGCAAACTAATCTTAGCTCTCTTTTACAGGGATTACTTTATACAAAAGTAAATTAAAAATATGCGGAGATCACTAAATAATTAACTAAAATTTTGAATAGATTGCCCTTTTTTTAATTATGTGATATTTCTGACGAAGATAGGAAATTTTCAGTAATATTTTAGTTACTTTGCATGTAGCTTCGTTATTATAATAAAACGTATTTTATTTAAATTTGATTACAAATTTTTCTTTTATTTTAAATTTTGAAGACATTGAAACCCTCAGTTGTATTGTAATTTTTAATCAAGTAGTTAAATTTAATTTAATTTATCTTGTTTAAAAGAATACAACGTTTTCTTCAGTAAACTGACAAGGCAATTGATCTTTTAAAAAGCATTTCATTATTAAATCTACATATTTGATTTAAAAAAAGATTGTTTATATAATACCGATTTTAAATTTTGAGGTTTAAAAATGAACCTGAAGCCGATACAATTATATCTCAACACAGATTTACTCAGATGTGTCACAAGATTTCTAAAACAATCGTGGAAGTATAGCAGTTTATTCACCTTCTCGCTGGTGGCAGGACTTTCCAGCTTACCGTCTAATATGGGTTTTGGAAAACAGCCTTTGGCACAATATATAATGTTTTATAGAAGCATAGAACTGTCCTGATAACATGTAGAGCCTTTGAAGTTATTGACTGGAAAACACCGATCCAAAATGCGATGAAAACTCTGGCCAACTAGCAATTTCACCTTGCTTCTACATGATGTTCCAGAATGTTACAACCTCAATTGTTGTCAGTGGAGAAGCTGCTTACACATTTCATACTAGTACTAATAAAAAGGTTTTAAAACCATCAATAGATGTTAATAATTCTTGAATAGAATACATTATATTTGTAATAACTGAAATTCCTTCAAAACTATATTAACGGCCTGCTTCAGCTGCACTTATTAGACGTGAGGAGGGCCTGAACTCAGTTTCTGCAACCGTGTTATAAATGATGAACAACTTCTAGAAGAATCACAAATTTTAAAAATAGGAAACCAAATGAAAGGAATTTATGACATTGTCTAAATAGAACATTTACAGACATGAACAAGACACTTCAAATAAAACTATTTTTAAATGTTTAAATCTGGCCCAACATCTGCAGGTGATCCCTTTCCGTCTTTATGAAATAAATAATCTTGTCTCTCCACAAATAAACATGGCAAACAAAAACAAATCATATTTATTTTTGAAGCAAATTGTCTTTTGTCCAAGATAGACTTAAGGTTACAGAACACATTTAACCTTGTAGCAATTCTACAACGTCTCTTGTTCAAACCTAATTTGTTTGTTACTAACAAAATAATTATAAATATAGCAAATGTTTTTTTATAAGTTGCTTATTTTTTGTTGTATATTATTAATCGTCATAATTTATTATATACCAAACATTTATGTCTAAAAAATGTAACTAGTGAACAAAAGATGTTTTAAATTTTTATATCAATTACACCATTTGAAATCTTGCGTAAAAATGCACACTTAGGTTAAAATTACTAAATGTTTAGGGAAAACTAATAAGCTATATAATTTAAAAGACATTTTGTAATATCATGAACAAACACATACGGGATGGGTTAAAATCCCGTAAAACTTGAATATTTCTTCCTCACAAAAATAATAAATGAAAATTCCCTAACATTTTATGGGTTGAACTATATCCACGATTATTATGATGGATTTATTATGGTCAGGTTGCACTGCATCACATTGGTTTCAAATGGCATTTTTCGCCACAGATTCAAGTTCTACATAGCAAATTATGTGACGTTTGTCTGAAAGCTGTTTTATAAACCATGTTTATGAAATTATAAATATAACTTATAGAGAAGTAAAAAGTATAACTTCTACGTTTGTTGATAACGATATATTTAACGATGTTCCTCTCATAAATTAGGTTTGTTAAACAATTTTCATATAAGAAGTATTCACAGAAAATTTTTAGATTATATATTGTAGACTAGGCTCTGTTTCTATTCATAGGGCCTTACGTCGCTGAAGGTTTTCGTAGCAGGAATGAAGTAACCGTGACATACAGAAATGTTTATGACGTGGTATATCGAATAACAGTTCCAATGTCTTTGGGTCAAACTGATTCAAGTTAATTAAAATTCGATTCTACTTAAAATACTTTTTATACGTCGCTGCCTTAAAAATCAATAAATTAGTTTTCCGTTACCTACAAAAATGGTTATTTTTCTCGATTTACTTTGTTATAATTATAAGCTATTCAATATTTGAGGTTTAGAAAAAAACATTTATACGTGAATGTTTCATACTCCTTATGGATTTAATAATATAATGGAATAATGGAAATAATATTTTGCCCACTAATTTTGCTAAAATTTTTTTAAAAATGTCCCACCAAAAGTTACTTAGGGGGATGTAGCACTCTAGTACGAAGTGTATTAGAATGAAGTTAAAATTCTTGAGATGGTTTTTAATTCCTCTTAAAGATAAACAGATTTGGGAAATATAAAGAATGAAGCAGACCACGCGTCTATGATGTATAGCGGCTAAACCGAGAAACCTACCTTCTTTTTGTAACGAAATGCCCCGTCCATATTTGACCCTCAAACGTATGGTTATGTCGATTTATTTAACTACAAAACCAAAAATGTGTATTCTAAATTTAAAATGTTATCCTGTAGGGGATGCCTGTATATGTTAACAATAATGGAGAGTTTTCAGTTTTAAAAAGTATTTAATGTAATTTTCCAAACAAAGAAATCTATGAAGTTCGGTAATGTGAACGGAGCAGGCCAATATGTTAGCATTCTACTTGTAGAAATCTAATAGTAGTCCTCTTGTATGTTTGAGTAAGGTCCCCAGCCTCGAGGATTAGCAATTCTACCTCACTATAAATATTTCGCGTTATAGGCTACATCACCAAAAAAATGTGGCTAAAGTGAAAAGAATTTATCAAACACAGCCTTTGCAATATTAAATGATGGTAAAAGTAAATATAGCTCATAGTTAAATAAATGACTCTCGTACCGATAGAGAGCAGTAGCTTGAATTAAGTTGATTAAAGGAGTAAGATGACATTTTATTGTTAAACTAATTATCATATTTTAAACTTTTTACAGAATTATCCTCACTTAATTAGAAATGTGATCTGGTCTATGAACATTATATCATCGTATTCAAAGAAGATTTCAAAAGAATTCCTGTGATGAGGGCAATATCCATTGGTTTAATGTGTGAAATATATTCTATTTCGGTGTGATGTTGTGCAATCTCATCAGCATTCAAAAGAAGGATTGGAAGATGAAGTATCTAGATAATATAAAATAGATTAAGAGAAACTAAAAACAATTGAGTTATTAAAGTGATTACAGTATGACGATTTACTGTTGATTTATGTGAGTTTGAGTATTTTGAATAAACGTGGAGGTATTAGGTTTACTGAACAGAGGAAGAATAAATGGACCGCTCACTCTGGGTGGTTGCCATTACGATTGTTATGGTATGTTGGGCTTAGAACGATAGATCGTCAATGTTTTAATCGTATAACCGTCTGTAGTTGGATGGAAGGGGTTGGTTACACAGAGCGCATGTAGCATTTGGTACAAGATGAGGCTTAGACTCAAAGTGACCACATCGTGGAGGACGGTTACAGGGTTGTGTATGTCGGCACTGTCGTAATAGCAATCATTGGTTAAGTTGGCGTTTTAGTCTAGGAACCTAAATGTCAGTGAACCAAGCTTGAATATACCTTCATTATTGTCAGAAACTACTAGTTCGACGAAGAAAAGTTATAGTTTCTCTTTTGTACAAGTAAGCGCATTACTTATTGATATTACTCATTGACACTCTCACTGAGTGTCCTTATTGAGTAAGTTCCTTCAACAGTATGATATGGATGACAGAGTGATGCAGCCGACTAATTGACAGACGAAACGTTTTGTCATCAGATACCTGGAAGTCAGCATCTTGTTTTCTCAAGTATATCACGCATGTCCTATTTGCAGTGACCATGGAGAAAAAAAAAATTAGCCTGTTTGTGGAAACGCATTTTAAATTATCTTTGTTACTGTGTTCTTTAGAACAGAACACATAGGCATGTATTAAACATTTTTATTTAAGAATGGTGAAATATATTTTTTCAATAATTCAGGTTGATAATCTATAGTTTGATCCGAGAAAACATCGTATTTCGTAAGAACTTGGAACAGATTCGGTATAAGGATAGTTTTCAAATTACAAATATTGGGAACGAAAGTGAGATTTGGTATTTTAATTTACAAATAATGTTCTGCATTGTCATTCAATGTCTTTACACCAGCACTTGAATTAGACATTAATATAACTAACCTTAAATAAAACAATCCAGAGACAATAAAGCAACTAGTTGCATATAGAACCTCTGTCGAACAGAACAAAATTATCCTAATGTTTCAAACTGTTATTGGTTGCAAATTTCAAACCAAGTATTCTCTTAGATTTGTGACATTGTATTCTTCTAACATCAATTTACCCACATTTTAACATGTTCTTTAATGTAATATTTTCTTCCTCTTTGCAAGGCCACCTTTCATTGGATATGAAAAATGGTTTATAGTGTGAAGAATAGATTCTTTGCCTTGATATCAATGTTGTAAGCGAAATTTCTTGTATCTTCTATGAAGAAATATGGGGGATAAACGATACATTTTTAATACCCGATATGATTTACTTGGTAAAAAATGTGAGATTAGAAAAAAGTATGTGTAACCTACTTTGGGAAGGATACACACCAGAATTTGTGGACTATTGATGTGGGTTCTTTGCATGCAACCCCCTCAGTAAAGAATGGACGGTCAGGGGTTTTCGTGTTAGCATACATCAGTGAAATATAGCCGTGGGTGGGACGTACTTGATGAGTAGGACGTAGCCGCTCATAGATAGGGGTAATCTCGAGTATGGAAATCTCTCTAAATGAGTTTCTGAGTGACATAGTTTTGTTTTGCTTTACTGTAATAACAATTTAAAAATATTCTCAGAGAGGCAATGCACATATTGAATGATTAGTTACCTTTGACATCCATGCACTCAATAGTCTTGTGTACGGTAGCTCGAGACTTGGGAGGAGAGTGGGGTGAACTAGTTTTAAGTCGACTGTTTCACGAACTAAAACTTGCTTGGTAATGAACTGTGCCTCGAGGCGCCAGTCTGACTTGAACTTACGAAGGAGTGATACGTGACTTGCGCTAGTAATTTGATGACCGGTGAATTGACCGCAACAAAACCGGAGTAATTAACCTACAGACTATTATTATTATTAATTATATGTATGTTGATTCTCCTCTTTTTATTATTTTAGGTACCCCGATTAGTCTCTTTCAAAATCTACCATAAAACACGTGAAATTGTCGAAGACTTTTGGAATTAATTGTTTTTGTCTATGGTTGCTCTCAAAAAATTTTAAAATATATGAGACTTTAAAAAACACTCTAAAATAGTAGTTTAATTGGTATAATGAAGGTTGAACATTGATATCTCAATCCTTTTGTAATATATGTACGATTATCTGGACTTAATATACACCTTTAGATGTTAGGGGTTATTTAACTGTAATTTTTGCTAAGATTTTCCTAGAGATGTTTTGTTTATGCATTTTTTTTATTTTGATCAAACCTTAAAAGTTATATGTCAGAAGATAAGATTTGTAATTTGAAAATTGTACATGACAAATTTCTTCCTTTACAGCGAAATTCGCTCCTTTACAAATGGGGGGCATATTTTTAACCTCAAGAAATAAAAAAAATATTATAGTTATGGCGGAGATTGTACAAGAATGAATACATGAGAAAATACATAAATATAAACACTATATATTAGTATATAACGAAATTATATTCCCATTCTGAATTTTCAAATAATCTGAAATGAATATTTTTTAAACAAAGAATAACCCATTTATCTAGTTGCACGGTAGTTATAAGAAAACAACATATTTCCGTGAATTTTAACATACTTTAGTCTCGTATTTATACAATAACCTTCGCAACTGTAAATTTTAACGCCTAAAGGTTTAACTGAAACTGTACTATATAAAACATTTGGAGATAAATAGATATATTACAATAGTTTACATCTAAAATTACATAAAAGAGATGCCTAATATTTTATATATTTAGACATTTTGAATACTCTATATCTTCCATATAGGAAAAAAGTGATTATTTTACGAAATCTTTTGTATTTAAATTTAAATACTCTTGATTTTAATACAAATGTTATTTAAGTATTTTGGCCCACGTTGGTATGGTTACAAAATAAACTTTTGTTTTCAAAATAATAAAGTTGTTTTCAAATCTTCTATTAAGTATAAAGATGTGTCAATATTAAATTTTCTCTGTTTCCTAGTCTTGTATAAAACAACTACATCATTTCAAAAATGAAAAGTTACTGGTAGGTCAAATTACTTTGCTGATCGTATAATTGCAAGAAACTTGTTATTTTTATTCTTTTACAGTCTACGAATTTTTAACAATCCGTATCTTATGTTGTATATTCTTATCATAAATTATATATCGGTAGTACGTTATCCCTAACATTGGTTTATTTTAATAAAGAGCGAATTAGTGTGAAATTAACTGTTATCATTATTGACTCATTAAGACAATTACTTTGAAAGTACAGTTTTACATATTGGGATCCTATTTTCCATATAATATAATATATTTTCTCAATACTTCACAATATTTTTTTACTTTTATCTAACTACAGTACAAAATTACAGATAAAATATGTCAAAGGTAACGTAGGTAGTAGATTATGTTTAACTTTTTGTACATTTATATATAATGCCTAATCCATAGACAAATAGAAAACGTAATATTCTTCTGAAATATTATTAGATTACTTTGTTAAACAGATTAAACAATTTGACATATACTATCCACTGGTCACATAACATATCCATGTAAAATATTTCAGGCAGAATAAAACAGATAATTTATAATAATTCTTACCAATTGGTAATTTCATATTAGATGCATTCTTGATTTGTAAACACCCATAATATGGTACAAAATGGAATTCATCACCAAGACATACACTATTACAATATTAAGATAATCACCACCTGGATACTAATTGAACTGATGATGCTATCAGAAGGAAATTATATCAGGCACTAACAGGAAGTTTAACTCGAGTTAAACCAAACCCTTCCCACTATAGAGGAACATATTTTGAGATACATAACAAAATTTTTACTGTGCGTTTTAGATACTGTTTTCTTACTATGTAATGTGTGTATATGTATAAGTACGTGTATATCAACAAAAAAGTAGATTATATTATGTACCCATGTAAATAGAGAAACGTGTCATCATACATCATAAAGTAGCTCTTGTGTGTGGATAACTTATTTGAAATGCAAATATATCTACGAAGGTACACAATGTACTGTATACCTAAGTGTAAAGGTTACTTTATCTTTTACTACCATGTACCGTGTGTTTTCAACTTGATTTAATCAAATACGATAATAACGTTTAAAATATCATTTTATCATAAATATATAGAATTCTACGTTACTTTATTTGGAATCAAAATAATGAGGTTTACTTTATACATAAATGACTGCTCTTCTTGATTATCATTAGCATAAGGCCTGCTGGACTAATTCTGTCAACATGAGTTTGTCTAACCCTCGATTGATTATAAAATATGTATTTATAAGGAACGTGAGAAACCTACACACTTTCTCGGCTAAACACCGGCATTTGTAGGTGTTATTGAAAACTCAAGTGATGAAAGACGCTCGTCTAAATATTTCAATGAAATAGCACTTGAAATATATTTAATTTAGAGCATGAGCTTTTCATGAGTTTTGTTCCGACATTTAATTTTATTAAAAAATAATCTTGAGTCATAAAAAAATTATCAATATACTTCTTAGAGCTAGGATATCAATATGACACTATTATTATTACATTATTACATATTATTACTATTCTATTACATATAAAGTTAAATTATTAAAACTAATAAATTATTCAGCCTCTAAATTGAATTAAGTCTAGCGTCAGGCTACTAAACATCTGAATAAAAGTACAGATATGAAAAAAGTATCATACAACCCAGTTTGATTTCAGTCCGGCTCTAGCAGCCAAGTAGATAAGACGCGTATTGCGCTATAAAGTTCAAGGTCATGCGACTGTTTGCTTTGGTGCGAGTAAAAGCCTGATATAATTACGGTTAAACTACATTCAATTGCTAGCATGCCAGTGATCTGCGGTATTTGTGTGAAGAAATGTCACCCAGGTGATAAAAATGTTATAAAGTGTAGTGGTTTGTGTTCGGCTGTGTTCCACGTGCAATGCATTAAGACGGATGGAGTTAATACCAGAACGAACCTGAAGGACTTCAAGTGTAATGACTGTAAAAAGGATAATCCTACATCTGTAAGTAGCAATGCTTCGTCAAGTCTCACTACTACAGTGACGAAAGAGTTTCTAATCTCAGTATTGGAATCGTTTAAGCAGGAAGTCTCAGGCGAGGTTAAAAAGTATTCAGAGCAATTCGAAGAATTTCATACACCTGTACAATTCCTCTCAGACAATATTGACAAGTCAAGTGATCTAACTGCTAAGTTGGGAGAAGAATATGCTGCCATGAGGAAAGAGAACGAGCATTTGCAGGAACAGAATAAAAAACTTAATGAAACTGTGACTGATTTAAGAATCATAGTTAGAAACCTTGAACAGTACACTCAAAAAAATTATATAGAGATCAGTGGGATTCCCCAGACACCAAACGAGAACAGCCTTAATCAGCTAAAGGACGTAGGGACAGGAACTAGTGGAAGCCCAGGTGTCAGCGGTGCACAGAGTTCCAACCTACAAGGCCGACAGGACGCCCTCCATCGTGGTCCAATTTACGGGAAGGATGCAGCGGGATGCCTGGATCACAGCTTTCAAAAAGAAGAAAACCCTGACGGCATCGGAGATTAACCCTATCTTCCCTAAACAGCAAGCCGCATACGTGAATGAACACCTGTCACCAGAAAATAAACAGTTACTAGGCCAACTTAAGAAGAAATGCAGTGAAAAAAATGTGAAGTTTGTTTGGGTGAAGGAGGGGATGTTCTTCGTGAGAAAAAAGGAGGGGGAAAATACCACAAGGTAAATAACATTGAAGACATTGAAGTATTATTTAAATAGGCTATTGGCGAATGCATAGTAACATGTTTGTTTATGTTTTCTTTAAAGTAAATTTTAAGTTGTTAGTTTGTAACAGAGTAAAACATATTGTACTATGGTAATTTTTGAAGGATTTACTCAAAATTACGACAGCCTAAATAATTGTAATTTTTTTAATTCCCCCAATGCACCTCAAAATATAACTTTCATTCATGTAAATATAAGAAGAAACTTTGATTACCTACTCGTTGAGCTAAGCCAATTAAACACAAAAATAGATTTTATAATTCTATCGGAAATATGGATTCAAAGTGAGGAAGTAAATTTTTTCAAAATTCCGGGATATAATGTTAAAGCGAAGTGTAATGACACTTACAGGGCTGGAGGAATGTTGTGTTTTTGTAACGAGAGTGTCAATGTTAGGGAAGTGGAGTGTACAATGACAACTGCGGATTGCCTTTTACTTAACGTAAAACTTGATAATAATTATTTCAACATTTTTTGTATATATCGATTACACGAATTTTCTGAGTATAATTTTATTAATGAATTGGAAACCAAACTTTTAAATATAACTAATAATACAATTTTCATTGGCGATGCAAATTTAGTTCTTCTAAAAGATCGTCCTTGTGTGCATAAGTATATGAACCTAATGTCGAATAATGGTTTCATATCGGTGATAAATAATCCTACAAGAATTACTCTGCACAGCTCCACTTGTGTGGACCATATTTTTATCAGGTTCAAAAATATAAACTTATTAATAGTGCCATTTTTGACATAGGTTTAACAGACCACTGCCCTGTCGGGCTTAAGTTGACGGCTACCGTTATAAAAAATGTGAAATCCAAATAATTTAATAAATAGGTTTATGATCTCAAAAAATTAAACTTGAAATAGAAATGTTTGATTGGAAGGAAATTTTAACTTCAACTGATGTAAATGTAAAAACTTCATTTGCTACAACGAATTTATAAATATATTACTAATATTGTACAACGTAATAAAATTGAAATTTACATTTCAAACCATTTATGCAGAGCAAAACTTGTTAGTCCTTGGATAAAAGTTAGGATTTTAAGTAGAATTAAAAAAAATAAACAAGTTATATAAAATACATAAAAGAAGACCATATGACAATAACTTTAAGAAATACTTTAATCGATATGTGTGACATTTAAAATCTGATATAGAAAAAACTAAAAATAATTTTTACTCGAGGTTAATAAGCAGTTGTGGAGGTGATACCAGTCAGAAGTGGAGGGTTGTAAATAAGTTAACAGGTGTTATAGGAGACACAAATTTTGATAAGGTAGTACTGGAAGATATGTCATTGAAGACCCGCTGTTGATTGCTAATGAAATCAATTCTTATCTGGCTAATGTTTCTAGTGTTACTGATAACATTATCGGCAACGTCCCTGCTTTGAATGTAAGCTTTGTCAACCAAATGCAATATTTTTTTTATTTCTCCAGTTGACAAAACAGAATTAGAGAATGTTATCAGGAAACTAAAAAACAAAACATCCACTGGATATGACGGTATTAATGTCGAGCTTGTAAAGAAGATTTCTGTAAATATTTCACATATTCTTGTACATATAATTAATTTAAGCTTTTTGACAGGTATTTTTCCTGATAGTCTTAAAAAAAGTATAATTGTACCTATTTTCAAGAAAGCAAACAATTTTAGTATAGAACAAATTCGTTCAATTAGTCTACTCTTAGTTGTATCAAAAATAATAGGAAAATGTATGAAATCAAGATTGATGGATTTTTTTTTTAATTACAAATTTTCAGTCCAAAAACCAATTTGGTTTTACTGCAGGAATAGGGACGGAAGATGCTTTAGTGCATTTCGCTGACTCAATTTATAGTAAAATAAATAGGAACGAAAAAACTTCCGGAGTTTCTGTAGATTTTACAAAGCATTCGATCTAGTCGACCATAATATTCTATTTGAAAAAATGGAGGCAGCTGGAATCAGAGGCGTAGCTCTCCAGTGGTTTAAAAGCTTTTTAATCGGCCGGGTCCAGCAAGTGAGAATGGACAATCACTTGAGTATGCCTCTTACTGTAACGGCCGGAGTCCCACAAGGCTCAGTCATATTGGCTAATTTGTTTATTATTTTTATTAATTATTTCTTAAAACAAAATTTTAATGGCACAATCAGTGCCTTTGCTGACGATTTTGCTTATTTATATTCAGATGCATGTAGGAATAACTTATGGGAAAAAATAAATAATGATCTGAGACTGTTAAGAGCCTGGTCTAATAAGAATAAAATGTTAATAAATGTAAATAAGACTAATTTTATCCATTTTGATATTAAGGGCTTTGGATTTGATGTGCCTGTGAAGTATCACGAAAAAACTTGTACACCCTTTATTACAGGTAAATGTATTGAATTAGAAGAGGTGAATGTTTTAAAGTATTTAGGTGTATATTTTGACCAGAAAATAAATTGGAAAAAACACATATTTTTCATCCAACATCAAATTATAAGTAATGTTAGGAAGTTTTATTTTTTGAGAAATTTTTGTGACGAAAAGCTGTTACGTACTCTGTATTATGCACTAATTTACTCTAGGTTACAGTACGGTATTGTATGTTGGGGAGCAGCTCCAAAACACAAAAACAGACGATATTAGAGTAACGCAAAACACTTTTATACGTTTAATCTTAAGGAAAAAAGGCGAGACTCTTCTTATCCTCTTTACCAACAATTACAAACTTTTCCCATACAATATATTTTTATTTATAAAGTATTAAGATTATTTTTTATAAGAAGTGGAAATAGAAATAATATTGAACAACAAAAACAATACGTCACAAGAAGTTTGCAAATAGGTCTTATCCAAAAACCCAAAGTTAATAAACTAGCTTTCAGGCGTTCGTTTTACTACATGGGTCCACATTTGTTTAATCAAATTCCAAATAAAATTAAAAAAATTAAAAACTTAAATTCTTTTTGTAATTCTATAAGTAATTGGTTATTTAGTCAAACTGAACAGATAGATATTATACACAACAGATTAGTATAAAATATTCTTAACTAAATAAATAATAATAAATAAATAAATATTCTAATATTTCCTTTTCTCATCTACAAACTAAAAGTCGTCTCCTTTATAGACAATTATTTTTTTTATTGTATTTATCTTTTAATTAGTAATCAAGATAACAAAACATTTTGTAGAATCGTAATATTATTTCCATTAGTCTAAAATGTCAAGATAATATTGTCATTATATAAATAATTTAAATACAATTATTGTATTTTTTAAATAGATGATTTAAAGTGTACAATATATTATATTAGTCTTTGATGTATATTTAAACATTGTATATAAGAATAAGATTGACTAGAGTTTAAATTGATTAAGTTGTGCTCTTATCAACGTTAATGTATTTTTATTTTAAGGTAAATTTTAGTTAAATATAGTGAGAAACTTTCAATATACCGCAGTGATCTGCACATCAAGTCTTTTTCAGAGAAAACCGGACTTTTATCAGACCTTCCCTTGTTTATTGTTTAGTTTTATCTAACCACGCAACTTGTTAAAGTGGTTAGATTATATTACTTAATAATCTTGTTTGTAAAGTCTATATTTTTTCGTAATAAAATCTCACTATCTCATTTTACAATGAATCGCAAACCTATATTAAAATCACACATATCAAAACGCAGACATGATAATACATGTATGTTCTAATAATTAAATGTACAAATTTTGTAAGTATTAAATTTTTTTTTAATTCGTTTCAGTGTTATAAAATAAAGTCATTTATTATTAGTTTATGATTTTAATTGGATATAGAGACATACAACTTATAAAGCTGTAATTCAATAGTTTATTAGTAAAGACAATGGTTTACTCAGACAATCTTGAAAAAAATTAATAGGCTTGGTGACTTCTATCAGAAATTGTTGCTAAGCCACCGGTAGAATAATAAATACTTAGTCAGATTACAACAGAGGTTTTACACTAAAGTCAAATAAAAGCATATAATTAAATAAACACATTAAACTTCCGTCATGTGTCAAAAAACAAATGTAAAATTCGTTTTTCGAGTTAAATCTCGCTCGAGCTCATGAAAACATGAACTGGCTCCAGTGTGGGCGTGTCGTAGGGGACGCTTACTGCATAGACTTGGTATACAGGTTTTACCCACTAAGCCAACTGTAAATAATTTATTTTAATTATTTTCAGTTCTTGAATAGTACAGGTGCTAATAGATATGGGGTATAATTAGAACCTTGTAATTTTACAGTATAAATATATTTGTTACACGTTATTTAAATGTGTCTGTGCCAAACATATTTTGTTATTATGTTTAGTATCCACATAGAGGGGTAGATTTTCATTTTAATAGCTTTTACCGATTTTATTCTTATTTTTTTCGTTATGACCCACATAAAACATAGCTTTGTTATACATGATAGAAGCTTGAAACAAAATCAAATTTTTAGCATTTTTCTTGTATTATAAAATTTACTTAATAAAAATGTTTATAACGTAAAGTTATTAGCACATAAAACAGTATTCAATATTATATATGGCGATGAAATAAAACACACTAATGACAAAAAAATATTGCTTTGGTAATAGGTTCTAATTATATGAATACAACTAAATTTCAACTTTTAAGATAGATTCGCCTCAACATATTCTGATGACATCTATATTTTTTGCAGTTATAATCATTGGCATTTATTACCTCATAAGTTTATTTCATCATTTAATGGTTTCAGGAATTGGATTAGCCAAAAGTTACTTTTAAACTACTCAAAACCAAATCTTGTTTACCTCTACTTCACCACTATTTACTGTGAATCTTTATATCAATGAAGATATTCTAAAGTTTGATCTTACATTTTATTACTCTGACGAAGTCGACCCCATATGCTTTCCATTTTATAGCCATTGTGTCTAGAGGAAAGTCTAGAGATTGTACTTTGGTATATTAAAATCTTAACTTTTGAGACACCACTTTTTTATAATATTTTCATTCTAAAAACAATGGCGGATTTTTTGGATCCTGCTAAATGTTGGACTGGTAGCAAATAACATCTTTATTCAACAGTTTACTTACAATAAATCACCCCTTATTGTTGTCACGAGTATTGATTTTATGTTATTTTAATATACTTGTCCAAATCAATATAAATAAGAGCCAAAAATAATAATAATTACTTAGTTATTATAAACATGTATTAATATTTAAACTTGCATAGTGCTATTGTATTAAAGTATAAAAAGTATTGAAATTTTTTGGACGATATTGATAGTTTTCAAAATAAATATAAAGATCATCAAAAAAAATCCTAATAAGGCCATACATATCTTATCGTAACTGAATGATTAGAAAATATATATATTTTTACCATCATCTAGTACCTTTTTTATTTTAAAATAACTGGATATCGTATAATAATGGCGTGAGAAGAATTTTAAAGAACAACAAAGAATATATGGACTTTAAAAAATATTTCTTCATTATGAGTGTTGAGATTATTGTAAATTGTACCCTGTTTAAGTTTACAAATTAACTTCCTCCTCAAGTTCTAACTTGTGTTTTAATTCTCATAATCTGTTTTCTCATGATGCATTTAATTGTTAAAGCCTGCTGTTTTTCAATGCCCGTTATATTTTATTAGGATTTATTAGCTATATATTAGCTATATTCATTTCTCATTTTTCGGAAGGTATATAAAAATTCATGTAATTTTTTTAAAGAGGATAACAGTATGAGTATCTCTGCTGATTGCTAGATACTTAGAAAAACATTACAGCTCTTAAAATTTGAAAAAAATGTATGATTTTGTAAAAATAATAATAAACATATACTATTCCATTAATATATAAAATAATACTTTGCAACATACCCAATGTTTTTCAATTTGTAACCTAAAATGAAATACTGTGACTTCATTTCTTAAAAAAATTATTTAATTTTTTAGTATAACACAATTTAGTGTTCAAAAGAGCGAACTTATTTGCTAATATTCTTGATACTTTATTAAAACTCTAAATGACACTTAACAGTTATAAAATTCTTCAAATAAAAATTTCAAATTTTAACACTGCTTTTTTACAAAAAAAAAAGTAAAATAAAATTATCGAAATAGTTATAAAATAAAATTCAGTATAGGACTTCTTACTCAAATAATAATAACTAAATTTAAATAGTATTCTTTTATAAAAAACTGTATGAAAACCTACTTTTAAATTATCGACCAAGCAGTATTGTTTTATAGGTAAAGAATTTAAAGAAATATTACGGGACTTTGTACTTCCCGAAATAGAATAGAAATATTATTTCTAATTTATGAGCCTTGCATAGAACTATATAATATATTTAACAATTTAATTCACTAATATTTAACATACTATCTACTTGAATATAATTTAATGTTCAGTTATATGCTAGTCACAAATCGTACAATATTTATTTAATTATTAATCGCATAAATTTTACGTAGCTTCATTTTCTATACCAAACATAGTTTTTCTTGATTTTAGATAAAAATTTGTTTAAATTGACGTCTTTGGAGTAATTATAATAATAGAACTAAATTTCAGAGTAGTTGTTGCAAGCCGATCGATATAAACAGCTAGTTCAAAGCTACCCTCTCAGTTTGTGTGTGGATTAAAGAAATATTCCTAGTAGACCATTGTGTCAGTGTTTTTACACAATCGAGTATGTTTATGGTGGGGATGGGCTTCAAGGAATTTTTTGATTAATCACGTGTAATGATTTGTAATTTAAATGTTTTTATTTCAGTTTACCGACCATACAATTCTTCTTTTTTTTGCAATTAAATACCATTTTATTTTGTGAATATCTGTTACTTAAAAGGTAAAACTCGGATAAGTACCTAGTGAATGTAAAATTGGATTTAAAATTTACATTGAATCTGTTATTTTAATAAAATGTAATACTATTGTTAAATTTAATTTTAATATTCTTTGGATTAGAATTGGTTTTAAAGGAAAAGTGGTATTCAAACATTGTGATGTAGTTGGTTTGGCTATAAAAATAAAGAAAATTTTAATAAAACTAATCTTTCGTCAGTTAAAATATAGTTAAAAGCATATTTGGTTTAATAATGGTAAGTGAGCAAGGATAAAAAAATCGAGACACATAAAGAAACAATATACAGACTTTAAACAAATTTGTTCTTATTTTTAAGTAAAAAAATATAATTCTAATTAACTTAATTTCATCAAACTTGTAGAACGCACTCAGTTTCGTAAAGGAGTAATAAATTTAAATAACCACAATTTAATATATGATTCAATACACAACATAATAATCATGATTCATTTTATAATCATATTATGGTTATATCATGAGGAAATAGAAGCTAGGCTACTAAGAAATAATTCTTCATGTATTACGTTAATCCTACACAATTATTTGAAATTCCTGGAAGGAATTAAAGTTCTTTTCAAATTGCTCACATTCTATACAGGTGTTTTGGGATTGAGGCATACTGTGTGAGTAGAAATTAAAGTAAATTACTTTTTACTAAGGAAGAACCTGGATACTATACATACACAAGCTCTAAATCTATAATTTAAATTTAAACTGTTGACTTTAAAATGTATTCTATACAAACAAGGATACCTCCTCATTTATTATTCTTTCACCACTTGTGCATGGTATTGAATTCTCATTGTATTAAAGGCTAGATTCTTCATATTTAATACTGATTTCAGTCAAAACAATAACATCTAATAATTTAAAAACTTAGTGTATGTTTTTTTTAAAAGGTAACTCATTATTTCATAATGCTCCTATTAATTATGAGTCGAATAGTTCATTTCTATTTCTGAATTTTACATGTAAAATCATCGCTTACTTACTATTTCACTCAATATTTATTCACAGTTATTTAATAATTATTTTAATGTAAACTATAATTATATAATCGACTAAGAGTTTTATTAAATATAATACAAATCTTTGTGTATAGTGTAACATATTAAAATGAAATATTGCCTGTTTTAGGTATTTAGGTTGGTCCATGACATTATTGTTTTTCAATGTTCATAAAAGCGATCTGAAAAATATACTGATGCAAAACTAATCCATTGCGGTAAACTCAAACTTCAAGTACGGAAAGGCTGTTTTGGTTCTTTAATTAGGCAGTATAACCACGTGGAGTTACTATACAATAAAAATAAAATAAAACTTTAATTTGGCTTCACAAATAATAGAAAATATTTTTTTAAGGACTAATCTTCTCTAAAGCTAACAGAAACAATGTTTTAGTCTTCATCGACTGTTTTATTAGGGATATTTAAAGTCTGTCATGTTTATTCAGAACGATTTGTCAGTGAAGTTAACTAACTGTTAAAAAACTGAGTTTATGTTTTCAACAGGTAAAATATTATCTGTTATCAGTTGCAACTCAAAAGTTTATGCGAGTATAGTAGAACAGGATGTAAAATGGAGGCTTTGATAACACACAAATATAGAATACGATGAAAACGCGAAATCAATATACCAGTACGCAGTTTAAATTGGAGAAAAGAAAATTAATTCAGGAATATATAAGAAATGTATAATCAGCTGAATATTTCCTTCAGAGAGAATAACGTCACTTGTAAAACTTCCGTTTATCAACTGTGCTACAAAAGCCCTGTACAACCATTTCCGGTCATAAGCTTTTGTCCTAACTAATTTTAAATTTTAGTGACCAATACAACCATGATGTAAACGAAATAGAACTTAATTTTTTTATTAATTTCCAAAATTAAACTTCAGCGAAAATTTAAACTTGCAATACAACATAAAATTTCACATTCAAGTATACTGTAACAGTAGATAAAAATCATGTGTCAGTTCATAAACCAGTTCTAGTCTCATTATACCAAATAGGTATGTAAAAGTGCCTGTTATGAAAAATCATATAATTTGAAACTGGAAATTATTTGCCTTGCCTCCGAGCAGGGATGAAAAGAAACGTCGGGAACAAGGAGGAGTCAAAGCATGCAGGTTTGGTAGCAAAGGTGGGACGAAGGTACTGATGCTCGTTGGAACGTTCGTCACAGCAGAGACCTGAACGCCTAGATGAACCGCGGCCACGGTTAGAGAACTTCTACCTGTGTTAGTTCCTGACGAGGCTTGGCTACTTTACCAAGTACCTTCATTAAATGAGGAAGCTCGTGTCACCTCGAAGTGGGTATTGCCAGAGGACGTTGAGACACTCGTGATTCGTTATTCAAGTGCATAATTTTTTCAAGCACAGAGCACAAAGCTTGCCTCCACTATCTGTGATGTCTCAGCAGAAACAGTGGTGGAGATAGTACTGTGAAGCGGGGGCAAGTTGAATTCCGTTTCCACGTTCTTCCACATTTTTTCCTTCTCGTGAGACTAAAAGAGGGTTTCCTGACTGACACTTAAGCCCCGGGAAAAGTTGCTCGGCTCCGTTAGGGCGCAGGACACGCGGCAAGTCATGATATATTCCTTTAAAAGTTTCAAGGCAGCCTTTAGAGGGTTTATTGGGTATTCCCTGTGTTGAATGAGACCAGTCCCTCACTCTATGCGTAAATGTGTTCCCCTTACGAAGAAAACTATCTGAACAAGTGTCTTTATTTCCTTTACTCCAGATGATTTTATTTTCTACTGAGCTGAGACAAATCCAAAAGCCAATTTGTAATTGGTGGGGAAAGGGATTTGGTACTATGAAATGGATACAGGTGAGACATATTTCCTTCGATGAAACATATATGGGTTAACGTTTTTGTACGAAGAGGCAGGTAGGTTTGATTTTATTGCAATTTAATATATCCTTAAATTTATCCTAATGTTCTCGATTCAAGCCTCAAATATTGGTAAGCAAAATCTAATTTATGAAATATAATATCTTATGATAGTTCCCAGTAACGTCCTGGTTATGACTAGGATCGGATTTTTAATCGTTTGTTTATACCTAGTCCAACGCATCGTCAACCCTATTCAAACTGGAAATTTTTATAAAATACAAGCAGTCTTTTCATAAGTGTTGAATGTCCATATTAAAATAACCAATAAATGTTTCATTTTTCAAATATTCTATACCTGCTATGTAGTTTATTAGATTTTTATAGAATATATATAATATATATATATATATATATATATATATATATATGTTTATTTGGCCTGATGTCTATATCTGAATCACTGTTTTTCAATTTTTGCAACACAAGTTTTATATATATATATATATGTATGTATTAATAATTACCGATATGAGTAATAAAAATTTAGAATAATAAAATCTGTTATTAAAACCTTACACAAAGTTAAAATTGTAATATATTTTCCAGCTGAATCTGTCAAACTCAAAATATGAGCCATGAATGAGTATAATGTTTACGTAGATAGTAATCTGAATTATCCACGTATTAAATTGAAAAGCAACTACTTGTCAAGCCTGATATGTGGTAAGGGATTAAAAGTAATAAAAATAAAATTTATTCTATTTCATTCGTTGCATGCAATCAACTTTTCCTTAATTATATTAATAAAACAACTTAATTTTAATCATTTTATAAAATAAAATGAATTGCTGTACAAATTATTATGATTGTACACAAACTATTGAGTTACTCGGAATATTTTATAAAAGAAATTGTTTGTTTATAATCTTTAAATGTCTATCTGGAGCGGGTAATCAGACGGGAGGTTAATCTGTGGGCGATCAAGAGGGAACGTACTGTATTACTATATAATAAATGATGATAAGAATAAAACACCACTCTGTTACACATAGCTTCTGTAAGGTAAATTTTATGCAACAAAATATATCAAAACATGTATTTCTATGTATATCGCATAGAATTACAACTACAAATTATTTCCAAATTTGCATTAAGTATTAACAAAAACTAATAACAGGTAAGCGGTATAAAAATAAAAAAAATATATTTAAAGTAGTAAATATTAAATGTTGGCAAATGTTTTTTAGAACATTTGCTAATTAGACTAAACATTTTGTAAAGTTTAAACTTCATATCACAAAAAGGCAGACAGATGATAAGTTAAGCTATAGTAACTGTTTAACCGACACTGCGTATGACATTTCTCATATGACTGACTCATCTTGCCCTGTCACATCAAAGTTTAATAGTTTAAGGTATAAACAGCGTGTACTATTACAAGTGTACACTGTGTTCTCTAAACTTTGATCACCTCTTATTACTCTTGTATCACGGAACATTGAGATATTACTGTGTGCAAAGATAAAGGCACCTTTAAGTAACCAAGACTGCCGTATCATATACTTAGGAAAAGCAATCTTATGCAATTTCCCAATATGATATAGGAGAGACGCCAATTAATTAAAACTATAGTAGGATTTTCACATAACCGAGTAAGGTAAATGGATTATTGTTTTGCTCAATGCACGTTCATTTTGAGTTTAAAGTGGCATATATATATATATATATATATGTCTATAAGACATTATAAAACATATACATAGAATGTTTGAAAAGAAGTACCCTTGCTTTAGGGACACTTGGTAGCATTATTCGGTCTGTAATAATATTAGATTTCAAATAATAAGTCAACAAGAATATTATTCTACCATGACATTGAGTAACAATGGATACATAATGGATGCTCTGACGAACTTTTATTTTTATAATCTTAACATAACTTAACGTCACTTGTCAAATTTTCTCGTTTGTGTAATCTTTTAACATTTGGCCTTCTTCGATACATTAATCCTAACATTACCATTAAGGAGCGGTTCGTCAAAATAGTAGAAAGAGGTGGGTGGTAGGTGTTTTTTTATCACTAAAAATTAGTTCAGTGACTGTAAGAGAAAATTTCATTTTTATTTCTTTTTTACCTGACAGCAAGGCAGGAAATAGTGCGAAGATTATTGTATTTCTGTTTATCCATAACGAAACTCATAGATCCTAGGGAAATTTACTGTTTATTTCTGGAATTCAGGTGACGTTCCTGCAGGCAGGATTTGGAACACAAAGCTATTCGGAATCTTCCCTGGAATAGTGTGATAGGAAAGAGTGTTCAGATAGGTATTTCTAAAATTACAATGACATCTCATGGTTTAGTTCAAATTGAGCTGTTCATTTATCAGTTACAGCTAAATTTCCGTTTAAGAAGTCACGAATAACCTGTTGTGGAGATTAAAGATAGATTGGTATCCAAATATAGGTAGTTCTACTAATTTCAACACTTAACTTAGTTAGTTCTAATCAATATGATCTGGAACACCGAGTTAGAGTAGAATTTATGAGTGTGAGTTTAATGAGTGATGGAATTTCCATTGAGAACTAAGGCTTTATTTAACTATAAACAAACTACATGTTTTGATTATTTCGATTCAAAGGACGGGATACAAATTTATAGAAGAAAAAATACAAGTATAGCAGAATGAAAATCTTCAAATGGTGAAAGTTTGGTAGATAAGCTATGCGAATTTTATCAAATACTGCTCTAGACAGTCAGTTCATTCTATGCTGAATCGGCCCAAACAAAACCTCATGTGACAAAACATGTGTGCTCATGTTTTGTCACATGAACAAGTACTGTCGAACAACAGTTGAGACTTTCTCTATTACAGGTACAAGAGGATGGTGGGAATAAAGCAATCCCATATCAATCTAGAAAGTTTACCGGATTAGAAGACAAGTTTACTGTGTACCATAGAGAAGCGTTGGCTTTAGTGTGTTCCATTAACTAGTTTTGAAACTTTGTTGAAGTGAAACATTTCACCGTAGTGACTGATAATTCAGTTCTAGCTTGGGAGCTTTAGTACTTAAGAAAATTGGATTTATGAAAAAATATTCATTATTTACTTTAAATATAATTTAAGAGCAGTTATAATAAAGAATCTGACTTATTATCTAATAGTATATAAGTAGACAAACAGGCTTTATAGGTCCTTCATCTGTATCAGTAAAACTTTCCTCTTCTGCTTACGACAATTAAAACACAGTTTTAAAATGTTTTCTTTCAAACAGAGAAACTTTAGAGAAAAAGACATATTTCAAACTGTTTGCAAGACTGTAACTTTTTTGTATATTTCATAAAAATCTGGCAATTTAAATCACCCTCATAGTGGAATTTCCGGGAAAACTTCTGGAATTTCTCCGATGGTGACCGACAAATACTAGCGGATATCTGATGTGTAGGCGTGTAGTGCGAGGGGGCATCCGAGCAGAAACTGAAACAACGTAACCTTGAGTTAACCAGACATTGGCGGTTTGGCACGTACTAAAGTAACATTTGTCCTATATTATTGGTTTAAAGGCAGTGGATCAACTAAGCACTGTTTAATTTTGATACATTTCAAACATGTTTATTACGCTGTATCAATAGCAAAATTTAAGTTTGGTGGATTCTTTTTTAAAGTTCTTACATAAACTAAAGATGATTATATATTATAATAGCAGTAAGTTAATAATTATAGCTGTAAATCATAATATAGTGACCCGATATTTAACTCTTACAATATACCTCCAGTGAGAACCATATAGACTTTGCGCCCTGTATTTCATATTCGGATACGAAAATAGTATTGTTCCATGGTTCAGTTTATTATTATAAACTAAGCCATTTTATTTTGTATTTATGAATTTTTAATGTAAAATTTAGTTTATACTTATAATAATAAATGTTTAAAATTGAACTTCGCCTGTGACTTGACAATTGATAAGTTCAATATATCCTTTCCAATCAATAACGGCAAGGTATCTTCCTCAGTCAGACTAATTGGAACTGGAACTGAAGGTACTTTGATGCTTTCGTTATCATATATTTCTTAAGATGACGTAAATTTTACACTCTTTAGAGAGATGGATTTTTTGGTGGATCATGCCTGGAGGAGTGCTGTCAAAATGGTGATTTTTTAATATGCTAAAACGCATAGTAAAGACTGGTCTGTACAAGAAAAAGAAAATAGGTGAGGCAAATTGCTTCTGGAGTATAAAGTATCCCGTAGTAGTGATTGAAACATTGTTTAATGCTTATAAATTTCGCACAATGACCCGAAGGCAGGTAATATATATATCACGATGACCGAGATATGTTAAATCAGATACACGGCTGGCATGTGTCTGAAGTGCATTTCCTCTCTGAACATGCTCACAACTTCACAATTGGAGACATAAAACTTTAAAAAATGCAGTATACGATTTCGATAATTACAGACTAGATATAATTTAAGAAAAAGCTATGGATACAATTCGAATCTGATGGTAGTAGCCAGAAACGCATTTCAATCAGCAAACAAACCTACCGACAATCTGATTTCTGTGATTGTAGGTTCTTTTCATTTCAGTTTTCCTCATATTAACAGGAGGAGAACCAAAGTAGACTTAAAACTTTAGCCTCTTTCAGGAAGTGAGTCAGTGCTTTATTCAAGAGAGGAAAAACTTATTGTACTTGGGAGGCCTACAGTGAGACTTTTGTACTGTACAACCGCAAGGTACGTACAGCTAAAATATTAACCTGGAAGAAACTCTATACTGACATCGATATTGTCAAAGTTTGCGCAAAGCCTCAGAAGTTATTAGTAAATACACTTAGTGGTCTCAAAAACAACAAAGGCAGATATATTACTGAGCCGGAGAGTGTTCTGAAAGTTATTACAGTAACACTCTTTCCGGACTGTATCTCCTATGACAATCTTTAACTAATTAAGTAAATAAGGTGATCTGAGGGCGCGCTACTCACTCACAATAGAGTTCGCCGTATTACGTACTTAATAACCTTGAGAAAGATTGGGCCGTCAAATACGTTAGCCTTTAAACTTTAATAGGGAGACAGATTGGGACTAATTTGCTTAAAGCAGGGTTTTGACATTCTCCTTCCCCAATTTTGGTGGCTGTTCTGGGCCCTCATGTATGCGCCTCTATCCTAGAGATCATCCAGGATAGTGTTTATACGGAATAAAAGGCGGTCAATCCTGGATCTGCTAATTAATTTAGGTCGAAATGTCTGTCCTCCTTTCAAAAAGTCTCTCGGTGAAGATAATTGATACATTGGTTTGAGAGGGATCCCTTTTGAGCGCCTTCTTCATCCAAATCACCACGCTTACACTCCATAAGATCATGCTCTGCATCGGTTAGAATACACGATAGTATAGTCTTCTGTACATGATTAGCAGTGAAAAAAGTAGCCACATATCTCTTACTGGACATCGAAATAGCTTTTAAAAAGAAAGGCACTTACATCATTGTCAACGCAGTCTTAAGACGTCGTATTAATGGTCAGCTACGTGACTGGATATGGGCTCTTCTCACACAAAGGTTGGATAGTTTTTGGGATATGCATATATATATATATAAGTACTACTAGAAGCTGTCCCTATGGTCGTGTCCTTTATCACTGTCTACGAAAAATAATTTATAAATTGGTGTTTGCTTTCAAAATTTTAATTTTCACTGGGTTTTTTTTTGGATTTGTGGTCTCAAAAGAGATTTTTATTGGGGGTGTTCTAAATTTTCTACCAGTTTAAAGGGATAGTTTACCTTATAGACTTGTATCTTTTTCACTTGGGCCTTGTTGAGTTTTCTGTAGTAATCTGTAGCGCTGCTATACGAATTGGACCTCATATTTTTTTGCACTTCTACGGTACAGTTGCTCTTGCTTTTAATTAATTTTTTGTTTAATTTGTTTCCCTCTCTTAATCTTTAAGGATGTGAAAGGTGTTTTGATAGGTTTTTTAATACTTTGAACTTTCACTACCTCCTTGAGAGGAAACAAATTTGAGTCTACCCCCCCCCACCCACTGATGGCAACCGACATTTTTTGTTCTGAAAGCCAAATTTGTTGATTTTATTTTCTGCCAACGCCTGTTAGTGATACTGGAAATTGATTTCATGGTAATAATAAGGCATTGTACTATATGCTTTTATTTATTGTAATACTATAAATTGTAATAGTTTTTTTAAAACTTGTACTTTTTGCACACACCTCAGTAAAATTGCCCTAATGTTTTTCTGAATATTTTTTTACTGCTCTCTAGTTTGTGTGGAATCTGTCCACGCTCTCATGTGTTTTTGATTCATTTATTGTTTAACTTGATTGTTGTAATTTGTGTTTATTTAATATTGTTTATTTAACTTTTACGCGATGAAGTTGTTCGACTTAAATAATATTCCAAAGACTGTCTCTTGGATTAAAAAGTTGAGTATTGAGGAAGCCCGCGAACAATGCAAACTATGGGGAATTAAACCCAAGGATAAGCTTGATGCCATGCGTGTGCAACTAAATGAATTTGTGGCTCGGTCTAGCGAAGGGGTCGTGAGTGACTTGTAGGAATCTGCGGATGAACCTAGGATACCCGTAAACCGATGATTTAGTGGATAATCCCAGTTTAAAACAGGACGAAGTAGAAACTTGCACTGCGCTGCCCCCTGTAGCGCCGGTGGATCTTAGTGATTTAGTGAAGAGTCTGCATACAATGACCTTACATGCTATTGAAGCGACTGCTAAGACGGTAGCTCAGGAAATTGCAACCCAAAATAGGCCAATTAACAGGGACGATGTCTCGTTCCCTAACATTTTGCGAGATATGCTTAGAGAGGTACCTATTACTTCTGGTACAGATTTATTTCAGTTAACAGAATTTCTCGTAAAAATCCAAAAGATAGTCGAATTAAATTTAGGTTCAAATAAAACTATACTATTATACGCCGTGGCCCGCACTGAAGGCAGACTTCGTGATGTGTGGATGGGTCTCGTTAGTGCAGACTCTACCTGGCCGAATGCTCTACAGACAATTAGGCTTACATTTTTCTCATCTAGGGCCATTAGAGACATTCAGTCTAAACTCATGTATAGACAACAGCGACCGTTGGAACGTTATGCTGATTATCTTACTGACATCGTAAGCATTTTCCAAATTCTTGGACCAGAAATAAGTGATGCCGAGATTTTTTCAACTATTTTTACCGGTCTCAACCCTCATACTAGGGCAGCTTTTGCAGGGCTTCAAGCCCCTACCACAGTACAACAACTGAAAAGTATGGCATCTATGATTGAGAGTTTGACGGTCAACAGTGTTCAAGCACCGTTAGGGTATGGCAAGTCTGAATCTCAGGAAGCTGCAATAGATTCTAATAAAAATGTTACTTATGGCAATACTAATTTACAATACGGTGGGCACCTTTTCCAAAATAATCGTTATAATAACAGAACATTTTACCGTGGTTCGGGTAGAAACTTCGTCCGGGACACCGCTAAGAGAACCCCCTATAGCACATTTTATCCAAACCATTCATTTGGAGGTAACCAAAGGCAAGGAAGCTGGCCTTACAATAATAGTAGACCTTACCAAAACTTTCATTCTCAACCCAATAATTATAGGCAGGGCAAAGTAAGGGCAAATGTCTATGATAATGCTCTAAATCAGCGGCCAAACCCCCAAGTTTGTAATCCTAATCAATTACAAGATAATATGCTACCAGGGGACGATAGTAGGCCTAGTCAGGAACGGAGGTTTTCCTATAATAGAAATAATCAAAACCATAGTTATAGTTTCACTAATCCTGCGGTTAATTTAAACTCCAAAAGGGGAATTCGCTGAAAGTGCTGGCATTCCCCAAAAAAAACTAGGCCCATTAATCCTTTAGCTCCGGCTTTACCTAAGGTCAAACCCCTAGAAATTCCAATTACTTTTTCTAACATTAAGTCATCCGCTGTGATTGATACTGGTTCTACCAGGTCTATAGTGGCTAAAAGCGTATTTGATGCTCTCTCTAAACTCAAGGGTGTCGTGAAGAAAGTTGAAGAAACTTCGTTGACGGCTACAGCTGCAAATGGTTCAGATGTCTATTTTAAATTTTTGGCCCATATCCATTTCAAATTAGCTTGTTTCTCTTGGACATTCCCATTTCTTGTTGCTAACAACTTACCAGTTCCTGTTTTGATTGGACTTCACTTCATTCAGGCCTCTGAAATGAGCATTAATGCGGCTCAACGCCAGGTGCCTTTTCCCTTTGATACTTCACTAGTTATAGCCGAAAATCAAGAGGACGAACAGGCAGAGGAAGTTAGTTTGGGACCTATCTTTGGAGAGAGGCTTGATAATTCTTAAGTTCAGGCATTTAAAAATATTCTGCGGTGTTTTCCCGAAACTGTGACCAAACAGTTGGGTAAAACTAACCTATTGACTTATTCTATCACTGTCAAGTCGGACAAGCCGTTCAGGTGCCGTCCGTATCATTATGCTCCCCCCAAAATGGCTTTGATTCGTGAAAATATCGAAGGCCTTCTGGACAAAGGCGTTATTAGACATTCTACTTCCCCTTACTCAAGTCCAGCATTTTTAGTACCAAAAAAGGGAGGTTCTTCACGCCTGGTGGTTGACTTCCGCGCCTTAAACAATGTCTTGGAGCTCGATTCAACCCCGATGCCTACGGTAGAGTCTTCTTTCCAATTTCTAGGCAAGGCCAAGGTCTTTTCTATGTTAGACTTGGTGTCCGCTTACAACCAGATACCACTTGATGAGGCTTCCAAGAAGTACACTTCCTTTGTCACAAGCACTGGCCAATGGGAATACCATTACCTCCCTTTTGGTCTAGCTAGTAGTAGCATGATACTGACTCAGTTGATAAATAAAATCTTTGGTGATGTGAAATTTAATTTTTTGTTGTGCTATGACGACGATCTTGTAATTTTTTCTGAAAATCTGGAAGATCACCAAAGACATCTCAATTTAGTCCTTGACCGACTTAGTAGGGCAGGGTTAACAGTTAACCCAGAAAAAATGGTTATTTCCTCTCATAAGATAGAATTTCTAGGCCATGTATTCGAAGATGGGAAAGTTAACCATCAACCCAAATAGAACTCGCCCTATCGACAACTACCCTCAACCCAAAAATACTAAGCAGGTTAGCAGGTTTCTCGGAATGTGTGCCTTTTATTCTAAATTTATTCCCAATTTCGCGTCAATCTGTGAGCCGTTGAATAGGTTAAAGAGAAAGGATGTAAATTTCATATGGAGTGAGGAGCAACAGAACGCCTTTCACAAACTTAAACGGTCTTTAGTCTCTGCTCCGGTCCTACGGTTACCAAATTTTGATACCCCCTTTATTCTTTCAACTGATGCTTCAGGTACTGCTGTAGGTGCAGTGCTGTCCCAGGAAATCCAGGGCCAAATATACCCTATAGCTTTTGCGAGCCGTCCTTTAAATGTACACGAGAGGAACTATTCCACTTTCCATTTAGAAGCTTTGGCAGTAGTCTATGCCTTAACAAAATTTAGAAAATATTTAGAGCATCGTTCCTTCACGCTTGAGACTGACAATTCCTCACTCTCGTGGTTACTTAACAATCCTCGCCAAGAAGGAAAAATAGCACGTTGGACAACTCTCATCAATGCCTTACAATTTACTGTCAAGCATGTTAGGGGCAAAGACAATGTTGTGGCTGACTGCCTCTCGCGTTTATTTGAGCCCCAAACCGAATTACCACAGAGTTCTACTATTCAAAATAAAACCGACAACACACAGGCTTTTATTCTTTTTTCTGTACCCGAAGCTTTCAAAGACATCAAAGGCCACCAAGAGCAAGATGCTCAAATTCGCAATATTGCTAAATCTTTGAAAGGTGCTAATCCCTATCAAAATTATTCTGTGATTCAAGGCATTTTAGTTCACCAATTGCCTAATCAATCCAAACCTAGAGTTGTGGTACCTAGCAAACTCTACGAACTATTGTTTAAAGTTTACCATGAGTCACCTCTCGGAGCTCATCTAGGAATCAAGAAAACTTGGGATCGGATTAGTAAAATTTTCTTTTCTACCGACCTGAAGCAGGCTATCCAAGAGAGGGTAAAGGCTTGACCTTTCTGTCAGAGATGCAAACAGGCTCAAAATACTAAGATAGGCCATTTAGCTTCTCAATTAGCGACGAGGCCTTTCCAACGGGTGTTTGTTGATTACGTGGGACCACTTCCTAGAACAAAAAAAGGCCACAAATGGCTTTTAACAATCGTTGACGCCTTTTCAAAATATACAGCGATTTTGCAAGCTAAAAATGCTACCGCTCCAACTACGGTGAATCTTTTGCATAATGGCTTGTTCGCTTATTTTGGCTTCCCCTCACAACTCGTCACCGACCGTGGTGGTTGTTTCAAATCCAGACAGTTCGATAACATGTGTCTGGAACTTGGTATCAAACACGTTATGACCTCACCCTATTATCCTAAGCCATCTATTGCTGAAAGGGTTAATAGAAACATCGGCGTTGCCTTGAGAATTTTCTATTCTCAAAATCATACTGACTGGGACACTAATCTCCATTTGTTCCAAGTCGCTTTTAATTCGGCTACGCATGAGTCAATTGGCACCTCTCCAGCTGAAATTTTCCTTGGCTACAAAATTACTTCTCCCCTGGAAAACAATTGGAATTTGGATGGTCTCCTCCAAACACAAGATTCCAGAAACATGCAGAGGAGATGGTCTCAGGCTCTGGATCGGTTGGAGGTAGCACACCGAAAAGTTGCTCGGCAGTACAACCAAGGTCGTTTACCAGTTAATTTTCGTATCGGTGATTTGGCGATGTTTCGACGAGTAAATTTGAGTAATGCGGCTAATCAAATTTCAGTCAAACTGCAACCTCTGTGGTCACGCCCTCTGGTTATTCATGATTTTACCTCTCCAGTTACCGTGACATTGAGGTGTCCCAAGTCAGGGAAACTTATTAGGTCGGCCCATGTTTCCCACCTGAAGAAATATTTAGGGCCTATCTAAGACCAAAGCGCCGATGCCGGGACGTTTATAGGGATAGTTTAGGGCATAGTGATGTTAGTTTAGTTTTTCTGTCTCCTTCTTCTTCTTCTTCTTCTTCTCTTCCTTACACCACATTAACACTCTGATACTTTTACTCCTATTCTTTTACAGTACATATACACGGGGGGGGTCGGGGTTAGCATTGGCTGTTTAGAGATTTTTTTTTTGCTTTGGCAATTTTTCTAGGCTGTACATTGGGAGTGAACTTTATGTTTATTTATTTTTAACATTCCCTAATGCAGTCGCGCAGCCTGCTATCCTTGGTTCGGGCAACCCATTACATTTTACAACACAAGCTTACATTTTCTTTCCCTTTTCATTTTTGTTTTTTCTCTGTATAGTAGGGTCAGTCCGTTGGCAGTAGGTGAAATTCATCTTTATTATTCAGCTAAGTTAAGCAGCGATGGATAGGTGTAGTTTTTATTGTTGAAAATATTGTTGAAGATTGTAGTTTGTCTATATAATTTTTGTAGTTAGTTTTTGTAGTTGTCTCTTTGTGTCTTTAAGACCTTATAATTTTTGTCTCTGAAGCTGCTAGATGTTCCAGCGGCTATATTTATTGTTTGCTGTTTTAGTGTTTATACTGGAAGTGTTTTTTTACTGTTGTTACTGTTATCCTTTGAAGACTTTATTATTGTTATAGTTTTAGAGGTTTATTGTTTGCTAACCTAGTTTTTTGGGTTTTGGTCCAGTTAGTTTTTTGGGTCTCTTTTCCATAGGTTTCAGGGTATTTTTTGCCTTTCCTGGCCAACACTTAAGAAACTAGTTGTTTTTTTTAACCCACTAATTAACCCACTTTACCACGACCAAATGATTTCCTTACTCCGTTAAGCTTTTGCCTTAGCTCTACAAAGTTTTTCTTTCACGCCTTTTAAGAGCATGATTTAATTTGCTCCAATTCTCTAAATTTTATACTAGTATGGTAAAATAAAATTTATTTGTCTTTTCCCACTGGCCACCAATTTTTTTTCTCAGCCGTCCCGTAGGGGGAGGAGAGTACTGGCCCACTTTAACTAAATTTTGCCAGTACCAGGTTATTACCTAATTAGCCTTTACAACGCAAACTTAGGTCTGTTGATATTATGATGGGTGTAATTTTCTCATATTTTTAATTTCGCTTTGGGATAGTCTCTTCATCCTTTCTGATCCTCCCATCTTTGAACAAAAATACAGACTTTATGTCTGGAGTCATACTCTCCTGGTGGTTCAAGGAGTTCCACCAACCGTTCGGGGTTTCCATTCGGGTGCTTAAGTGGCCCTTGGGTTCCGGGGTGGAGATACCCGGATGGTGGAGACTTAGGGAGTGCTTTAGCTAATAAGTGTACACTTACTTAATTTCCTTCCCAACCTTACTGGAACACCCTCTTGTAGCCTTTTGACCACCGAGCGTATTAGTGATCTGGAAAGAAACGAATAAACCCATCCTTGTGTCAACACTTCAGACCTTTATTTATTGGTAGCTACCACAGAAGGTACTTAAAATTGTTTGAGTTTTTTTTACTACTACTAGGCTTTTCCTCAAGCCTCTTTAAATTAAAAAGATTTATTCTTGAGTATTGTGGTCAGTCGGAATGGATTCTAGCCGTTACGCTTTTAGAGCGCCTCGCGAGCGTGCAGGATATCCATACTAGAGCAATATCTAGCAGATTGCTAACTACAGCGATACCAGTTGTAGTCTCTACTCTTTCCGTCCTTGACTTCCTACCTTATCCTTTTGAGTTTTTTTCTTATCACTCCCGGGGTAGAGGAGGAGGATGTGGCGTTTGCCACTTTATTTTGTTGGCCGTTGGACGGGCCGGGAGCTGTTTCCCTACAGCTGGTCGAGTCGTCTGTTTTTTCCAGTTGGTTTATCTCTATTTCTAGATGTTTCTGTGGAATTCTGCCTGTTTGATTGGTTCTAGTTTTCAGGTTTCTAGATATCTGGAATTAGGTTTCTTGCTCTCTTCTCTTCTGGCTTCCGTAGGGCGAGGACATCTTAGAGTTTCTGTGGTCGGAGTTTTGTGATCAAACCTGGCTGCCCGCTCCCTCGACGAACCGGCACGGTGTTTTGGTGTTAATATCGTGGGCCCTACCTTCCAATCAACGTTTCACGACCTCGTTTAATATTTAGGACCCAGTTGTTCAAAATTCAGTGTACAATTTTTGTCGCAAAGTCATCACTTTTGTTTATTACCTTTGTACACATTAAACGTTTTTACCACATGTAAACTAAGACATAACTTTTTAAGGTGAGGCAAAATCCCTTTCTTCCTTATGGTCCACTGGACTGTAAAGGGATCTCATCAAACAAAGGAAAGTAGAGAGTCTATACGGTAAAAGGTCGATGGTACCAATAAAAAGTCCTACTGTCACAGACAGGTCTTAAACCTTACGCTGTCTCTGTGATCTCGTCTGATGTCATTGCATTAGCTCTCTTACAACCCGTAAAACGACTAGTAGATATAAAGTATCTATAGGCTAATTGAATTTTTTTTACGTTTTTTAACGTGTTATGATCAGAAAACTATGTAATATCCCGCGTTTGTACTGCTTGAATTGCTTTGCTCCTTGTTAATTCTTGAATCCAAGACAAATCCAACGGAAAAATAACATATGGTCGAATTAGTAACTTATAATGGAAGAATTAAACTGTAAATTAAGTAAATGTCTTTTTTATTCTATGTTCCAAGGTCCTAAATTGAGGACTATGATATTAACTTTTCATTTGCCAATGTATTGCCTATAAAATATTGTATAGTTTACGGGGCAACCCTGTTGTTTAATTCTATCCTCAGATCGTAACGACGACTAATCGGAGGTTCCATCTCCTTGACACACACATATATTTATATATTTATGTATAAGTTTTACGTGTTTCCAAGTAATGTTACAATTTGTTACTTTGTCTAATGTTCCATATTATACCCACAGGATTATATCAGAATTATAACATTTATGATCTAACTGTTTGTACATAGTAAAATATCGTTTAATTTTTTTATCATTTTACATATTCCATTATAATACATGAATGTCCAAATTGTCTTGAATATACCTTTCATCTTCATATAGTAGGATCACTTTAAGTTAAAAAATATAATTTCCTTTACTAAAATAAAACTTTTTCTCTAAGTATTAAATAGCATTAGCAATAAATCGCATTTTCATATATACTAATATAAGCAAGCCTTTAACCAACATTTCATAGAGTTCAATCTTTTATTAATAGTTAGAGATGCATGTGGTCACAATATACTTAAATAAGTTTCTTTATATATCAGGATTTAATGCGATATATTAAATTGTTAACGATAAATTATATAACTCAAAGCTACGTCATTGCCCCTTGCTGTTATCATAAATATTGTCACTATACGAAGGATAGACGAGTTTCCGAACAAACTTGTGTAAATCCACATTGCTGAGTTTTATTAGCTCTACAACCGTTTCACAGCTTTGGCATGCAGATGCAATTTACTATAGTTAGCTAGTGTCATCAACTTGGGCGTTTGATATTTCAACCCGGTCCTTACGGCTACCACTCCTTTACCACACATGAGACAACTTCTTAAATAATTCATTACAGTTATTAGAATCTTATTCATTATTTATACTCGTATACATAAACTTAATACATATTTTTTAAATGTACATTATATCTAGTGGGTAAAATAATATTAACAAAAATGTGCGTGTCTTCAAATAATGTAACACATAAAAACCCTTGTATACTATCAATAATACAGCATTAAGCTGTTTGTTTTACTTAATGAGTACATGGTATAATTAGGTGGTTGTATATACCAGTTACCACTAAAATCTGCTGGCGCACAAATTAGGTTTATTCAATGCATTAAATTTAAACTTCTGTATTGTTTCGCCACAACTAGTAAATAAAAACTAGTGTTGATAATTAAATTAAGATATAAACAATGAGAAATTAATAAAACTAATCCCTCTCAAAATTATTTCAGGAGAATGTTAGGAATATATAAAATTCAGAATTTCTCCTACAAGGAGAATAACGTCACCTGTGAAAATCGTATGACAGCTGCGCTATAAAAGCCCTGTCTAAACACTACCGACCATAAGCGTTTATCCGTTGAGTTAAAGTCATTAAATATCCTCCTCTTTTCTCTATCTTGAATGTTATATATTTGTGTGTTTTGTTATAAGGAGTAGTTAAAGAGATAATATTTTCTCGTATAGACTCATTTACTGAAAGAATCGACAGAACTTAAAATACTCTTGGAGGTAACATTCTTGTTACGAATATGATCGTTATTATAATATATACAGTTTAAACTAAACTTATTATTAAATATATTATAATATGTTATTAAGATACTACGGCAAGTCAGGACAAGTGGGAGGGGGAGGTGGTAGAGTGGGACTAAATTGTAGGTGACTGACGAGCAGTGGGAGGCAAAGAAGTTTACAACAGCAGAATACATAATCACTCTCTATTTTCCTTTGTTTCATTCCTCTTGTAACCCTTTCAAATTTAAGAATGAGTAATAAACGCTTCTGTATATAAAATTATATTTAAGACTCACCAGTGTAGATTAAGGATGCTACTAAATATAAAGTCATTTAATAAAAACGTTGAAAGTTACAGATTCTGAGAAACAAGACTGTGGGTTATCACTGCTATGAACGTAATGGGAAATTATATTATGAATATGTAAGTGAAGAAGTTGAGTTACAGGTATAGTGGACTTTTAATTTGTGATACCAATCAACAGTTTAGTTTATTTAATTAAAAATTCTAATTAAATTACAGTTTTCAAACCAATAGATTCATAAGATTAAAAGGTTGACTACTTTTTGTATTTGTTGTAGAAGTAGTTGTTTGACATCCAATTTGTAAAATTTGGTAGTCAGTAATTGTAATACGTGTTGCTTATATATTTCAACACGATGTTTTAGTACCAAATTCATTGACTACCGTGTCTGTGCTAATGCATTAAAATATAATTCAAACAGATTTTCATGGAAGTGTTTCTTTTTGTCTCATGAATATTGAATTTTTTAAATTTTACCGAGTAATCTCTCTACATATTTACTGTTACTTGTGCTCTCCAGTATTTAATGAAGTATACGTGCGTTATTGAAAAACCTTGTGATTTTGAACCGATTCACCACACATTTAAGCATCATGCGACAACTTTCAAACCCCATGACTACTATTGATAACGTTTTTTACTTTGTACACGATCATTGAACAGTAATAGTCAACATTCTTAACAATTTTGTTTACACAGCAGGCTATCCGTTAAGTAAGGGTACAAATGTTTCTTTGCCAAAAAATATATGGGTAGCCGGTGACGGGTATGAAATCTGATGTTTAATAATTTATTTATTGGTGCAATAAAATTAATAAATTATTGATGTATCCATATTCGAAGATATCAACAACCGTACTACGTATTACGTATTAACACTCCGTAAAAAAATCGAAATATCGACCCCAAAAGTTTAAATTCTGTGGTTGTGGAAACAATAGCACAAATAAAAACTATCACGTTTGTAGTGTAAAATAAAAGTGTTAAAAACAACTAAGAAGGATAAATTACCTTTATACCACTATTATATTTTATTATTTCTAATATTTAAAACTTAAATTCAAACAAAAAATCTGCACGTCCTACTGTAAATTAGGGTAAATAAAATAAATATAAGAAAACAACTGAACTAACTTTATAAGAACTTTGTAATTCATTTCTATGTTATTAATTTATATTGTTTAGAAGTTTATTAAATAAAAAATTCGTTTAACTTGGATTCTTCATAACTGAGCAATGCGGCCGAAAGCATAGTAGACTGGCTGAGCTTTTTGCAAATGACATTACATGAGATTGCTAGGTGACAAAGGCATCAAGCTAAATTAATGAGGCTTAATGGTCATAGAATTTTTAGAAGCTACTTTATTAATGTTTTTACTGACACTTGCCTGTACTGGGCTTATGAGTTATCAAAACGTTATAATTGAGATAAAATACATACGAAAAATTAAAAAAAAAACGAAACCAAGGATGACTAATGGTCTTCTTAATACCATGGTTAATCGAGATAGACGACTTAAATTAATAAAACGTTCTGACCAATGAGCGAATATAGATTAAATTTCACATATTTAGAAGGAAAATTTAAAAGTGCTAAATTAACCCAGGTTGTTTGACGAAATGTTGAAATAACTTACGTTAGCAGTGGTATATAATTAACAAATAGAATGGGCGAGTACCAGCGATGCAATCTGTTGACAAAACATTAGCACTAGAGATAGGCAGTGAATTAAACAGCAATTAGGAACTAATGTGACGTGTGCAATTCTATAGTCAACTATGGTTATCTGTAATGTAGAACCGATCACTCTATATTATAAATTTCAATTTATCAATGCTGTAGCGCGCCGATATTGTACTAATCATACCATCGCCCATAAGTCACGGTTGCCTTTCCTGCTGATAAGATTATTCCATTGCGTAACCTGGAACTCCGGTGGACTGTTCAATTGACTATTTGACGTCACGCTGCGATTGGTGAGCTGATAACGAACAGCTGGTGTGCGTGATTAGATAAGAATCAAGTGGAGTTACTGGGTTTCGTCGGTGTCGTGTACAAACCCTTCAGATTCGCTGGATTTTGTGAGCCGACAGATACACTGGCCAAGGGCTTTTGGGATTTTGGCTTGGTCCACCCCTGGACTGCTCGCTCAGAATTGTGGACGAGCCACTAGAGTACACCAACCTGCACTGCACGGTGATCCGCTTCTAGCGTGTCGCCCTACACCTATCGTTACCGCGCCACGACTCTTCTCGTCACGGTCTGGACCGGACGTAAGCATATGTGTAATGTGACTACATGTTGGTGAGTACAGACCTGGATTATTTTACAATGTGCTTTGAGTATTACTGAATATTGGACACGTGGACAGACGCCTGTTGCGGAACAGCCACCTTTCTTGTATGGAGCAACCCGTAAAATTGAACTCAACACTGCGCGTCAGAATGAACTGTACCCATATGGGCATTATTGTGTGTCTATTTTGTATTTGTACGTATTTATTTGTGTATGATGATGCATGTCTAAGCCATTTATTTCATCGATTGGTTTAATCAATTTGTTCTAAGAAGTTTATGCAAGGGTTGATTACTCTTGGAAATGTCATATAAAAAACTTTTGCACAGTAAATAATTATTTGTTAACTGCAAAAATTTAGTGTTTTTTCCCATGTCGGTCCTAGTAACTGGAGGGAGATAACCTCGCATAAATATTAGTGTTTCTGTCTTGTTCGTGGTATTCAGAATACTATAATAAGATGATCAATGCAGTCCAAAGGCTTAGGTGTATGGTAGTATTGAGATATTAGTATTTTCCTTGGGAGCAGGAGTCCCTGCATTATATACTGACCTACAGCAAGGTGGGGCCCTAACATCACCGAAAAACTTAAGGAAGTAAGAATACTAATTTTAGGTACCCTATGCCATCACGGTTTCTGTCAAGGACCACCTTCATCTCCAATGAGAACAAAAAAATATCGGACATTTGTGGATTTCCCCGAAAGAAAAGGTAGCAATAATTATGGATGAATTTAATACATTATATATTAGTGTTCCTACTGATGTGCTGCCCTGCTTGAACAATCTAATGAACAAAAAAAGACTTAATCATGCGAGGCTGTTCAGGACTTTCTCGCGTCCTCGTGTAATTCTTCGGCGTCTTGTACCAGAAAATAAATTATTCAAATTGATAAACTCGACTTTCAGACAGAATTCACCTAGGGTTGATTCTTTCTCTTTATCATATTAAAAGTAGCTCATTACACATAATTCAAGTTCTAACACATAACTTTAATAAGAGTATAGTGAGGGAATGTTTCCAGTAAAATTACGTATTGCCAAAAATGTGTCTGTCATGAAGGAAAAACAAGATAGATCCTAAAAAAGAAGCCGATTTTATTAATTTTCAGATTTCTGAAATTATTGGAAAACTCGTTAAACCCACACTGGACCTAGAGCTAGATGGCCGAGCTGGGTACCGAACCACAATCTCGTCAGGTCCAGTCTTGAGATCGATAGGTAGTCCCCGTAAGTTCCTTAATTTCCGTTGAAGAGCTCGAGGTCTTGTGGCAGGATTTAGAGATCGGCATAGCTGTCATGACTCTATGGTCCCCGGTTGATACAACGGCTTACGATGTCCTCTAGCTGTGTGTCCTGTAGAATGGCTAGTTAGGTTGGATTTTGTTAAATTCATAATTTATATACAGGGTTTCGAATGTGATGTGTCATTAAATAAATTCCGTAATTTATCATATGGTCTCATCCGGTATCCGTACCCTCGCTAATCAGGATCATAATACGCTCTTGTTTACTTAAACACTAGATTACAACGTAAAGTATTAAAAAACAAATCTTAACCTTGTTAATTCTAACTAGAAATTGAACATAGTACTGAACTTCCTCAAAACTGATGATATAAGGGAGGCCTGCCCTGTGGTAGGT
The DNA here is from genome assembly GCF_021130785.1 of Homalodisca vitripennis. Classification (NCBI taxonomy): domain Eukaryota; kingdom Metazoa; phylum Arthropoda; class Insecta; order Hemiptera; family Cicadellidae; genus Homalodisca; species Homalodisca vitripennis. Next base: position 132,803,190 of record NC_060215.1, on the reverse strand, counting down.
AATAACTGTAAAACAGGTTTGAGTTTGTAAGGAAGAGATTATCTGTTGACGTTATTTACCTTCTGAATGTGGATATTTATATTTTGCCTCCGTTATTTTTAAATTAGATTTAATGAGTTACAATTTTGTACCGGGTTGAGATAGAAAGCTTTACTTTCCAATGTTCTTCTTCTTTTAAAAAGACTATTTAGCTCTTAATATGAAAAAATTCATACCCCCCAAAATTCAATTTTTGGGAAATAGCAGTTTTATAGTGACAGAAATGTTTACTTGTATTTTCTGTAAAGGTTTGTCTTTATCCACCTAACCCTAACACAGTGTGTCATATATATATATATATATATATATATATATATATATATATATATATATATATATATATATATTAAGAATTTAGGTTTCATCAACACATTGATTAAATATAATAAAATCCTAAGATGTTTTGTGTCAAAAAAAATCGAAACTAATATTTTGACTTATGAAATTAGTAAGCTAGTTACTAGGAGCAGTTTAAGTTAATAATATAATTATGTTTAACAATAAAACTTTTGCCTAAACAATAACTAAATAGAATATCGAATGTTCAAGTATGACAATGGTAATACCCCGTTAAACAGCACTACATAACGTGCTATCCGTAATAAACAGGTTTATAGATATACGTAGTCAATCACATTGTGTAGTGTTTAATGGTATGACAATGGTAATACCCCGTTAAGCAGCACTACATAGCGTGCTATCCGTAATAAACAGTTTTGTAGATATATGTAGTCAATCACATTGTGTAGTGTTTAATGGTATGACAATGGTAATATCCCGTTAAGCAGCACTACATAGCGTGCTATCCGTAATAAACAGTTTTGTAGATATATGTAGTCAATCACATTGTGTAGTGTTTAATGGTATGACAATGGTAATACCCCGTTAAGCAGCACTACATAGCGTGCTATCCGTAATAAACAGTTTTATAGATATATGTAGTCAATCACAATATGTAGAGTGTAAGTTTCTTTATATATCAGGATTAAGTCAAGATAAAGAACTACCTCATTGACCTTTACTGTTGACAAAAATAATGTATCTGTACACGAGTTTGCCAACAAACTTGTGTAAATCCACGGACTTCTGCACAGTTTGATTAGCTCTACAAACGTTCCACTGATTTGGTATGCAGATGCAGTTTACTACAGTTAGCTAGTGTCATCAATTTGGGCTTTTGCTATTTAAACCCGGTCCTGCTTTTGACTCCCACTCCTTTGCCCCATCTGGGACAGCGGGCTTAATAATTTCATAATCTTTACATATGCATATATTACAAAAATAGCTTTCAGTTTTTAGTGCATCACAAACTATTTTAATCGTTATTTAGTTAAATGTATTCGTTTAACATATTGTGTCAACGTTAATCGTATCTAGATTCTCAGGGCCTCATAATATGTTAACACCATAAACTGCTTTTATGATACTATGCTAAGAACGGCTGTTTTCGATAATGATGTGGGTATGTTGTGGGTTGGAGAAGATATATTCTAGCACTATCCAAAGCCTATCAAGTATTTAGAAAGCTTTTTATTTTATATTAATTAACAGATTATTGTGAATAAACAGACGAGATCTTTATATTTGTTAAGTTTAAAAACTAGAAGTGAGGCATGAGCAACAAAAGTTACACACAGGTAAAGTAACTTTTGATTTACTTACGACATAAACAACTAGAACTTGAAACAAAATCAACCATTGCTTTATTAAAAATATAACCTTGTATATTGCATTGAATACTGCATGTATATTGCATTTTGCATTACATATGTGTAAAGAAATTAGTATGATAAACCAATAGATCTGTATTTCAATTATTTCTACTAAATAATACAAAGAAATGACATCGCTACGAACAATAAAATAGTACTTAAAAAAAAAAATATATATATATATATTTGTTCAATTTGAAACAAAAATTGCTATAAGTCTCACAGTTTTTCTTTAAAGTAAAAGTTTATGAGTGCAACACATAAAAATCTGTACTGAACCTGTCACTAGTTGTAAAAAATTTGGCATTATCTTTAAGATTTTTTAATTTAATAATAAATACTGAACATATCTACGCTTGATACTAGTTAACATATTAAGAATTTGTATTCAATGTATTGTAAAACATATAATATATATATATATATATATATATATATATATATATATATATATATATATATATATATATATATTGTGTGTGTGTGTGTGTTTTATACAGTTTGATTAATGTATCATTTTTACTACACTGTAGTTTTAAAAGAATAAAGATAATGTTTTATAATAATAAATAGAAAGTATAAATGCACTAGCAAATTTTTCAGTTTCTTGTATGAATTGTTGAGTAATTAGCCGCGCTGAAATTTGTGTAATACATCGAATCTACAGCACTCGTTGAGCTCCTAGAGGCGAAATTTCAGTTAATAAACAGTTGTTTTCCATATTAATAATTGTTGTTCAATTTCACGCATTTAACATGAATCAGGTACAAACCACTGCCTCTAATCGCTCAAATATGACTAATGATGATATACAAGGTTATTAGGATATTACGGCAAGTCAGGTCGAGTGGGAGTGGGATGAGGTAGAGTGGAACTAAATTTCAGGCGGCTGATGAGCAGTGGGAAACAAAGACTTTGATTACTACAGTAGAATACATAATCGCTCTCTATTTTCCTTTGTTTCATCCCCTTAGTAATCCTTTCATATTTAAGAAAGAGTAATTAAGACTCCGGTCTAGATAATTACATTTATGGCTCTGCAATGCAGATTAAGGATACTACTAGATATGAAGCCTTTTGGTAGAAACATTTTACCTAAAAGCTTCAAGTGCTGTACATTTTTATTGATTAAACATCGTTGCTATTCTTAAACACACTCTTGTCAGTTATCGCTGCGATGTACAGAGAAGGAACTTTTACGTTGAAGGATGAAAAAGTGTAGTTGCAGGTTTTGTAAACTTAGATATAAAGTTACTCCTCAACAGTTATTATTTTGACAGGACTACTGTCTGTAAAAAAATTACTAATTAATATAAGTTTGTAATTCAAAGACTAACAAGATTATATGGTTAACATGTATGTCTTAGAGTGGTTAATGTAGAGAAGCAAAGCAGTAGGAAAGCCCATTAACTACATTTAACTTTAAGAACAGCATTAAAGTTACAGCACAAGTTTGTAGCTAAAATTCTAGTTTCTCCTCTTAATTTTAACTTGGACATCATAGTAGTATATGACACGAGTACATTTTACATAAAAAATTTAAGTTGTTATTTGGAAATAAGACCAATAAAATTTCTTATAAATAAAGTTTAATTGAACAAATATTCTGGAGTATGAGTCTATCAAATTAAAAACTTCATATGGAACAAAAGACACTACATAGCAAAGTTATTTATCATTTCCATAACTATAATTCGTGCAATATCAAGATCACAATAAAATCTATAACTATTCACCCATTCATGACAATGATATCTATCGATATAAAAACAAATTTTAATTTTTTCCTTTAGTGATCTCTCTCTTTGAAACGCCAGAGTTTCGTCATCTTGGCTGTGAAGATTTTTAAATATAATAAATGAAAATGATGAATGAATTGTAAAATATAATTAATGTACAGTATAAATCACTTGATCTCTATAATCACAATAAGATCATTAATCTATTTAAAGAAACAAGAGTGAAACGCATATCCTAACTTTTAATGCTATTATTCCCCACGATATTAAAAGATCACCAATAACTTATACAGGAATGGGTGAGTAAAGTAAATAGACTTAAAAACTTGTAATGGAAAATACCTAAGTCACTAAAAGGTTTGTTAGATATATTTTAAGCGACGAAATAAAAATTATCTGAAATATGCTTTTGGTTTGGTAAAATTATATTTATAACTATATTTTTATCAGGAAATTTTGGTATATCAAAAATCTTAAAATTGCTTCTGTTTTCATATAAAACATAAAATGACGTTTGTTTGTCTCATGAAAAAAATCGACAACTTTTCAAAAGTGGATACCCCATAACTGTAATATTCATTCTCTACGTTATAAAATGTCCATTTCAGAAACCACGACCCGTGTGTCAGATTTAGAGTAAGCTATTCGTCAAACTGGAACATCGTCTAGGAATTAGTCATTCATGCAAGAAATATTTTCACAACTTTTCATAAATTTTCACTGCCATTTTTGCAAAGTGTCATTTATCAAATAAGGAGCCTTTAATACTCTCAATAATAGGCCGAATATGGGTAACCACTCCAGTCTCAGGTTCCTACTTCATGGGTTATGATATAAAAATAAAATAAAATAAAATGAATATCTGGCATTTAAATCTCAAAAATCATAAAAAACTCTGAAAAGCGTATGTTTTATTTTATGAGGAAACTTACCATTCATATATAAAGTGCTTAATATTGTAAATAGCATTTAAATAGCACAGAACAGACTAAAAGTAAGATTCCCACAGTGTAGTCTTATATATAGCATAGGGTACAGGATGTTTACTTACAAATGGCCATTTTATGATTGAAAAAATTAACTAGTACTTATATGGAAGAATTCGGATTTCACCTAATAGGACAGGAAGTAAATAAGTTCAAGTACACAGGTATACTATACCTGTACGTTCTTAATTCAGGTAATACTTTCTATCTTCTTAAGTATTAGGGGCTATAGTTCGAAATAGCCTAAAAGACTGCACTCTTTGGTATTTTACAGAACGGTTAGAGTCATATCATATCATTTCATTTCCAACTTCTTCATTTAAAAACCGTAAGTTTGTTCATTATAAAAGTTTTCTGTAAAATAAGAAAGAAGTTGAACGCTTTGTAATTGCCTTGCTATCAATACAAATGCTTGTATGTTGTAGTGAAGACCATTTTCTAAACACACTATACGTATAAGGATCATCTTATTGGAACATATTAAAATTAGTTAGCATACGGACCACCAGTTCCTTAAAAGATTGCACTTCCTGCAATTCCTGATCTCATTTCACATCTTACAACATCAAGAAAACCCTTTAAGCTCCACTGGTGGTTCCCCAGACCTAGCCTCTGTGGGGAGGAGCATCACTTTCAAGTGTTTGTCAAAGGACAAGTTTTAGTCGTTTTATCAGTGATTAATAGATTAAAAGTGATGGAAGTAATGTTGTGGAATGTAACTCAGATTTTACAGTGTCATAGAACTTCCTGTGATAAAAGAGTGTTCAAAGAGCGGACCTCAACTTTGAGCTTATCGAATGTGTACCGATAAGAAATTTGGGTCTTTAATACCAATAATGTATTTCACTCGACTTTACTACATGCAGTAATATTAGAGATATAAAACAGAAATAGTTTATAAAATTATAAATGCAACAAGAAATCGATTGGTATAAACATTGGAAATAAGCGATATTATTGTTTTTGACAATTTAATAATGATTATCATTTTAAATGCTTCCTGGCAAATAACTTCTTTCCTTAAATGAAGCAACCTATTTTGAAAAGATATATATGGTGTTTCGTTACTTGGTTATAACAATATTCACTAATTGTACGTAATTGCTGGATTTTCCGTTTGAAGTGCGTATAAAGACATATATCTAATAGCGGTAGAGAGAGACTTATTGCCAAAACGAGCCATGTCCAATGACTAGAACTACACCCCCGGGGGTGTTATATCGGCAGTTAACATGTACAACACTAGAACTATGCCCCCGGTGTAGTTACAGTTCATATACATCGTATGGCTCGAGCACTATAACTCTTAGGCGTATTATTGATTGAGTTTACATTTAAAATTCTAATCCATATACGCTAGTGGGTGTAGTTAACGTGCATTGACACTATAACACTCTACACTACACTTCTCAGTGTTATTCAGTCAGAATACACTTACAATACTGGATCTACTCGTATAAAACCCGGTTGATATAGTTTCTCTAGACAATAACAGACTAGGGCACTCCTTATGGGTATTATTCATTCGGAGAACTGTAACTGTATTACCCCGTGGGTGTATTTTCTCCAGACAAGATCAAGCTTTGGCACTCCTGAGTTATAATTTATAGTTTGTTTACATAAAAAAACTAAAACTGTATTACTCGGTTGGTGTATTTTCTTTGACATAAACATGCTTGGGCTCTCCGGAGGTATTATTTAATTAGTTTACATAAAAAACACTGAAACTATATTGCCTGATGTATGTAGTTTTTCTAGACAAGATCAGACTAAGGTACTACGTGGCTATTATTCAGTCGGCATGAATGAACAACACCGGAATTATATATTCTTATAGGGTGTTGTTCCAGTTCATAGACACTATCAGGCCTTGGCAACGCAAGCCCCCCCCCCGGAAGGTGTTTGCCATGTAGGGTACATCTACCTACTACTACTATATACGTATACACAGGTTTATCGTCATTAAGTGAAGAGTTACAGGTATTTATGCACTATTAAGGATTTAGACTGATTCAGTCTTAGCTAATGTATGGCATAATTAATTCAATGAAATCCCAAGAATAATTTGAATTATTACAAGTTATTGAATAACTTGAATAAATTGTCTTGATTCGAGTTATTTATTATTTTAAAGAGAGTCTATGACCAATTATTTGCTTCTTTTGGACGATCCAAAGTTTGCGAAGGAAAGAGGATTTTCCTGGACATTTCCATTGTTCGGAGATAGAAAAAATGACTTATACCAAGTATTGAAATTTCCAATCTGATCTCTTCCTCAGGTGAATTACTAATGTATCACATAACTACTATATATGTGTAATACAATTTATACCTTTCATGCGTGTCTACTAAATTTCCTCACACTAAACAATTATATTTAGTTTTATTATATTATCATATATTGACTGTGTCTTGTAATATGCATTAATAAACTTCATATAACTTTGACTGTATTGAAAAGATTTCTTTAGTGCCTTGAGTTAAAAAATAGATTTATCTTAATTACAAAGACAGTTGTTTTTTGTCTACTGTCTTAAATGATAAAATTTTTAGTTTTTTGGTTTTTTGTTAAGCGTTTCATTGGTATATAACGATTTGTGTTCTAGCTTTCTTGTAATATGAAGAGCTAATCTGACGCACCATTCAAAATTACAAATGTCATTTTTTTTTTTAGGAGAAGTCGATCCTCTTTTAAGCCTTATTCTGCCTGTCCTCATGGGCCACTGGCCTGTGCGGGGATCTTATCAAACAGAATAAGGGGGAGAGTCGATACAGTACAAGGACGATGGTACTGATAAAAAGTGCAAAGGTCACAGATAGGATTCGATCCTGCGCTATCTATAACTGAGACTCAAAGTCCAACATCTTAGACCGCTCGGCTATCGGCACTCCCAAATGAAAAATTTCATGTTTAAATAGAAAAATGTCTGTTTACTTATTTGCTATAAATTATAAGACATGTTCTACAGATATTAAATTTTTAAAATCTTAAAATTTTCTTTAAATATTTGGCGAAAGTATTATGGGTTATAGGTTGTTTTATGTTTTTACTACGTGTTATGTAAGTTATCTTAAATATTTCTTGATGAAAAAGCAGCTAAGTATTTAATTACTATCTTTCCCATCCTTGAATATTACAGTCAGGAATTATTCGATAATTCACATAGTCTTCACTAACAATATATGACACATCGTAAAAATTGCATTCTACCTATATAAAGGGTGTCCAGCAACCATTCGAAAAAACTTTTCCACATTGTTCAGCAGGCCAAAACTAACAAATAATGCAATATAACAGGTGCCATATTTCGCTTCGTTTAGCGTCTGTCTGTCTGTATGTGTTTTTTTGGAAAATAATTACTACTCAAAAACTACTTAAGATACAGAATTCAAACTTAACAGTTATGTTAACCTAGTATTGTTCCTTTTCAGTGAAACAAATAAAACAAATATCTCATTGCATTTCAAAATGGCGGCCGTTCCAAATTTTCAAATTGTATTAGCTTTGAAACGGCTACTTTGACAACAAATTCACCAGGATAACTTTCTTTAGCGTATTTTATTGCAAATTCAACAATTTTTGTTTCAAAAAGATTGAATAACAAAGAACTGAGTTACAGCACCAAACGTAAAAACAGGTTAATCCATGCATTGCAAGTGCATACAACAATGTAGTGGATTTTTACGAATAGGTTCTTTATTAAAATAGTGAACAATATTATAACTTGAAATTTAATATTTATTTTTTAAATTTGTTTTAAGGTAAATTTAAAAAAAGTTCTTAACCAATTGTGAATCCTGGTTTTTAAATCTTAAAAAAAATGTTAATAGGGCTACGTTATGGTTGGGTATAGGGTTTTCTTACATGGAAATTGTGTAAAACAGCGTAATTAATTCAATGTGTTTGAAAAATTTTATTGAACATGATATTTTGTATTAAGAAATCAATGATTACATTACTGTAAAACTTTCATAATCGTTGCGCAAAGTGGCGTCCTTGTAACTCGTTGCAGATTCTGAAGCGTCGTAAGCACGATTCTCTCACCCCTTCAAAAGGATTACTGTCTTGAATAACTGCAGCAGCCTCAACAACTCTAGCTACTAGATCCATTTCATTCTGTATGGGAGTGGTATACACTAATTGCTTCATGTGTCCCCACAAGTAAAAATCAATGGGTGTGAGGTCAGGTGACCGTGGAGGCCAAGGGACGGGACCTCCACGTCCAATCCAACGATCTCCATACACTTCATTCAAATGTTGTCTAGCAATCAGGGAAAAGTGGGCTGGTGCTCCATCGTATTGGAACCACATTATTTGTCTAGTTTCAATAGGAACATGTTCCAACAGCTCAGGTAAGATTTCCCTCAAAAAAAACTTCATAAGTAGGTCCGTTCAGTCTGTTTGATATAATGTGTTGCCCAATCAAATATCCGTCTACTATTCCAGCCCGATACTGACAGAAAATTTGTGCTGAAACTTAAGCTGCACAATTTCATGAGGGTTCTCTTCAGCCCATAAATGGATGTTTCGGCTATTAAATATGCCATCTCGAGTAAATGACGTTTCGTCAGTAAAGAGAACATACCTTAAAAAATCGGGTTTATCAACTAATTTGTGAAGGAACCAACGAGAGCAGTCTACCCTGAGAGGAAAATCTGCATGTTGTAAGGCTTGTACTTTCTGATGTCTGTAAGGGCACAAACGTTCTTCATTTAACACTTTCCACACAGAACTTTTGCATACATCCAAATTATGAGCAATAGCGCGAACGCTAGTGGAGGGGTTTTCTTCTACGAATAATAAAACCTCTTCTTCAAAATTAACAGTCCGTACGGATTTTACCAGTTCTACAGCATTATTTTTCAAATGTCCATTTTCCCTAAGGCGAATATGAACGGCACTGAAGACGCTATGAACTGGGTGCAGCCTATCTGGAAAGCGCTCTCTGTACAATCTGCTAGCTAATCTAGCAATGTCTCCAGCAAGTCTGTACACAAAGTGAATATCACCATACTCTTCAAAAAAAAACGGTTCATATCGTACAAGAAACAAAGTAATAAAAGAAATTTAAATTAACAGGAAAAACTAACTGGAATTACAAAGAAGAACAGAACATTCAAACAGTGACAATCACGTTCAAAACATAGACTTGCTCAAAAATGTCTTGATAGTTTGTTTATTAGTTTTTCTTCATTTAAAACACCTGATTTGGTTGCTGATTGTTGGTCAGCTGTTTTCATGTAATATTATGCTATTTTTTTTTTTTAAGAGCATTGTGAATAGTTTGTTTCTTTTTTATTTGTGAAATATTACTGTTGCGTAGGTAATTAATTAAAATATTGCTTTTGTGTTCAGATAAAAGATCACTACTCTTTTCGTAAACAGATTTACATAGTTTTTAGGTACGGAATAGCAGACGGTAACTGTCACGAAGCAAGAAGATTATACTGCAAAACATTTCTTGGTTGAAATTGTTATCCATTAAAGCATTTGTTCTATTTATTGAAAAATTATAGAAATAACAGTGGACTTGTCTAAAAAATGAACTGTCACTTCCTGTAAATTCTACGATGTCCAACATTTTACCAGATATATTCTTCTTCATTGCACTCTTTGGTGCTGAACTGAACGAAAAGATCAGGTTCTTGTTTACCTATGTTTAATGATTCACTATACACCAAACCTGATTGAACTATATTATATGGGTTCCCTGTATGTGTTTTAGGGGAGATACATATTATGTGGAAACTCTTTGGTTAGTTCCACATAACATTGATTTTTTTTTAATTGAGCTGCGCTTAATATCTGATACGTTAGATTAAGTATTTCCCGTTTAACATCAATATTTAATGAGAATCTTTCCTAGTTTTATGTCGTGTCCCTAGTTTCCATAATTAATATGAACACTTTTGCTGAAAAAATAGGCATCAATGAAGATTTATTTTAGTGTAATACTGCACAAACGATATACGGTAGTAGTTTTGACATTGAAAACTATAGCTAGTTTGACTTTATATTATGAAACATATTGATGCTATAGTAAAACTGTTAGGAATTCCCAGGGTACTGAAGATTACTTCATACCTGCACATAAAGCTATTATAGAAGTAAATGTAATATAATCATTCCGTCTGCTTTGAACATATTTCTAATAACCATCACTACATTATTTTATTTGCGATTAAAGTACGTGGATGGAAATTGAACGGACACGAGATGGGGAAGCTGATTGGCTGAGAGTGTTCAGCGAACTGTGACGTAATGTAGCAGACGTGTGCTCATTGGCTCTAGCAGCTCTAATGGTATTTACTTTTTAAATAGAATAACAGTTACATTATATGACTGCTTCCATATTTATATTATACGATAAAACTATTACATTTAACAATGCATATGTGCAACTAGTATTTATTAATGTATTGATATTATTACAGCGATAATAAATTTCCTTTTCCATATATACGTGTGTGTTTGGGTGTATCTATTTATTTATATCTTTGTAAGTTTAAAAATTAAATATAATATTTACTTCCATATTGATTGAACTTTAATTTTAATTTATAAAACTCTTTTGGGCAATCATAACCGAGTACGCATAACGGGTATGAATTAGACCAAGCAAATCGACAGGTTCAATGCGTCGATATTTAGCTTTCTCTCTGCACTCACTTGTCAAATATTATTATTTTATAGCTGGAAAAAAGATACCCTGTGACATTAGTTTTAAATTTCTCGATGACTTTTTATGAATGTCGGAATCAAATTATATCAAATATATAACCTAATACTTTAACTAACCTCTTTTAGAAATTAGGTTTACAAATGCCTTCGAATACGTGAGACACCTTTATATCTCACTTTGTAATTCTTTTAAAATTAAGGTCTTTCTCCATTTTAATTTAAATTAATGTAGGTATTATTATTAAATATAATATAATGGGTTTTATTATAAGTTGATACTTAAGGTATTCTCATGTGAATTTAATCTTTCAACTAACGACTTTTTTTGACAAATCAATTCCTAATACAGTAATGTTTAATTGTTAGAAAACACATTGGAAACTTTATACAACAAATGTCGAGAGTTACACAGTTGCATCCCTTCTGTATTTAATCGTATTTTGCAACAGAGTATGAATGTAAGCTCTCCTGTCTTCATACTAATATATAAACACAAAAAAAACTTGTATTAAAAAGCAAGTTTTTTTGTACAGAGTATAGACAAAAATTTAATATTCCTATCTATTAGTATTCATTACCATTTTCTATTGGTTTTATATTTTAGCACATGTTTATTGACAAACAACAATTAATAATAACTTAAAATTGTTTTAAGTTAAAAATATTACATATATATTTCATTATTTATACTCTACAGCTTTAAAATGATGTATCGATTGGTTTCATAACCAATTATGTTAAATTAATTACTTTTAAAACTCCCTGTAACAATTCCCTCCATTTATTAGGTTGAAATGTAGTCAACCAAGGTGTCGTAAGTAATATCAGTAATTACTAAAGAGTAATGCGCTTAAACGGTAATTCCTCGCATAAGGCTATGTTACAAAACACTTAAGTCAAATATTTTATTAGTATTATAATATGCTTTATCAATGGTTTATTGATAAAAAAAAATATGCATTGGTTAGAAAGGACATATTTGTTTAACATTTTATATAACTTTATATTACAAGTGTAAACCTAATTGTAACTTAAAATATTCAAACCATAAGTATAAATAAATAAAGATACTTCTTAAATTAAAAATACTTATTCAAAAAATTACCAAACCATGATTACATTTAGTGGTTAATGTTCATACATAATACTACAGTCGTCCGTCTATACAACGTCTCTTGGACATGCTGAAGACTCGACCTTGAATTTATAAAGGTCTGTAACAGAGCTTCACACATTCACGAGTGCATAGGACTATAGCACCTACACTTTACTGAACGGTATCTTTAAAGCAATACAGCCACCCATACAGTATATGTCGTATACCCTGTCTCTTACACATGATGAAAGCCCTCATATACATTTATAACTGCCTGTGACAATAACTCAGAGTTTTCAGTACTTGTAGCCTCGTACCGGGATATATTGTGTGTCGGGACGTATACCCTGACAGACTAATAGTGATTAACCGTGGCCCACTTATATTTTATAATTAACAGCTATAACTTATTATCCACTCAGTACTTTGCACAATCTTAGGCGAGGCCCCGCTGGCCGCCTTGGGGTCAAAACTTCTTACTCACACTCTGCCCTTCGCTCAACTTTTAACACCGTATACCGGTAAAACGGTATGCATACTCAGCACTCTCATCACTTACACTTACTGACAAAAGCCATTTTCTAATACTTAAACATTGAAATCTAACGTTTACTGAGTACTTCCTCACACCCAGATTTCTATATCACCATTCCAAAGTCCTACTCTCAAGCGAGCATATTCGTCACAGTGAGCATATCTTGAACGAATGCTATTTCCTAATCAAAGCCCATACACGAATGTACCATATCTGTACATTACGTCCATGTTTACCAATTACTTAACTTTTAACCAGGCTTACCCTTCCAGCCCATCACGGTATATTAATTTAAAAAATAAACTTAGACACACACTTGGATTTCCTTAACTCCATCCTGGGATAATACTCCCAAGCACTTGTAGCCCTCAAATGAAAAATTATCCTCTGAGCTAACTATGGATCATATAATATTGTATCCATCCCCTATACTTAGACATTTCATTCCGAATTTTTTGAAGTATTCGTACACACTCAACCTTACACTCGAATCCTATTATGGAACACCAACTTTTATTCCACACTTTTTCTAATAGCCAGGCAGCCACCCTGATAATACCATGCGAGCGAAACTAATACCTAAAAACTTTAGAACATATCAAATCACTTATAATTTACCGAGCAATACTCTTATTTTGTTTGCCACACTTACCAGCACATCTAAATGCTAGACTAACGAACCATCCCTAACCGTAATTTTTTTTGTAGTGGTGGTCTCACTGACCGCCCATTTCTTATTTTATTTATGTTTCCATTTTTCCAAGTCTTCTCCTCTCCAGTCAGATTGTATTCAGGCGTTAAATAGTTAAGGACTTTGATCAGCGCACTACGCAGTGCTATTGCGTTTTCGTATAAGTTATCAGATTCTTGTATTCTTACTGTTATTGCTTGTTGGGCATTTAATCGCATAGTATTGTGTTCCTAAAGAGATATAATGTTTCATTTAGGTGAGCTTTATTGAGTTCTTCATTAAATGATCAAACATTTTAAGGGGATACTATCGTCCCTGTATTGTTCACGTTAATTTTTAAGTTTTTATGCCCCATTATCACTGAACCTATTAATGACACATACTTCAAGTTTTCATATACACTAATCTAAAACTAGTAATTTGTTACAATTATAAGTATTTGTATAATTGCTTAAACATTTTTAAAGAGAAACATTTAGTATTCAATTATTTAAATGTTATGAAAATAGATTAGTAGAACCTACAGCCTCCCTGATCTGTACCAACCATAACCCAGTAATACTTAGGGAATGAACCGGTACAGCAAATTTTCAACTCAGAATCAAACTACTATCCTCAAGAATTATGAGAATACCTGCAAAGGAGCAAATTTCAATATCATTACCTGCCGTTTAACTATCGTCTTAATACTTAAAAACACCTATTTTATTTCCTTGTAAAATTGAAACCATAAACGTTATAAATTTAAACCAATGTAGCCAAATACCCTACTGGTACTAAAGAACTAATAGGCTATAGGAAAAAGACCATAATAAATGTATTAGAGTATACAGACCACAAAACAGCACAAAGCAAGGCTATGTATATTCCACTATAATAGATGAAGACATTTCGTCTAAAAAGGTTAAAACATTATTAACTTTCTTTTGCTGAAGTTTTGGACTGTATGTTTTATTTGGTTTATTAAATAACAGAAATGAATAATGCAAACCTTACCACGAGTACTTATTACTCTCCCAGGGCACTACTTAGTTTGGAAAAGTAAATAAAAAGTTTGAATTATTTGTAGAGGTTTTTGAAAGAATCTTCGTAATTGAATCATAAACTTGTTGAAGAGTTATTTCCGCGTTGCAATCCAGACAAGCGGGTTTTTATACAGGCAAGTTCTACCCAATAAATTAGTATAATTTGTTCCCATTATATAAATGTAACATTTTATTTATTATTTAACACTCATATTTATTTTGTAATTTTAATTTTACCAACTAACTAAAACGACCCCATGTTTGCTAAATGCTATTACCACATTCGAAAATATACGTTTAAAATTACAAAACATATATGTGTTTAGTATGTTTATTCTTTTTAAAATTCCCGTTGTAGTGGATTAAATTTTTCAGTAATAGAAAACCAAGATTTAATTTAATTGGCATACTCACTAATGCTGATAAATTTGTGAAATATATAGAGTAGATGCTCAAAATATTTAAAACAGTGTAAAGTTTCTGAAATATAAATTCAAATCTATGATAAAATTTTTAGATAACGAAATACTTCTTGTGAAAATTGCAGTTTTGTGTTATGGAATACATTCTTTATCACCCACATTATTTTAAAAGTTACATTCCAGATGATCAAAGTATCCCTACTAGAAGTTGTTCCATCCGGTAGGAAATCTTCATAACGCGTTGGTTTTTTTATTAGCCAGCCCCCTTCTTTAAATGATAAGACCTGACGCATTCTGATAAAATCTAATATTTTTGGATAGTACAGACTGACAAGAGTTGACTACTGTCTACCTGGATCGTTTAACTTTCTTTTCTCAGCTTCCATAAATTTGGTATAGACCAAGGATCATATTTGAAGTAAATCGGAAAGAAATGTTTACTTACCTAAACTCACTCGTAAAATTCACTTTTTAAGCAAAATTTAATCCATTATGCTTTTCCAACTGGATTTTCTTGCACAGATAAATCATAACGATTGGATCAGCTTCAATGCCACCTCTTCATGAACAAATTCCAGCCAACGTTATTATTCACACGATATAACTATGGGAAAATGTTATTCAATACGAATTTTGGAAAAACTCGGATGCTCCACTGTAATTTAGGATCATATCCGAAATACTAGTGGCCTTATTAAGATATACTAAATGATCGTTAGGAAATCGATTTTTTAATATGAATATAAAACGAGGTTTTTATATTAGTATAACATCGTCTACAATGAGTTGTAACTACTTTGTCTTATTGCAGCGGCTAGAATAAGTCAATGTCACAGACTTAACTCGGTCGTTATATCATCCATACAAATCGCTTGTAAAACATCACAATGCACTCAAATTTGCACTTAATGAGAAAATTAGAGCACTTAAATTAGCTTTTCTACATACAGCAGATCTTCCTTTACATTGCAATAATGTTTCTATTCTATCACTTCTATTCTATCACTTTGGCAAAAACACGTTAGCTGATATCATCAATATGATTTAAGAGGCACTGACTCCAGAATTCTATGAAGCGTGAAAAGCCTGTTCCAAAATATTTAACATATCTCGGCGAAATACTTCATTGCACTCCTGAATCTAAAGAACTTCTTTTCTATTAAAAACCTTGAACAAAGTTTTCGTCTAAACACTGTGGAAGACAATGACTTCTTCCTTCATCATAGTCAGTTATGATTGGCTATATTAGTTACAATTAAAAGTAAAAGTTAAATAGGTCCTTAAATCAAATGATGACGGTGCCTACTAAGGAACCCTCACGGCAATAACAGCTATGATATTGTCCATACATTAACAATTTGAGTACGTCCCCATGAAGCACTTTCATGGGAAGTATTCTGTAATTTACAACATTTTACTGGTCAAATCCAAGAATCGAGTCCTGAGTTGTGCCTACTTTAATGGGTGTTACATAAGTCATCCATACATCTTGGGAGTAGCTTTTACAAATTCACAAAATGTAGCTATGTTAGCGATAGCCTTTTCACGAAATGTAGTGAGTGCTATGTTTAGTCTCAAAACATTCCTTTATCTTTTTAAAATTGACGTAGGAAAATATAAAATATACTCTTTTAACTGAACATAAAATGCAAGATAATTCGTATTTTTTCCATACAGAAGGAAGAATTGATCTAAATAACTTTTACTTAGGAAAAATACAATAATCATGAAATACAGTCACACAACCTACAATTTAGATGAATAAATGCATTTATATACTTTGAATTCAATAATGCATCACTAAAGTTAATACTATCAAATAAAACTAAAAGACAAACAAAAGAAACGTTTACAAAAGAATGGTAACATCGCAGCTGATGACATAAACGTAACCTGCAACATGACGTCTGCCATACTATAATATAGGCAGATTTATGACGAAACTTACCATAAGGGCACACATATAACAGTTTATTCCCACAGCTGGTTAGCGCTTACTTTGTAGAAACATAACAAACCGCTCTTCTGTTGGTCTTAGACATTGATTCGTTTAAAATCACCAAGTTTAACTGATTAAAAATTAAAATTGTGTCTAATTAGAAACATAATATACTACAGCAAGTTTAATTACAATCAAGCCTCCTCTGTGGATACTCATTAATAGCTAATAATAGTTCCGCTAAATTGGACAAATGGACGCTAAGAACTAAAATAATCTAACGTACATGCACCTGATTTTGTTCTTGCATTGAAGTAAAGTATATTCTTATCTGCTATAGTAAATTGCTAATAAAATAGTGTGTGTTCAAATCATTGACGAACGACCTAAAAGTGAAAATAGAATAAATGAGTTCTTATGCGTGTAAAAACTGTTGTGGGAGTCCAATTGAAGACCCTCTGTGATCGTGGAGAGGTTGAATTACGCAACCTCAGTAAAATAACAACCAAAACTCATCAATACTCAACTTTGAGATCACATTAATCTTAGCTCTGTATAT
The DNA here is from genome assembly GCF_021130785.1 of Homalodisca vitripennis. Classification (NCBI taxonomy): domain Eukaryota; kingdom Metazoa; phylum Arthropoda; class Insecta; order Hemiptera; family Cicadellidae; genus Homalodisca; species Homalodisca vitripennis. The sequence goes on along the minus strand of NC_060215.1, from coordinate 132,785,765 downwards.
TAAAAATGTAAATAAAACAAACTCTCAACTCCACCAACCACCTACATGCAAAAATTTTACATTCCGTCATTTTACATTTAAATTATTCCGTGTATTCCCTAGCCAAGTAGAATAGCAGAATTTTACCTAGAGCGCCAATACAACTTATGAACATTTCCATCCCATCGTCCCCTATACTAGCAATGTAATAATGTTTGCAAAAACACCTAGATGTATAGCTAAGCCTAGATTAATATCTACTGGTACGGAATCTAAACGACTGCTATGGTACCCACCGCCTCAACGACAAATAGAATATCATTTCAACAAGGACATGCTTTTAAATAAATAAAAATACATATAACTACGTAAACAACTCTGATATCAAACTGAACTTGCATTGAACGTATATAACCATACAATTTTTGAGGAGTATAAGTAAACATAGTTCTTGAAGCGCGTAATAAATGACACATTAATAGACCATCTTGAATATGGCTTGAATATGATTATTTTGTAGAATTTCAGCAACGAGTTGGTTACACTTGTTTTATAATATATTAAACAAAAGCAGGAAAATGCAGGAATTTTCTCTTCCAAGGGAATCCTCGAGGCTCTAAACATAGCAAAGCCTCTATTGTCAGCAAAATGGTACAGTATTTTGTAGGTTTGTTTTGTACCACAATAATATCTATAGAGTCCAAGGTAACACTTACCCTTAAAAATAGAGGCTAAACACCTTAGAATCTCCATTCACAAAATAAACTCATGAAACCCTCACAGAAGAATATTTGTAGAAGTTTGAACTTCAGTCAGTATAAACTTAAGACTATTTAAAACACATGTGACGTACACACAAGAGGTGCACATGTTACCTTTTACAGTCAGCATATATTGATTTTATGTAGAAAACTGTCTGAGCAGCACCGTCAGATTATTACAGTGCTACAAAAGGAAACACTGAGAACTGAATGTCCTAGACTTTTTTTGGCAGACTTTTAACGAGCGCAAATTATTCCAAAGTCACAAGTTTAACGAAAAACTCATTCCTGCGTTAAAAGACACGCTCTTAATTTTGTTCTTACTTACAACCCGCTTCTTTTTTAAAACGATTATTAATTAAATGGAAAGGAAATTCTTCAATCTTCTTCCTTACTTAAACAGAGTAGTTGTTTTTCTAAAACCACTTAGCATTTAGATAGCACACAGTACACAATGTAGGAGTGTTTCATAGAACACAGAGAAAAACCTCATTACACCAACAACATATTTATTTTCTTTATTGCCAACAAAGGATTTCATGATAAAATGTATTCTTAGTAAATTACAGCAAACCAAACCGAGAAATTATAATACTAATTTTATGAACAATCATATAAATGTTTTTTAAGAATTCAAAATTAAATGTGATTTTTAGAGACAGGACAAACCTTTTCCCCCTAATCTGCCCGTACTAATGGGCCATAGGTTTTTTACAAGAATATTGTTAAACGAAACAAGGCGATGAATCGGTTCAGAGCGAGGTCATAACTAGACAGACTACTGTTAAAAACTGCAACCGACTAAATACATAAACCAAATTTGAACATGCGCTATATATAACTTAGATCTTTATTAATATTTCTGCAATAACGTTTTCAAGGTAAGCAACCCCTTACAGAACATATTTTAACGTATATCTATATATGTGACATGTATTTACATACACAATTTTATTCTGAACTACTTAACAGAATAACTACTGAAAATCGTAAGATGTATTTTTTTATTTATTTATAACTATTCCCTGAAATTATTAATTGTTTAAGAAAAATTATACAGTAAAGTTTAAAACGATGGAAATGTATCTGTAACATGAATGACAAACTTAATATATTTATTGAATTACATTTATGACAATCCAAAATTTACATCTGAAAAATCTCATTACTAAAATATATTTAAAATCAATAATGTTGTTTATTACTAAATATTGCTGCTGAATATGTTTATTCAAGCAAATCACAAAACAGAATATATCACTCATTTTGAATTAAAACAAAGGTTTGAATTGAAAATCCATGGTATATTGTTCTTAGATGTTTTGACTTAAACCAGCGGTACTAGCAGCCGGCATGACCTCATTCCCAAATAAAAATTTATAACCGCAAACACTATATAACATTAATGTAATCGTTGAATTATGGAAGATTGTTTTTTTTTTTTAAGATACAATACATAAGCTTCCAATCACATTTTACTTTATCAAACTATTTAGAACTTCACTATTTAAGTATTAGTAAAGTATAAAATTCTAAAAATATAGTATTCTTTGCGTGTGTTAGGCTAATACTGTAATATACGTACGACATAAATGCTAAATGTTAAGGAAAGCTGATGTATTTCAATGTATCTAATATCATGCCAAACTGTTATGCATATTCACAACATATATTTGCCCAGCTTCATTCAGCTCAGTATCAAATTTCCGAAGTTATTTCTCCAGTTTACGAACCAATTTACAAAGTTGTGTCCAACTTGTCTGTGTGCGTCCGGTCTTAGTTGTACGACTTTACCGATCTTGCCTTGACCGCGTACGGTTTTTCTACGCTGTTTCAATACTAATAAAATTACCTTTATTTTATTTTTGTTTTTCAGTGTTTTAGCACAACTAAATATAAGTAATAAGTCTTAAAGTACCTAATAAACATAATGCAACAAAACTACTGTTTTTTAATTTTACATTGTCTAGGAATATAATCCTAGTTTCTTGTGTATCATTACGACTATTTGTTGAAAAATTTATTATTATTTTCTATAGAATTGAATTCATGAATGCTTAAAACTTTTCTATGCAAACTTAAGCAGGCGTTTTAGCAGACAAATCTTCTTTATATTTCTATGTTGTCTTGAATCTGGTTTACATAAAAAATGTACTCTGTTTTTTGGAGAAATGCGAGTCTTTAATCTAAAATAATTTATTCATAGAATATGGTCATAAAGCTCTAATCACAAAATATATAAAGAGACAAAACTTATTCTAAATCATAATTATGTAATCTAAAACGTTTTCGTTTATAAAACACTCTATACAATGTAACGTAGCTATGAGAAGGGTAAATTATATATGAATGCTGTTTATAGCCAGTTCATCTTCCTCTTAAATTTATTTTATCCCATCAGTTCATGAAGGTTTCAAATTTTTTGTATAGTGGCATTTAAGTCAGAGTAACAGTTTTTAGCTCATCAATTCATCCATTTATGTTACTCGTTACTATTCTCAAAGAGAAACATTAGCTATTTTATTGCTATTTTTACTTGTTATTTTTATACCACAATATCCAATTTTAAAACTAAAATATACTGTATAGAAGCTAAGTTTAATCTAGAGTAATGGTATATTATATCATATATTTTGAAGTCTGTATCAAAATAATAATGTAGTTTATCAGTAACTCAATTCTGTTATATAATTACCTAAATTGAAATACTTAGTACATATAAATGTTTGATAATAATAACGATTAATAACAAATATCTTAACATATTACCTCATAGTACCTTCATCTATTATACAATGTATGTGCTTTATATATGCTTAGACGTATACAACAATATTAACTGAGCTTTCGAATTAAAAAGTGCTTTTTATGTAAATCTTCTTTATAATTTCACTTAGCCATGATACAATACAAAATATATTGCTTGAGTCAACATTACGCAGGTTTTAAGGATGGTAAGTATTTTTACATTTATTTCACATAAAACTGTCATTTATACTGTATATAGTGTCAAAATTATTTAAGTTTCAGCACTTGTACCGTTCCAGTTTATTGTAAAATGATCACACAGAAATGCACTTGGTTAATGTTACTGAAAGTTAACATTAATCCAGTTTAAAATCTAATGATATTTATGAAGCAAATATAAAAATTACAACGGTGATACTGATAAGACATGACCAAAATTTGAACTTAAACGCGTACATAGATAACATTTTTAATCCTAAAATTATTCTTATACAACAAATTTACAATATTTTACATTATGAAAAGACTTTTTTTTAGTTTTTGAATATTTGCGAGTTCAAACAAAATTTCATTTTTTTTTATTTCGCTTCCATATATAGCATATTAGAATATAATATTATTTGGACAAAACTTATATTTATTTTTAGTTTAAAGTTCTGAAGAAAAAATAATTTTGGATATGTTTGACAGATTTCTCGAGGGTTTGGAATAGGGTCTTGGAATAAAAGGTACCTGAGATTTTTACATTATAGATCATGTCAAATTGCACTAAGTGTGGTCAAAATGATCTTAAAGTATTATTTAAGACCCTGTACAGATTAAGTTTTTCAACTTCCACACAAGTGATTCAGTTTTACTAGTTGTGTATTATGAGGATACTCCTAAATTTTGTCTTGCTGTGTTATAAACGCCTATGATACAGTTTGTTTCCTCAAGCAGTCGTGTCCGTAACTTATCACCACTCGCACAGCCAAGTGCTTGTGTCAGACAAAACAGCGTTGCTGTTTGTTAATTTGTATTCTACTATTTTATATTATTTACAATAAAGAACATTTTTTTAAATCGTATCAATATTGTTCAATTATGTGTGAGCCAGTATTCATAAAGTAGTTCACTAAAAAAACCTGGCAATTTAATCGTATAATGTGTTTTTATATTCAGGAAACCAAAAAGTAATATTTTATTGAATTCTTTAGTTTTATTCATATTAAAAATATTAGTTTATCTAATTTTGAATACGTTAGTTCTGCCATAACCGGGTAGTAACACTTGTAATTAACTTTGACTTCTTTACAAATATTTTATTTGTTCTAGAACTAGTATATTTTAGACTTGATTTAATAATACGAGGAATTAATATACTGTAATATCAATATATTAGAACATATTAGTCAGTTATACGCAAACTAATTATTAACTACGAGAAGCCAACAGTACATTTAACATGTTATAAGCTGGTATAGTTTCTTTTCACTTATGGAGAAAATTATTTTAAAATATGATTTAATTCGTATTAGGCCTACCTTTGTTAAACTCCATACAAACAGCCACACAACCAATTTCTGTAAACATGTTTTTTCCTGAATGAATAATTAGTAAGAAAATAATGATAAGATTAAAGATTGTTACAAATGCAGAACTATTGTTAAATAGAAGACTCATCTTTTAGTAAAACATTAGAATAATTTTATTTGCGTAACTAAAATTGAACAAGAAATAAAGTACATTTCTTTCATCCTCACAATATACGAAAATTCAATTATGCATACTGGAAAACTAAATATATAATAATACAATAACAAGTTGACTTGGAGTGTTATAAACAGCTGAAATAAAACGTGCCATCTCAAGGTAAAAGCTTTTCTTACAAATGTGAAGTATGTCCAGCTCGGGACCAGCTGACCTTCTGCTTCTTCCTTTAAATTCGTGCTTATTGTGTGTGAACCACTGTTAAATTGAACATTTTTACTAAAACGACTTTAATAAATACACATTCTGTAGGTAATAAGTTTTTTTATTAGAAAATGTAATCTTCTTTTGATATGTGGTACATGGTCACATTGCAAGATTTCTGATTCAGACTAATAATCAAATTCTAGAACTATTAAATCAATTAATTGGTTTATAATAGGATTAAATTCCAATGTTATAAACTGGTTACTCCTTATATTCTTACATAATTTACCATTTTCCAAATAGAATTTCCCAAATGTTTTTTTCATCCCTTACACAATAAAACCCATAAAAAAAGTTTACTAAAATAACCAAAACCATTATAAGTTAAGTAAACCTTAAAGTATATGGGTATTTTACATAATAAGGATTGTGTCTGTTCTTGTTTTTGCTCTACAAGCAGGCACTTTATTAATGAGCAACGCTTGCTTTTTAGTGGAGCAAGGCTCACTGCGCCTTATTGCCTGGGAGTGGGCATTTTTTTTTTTTTTGTTATTGAATTATTTATATTGTTACATCCAATTTATAACTTTTATATTGTTTATACAGTTTATCTGTTTCTTGTTTTTATTAGTATTTACGGCTGTTCCTTGTTGCCTTTTGTTGATATTTATTATTGTTTATTGTATCTTATACACATATTACAAGGCAACTATCAATACACCTCATTTATTTTTTATTTTTTCTGTTAGTAATTGTTTCTAACTTATTATTATTATTTAAAATTATTATGCTTGGTTTTGAAATGGATGATCCGTTGGAAATAAATAAATGAGTTCTTATCACTAATGGTAAAACATTTGAGACAAAATAATAAATTATGGAGTATCTGTACTACATTCACAAATATAAAATGTACAAAATAATGATTTTGGTACTCTCCCTACCGTTTTTTGATTTACTTTTATGATTTTAGATGTAGTAGAAGATAAAAGAGGAAAGTTTGTCAAATTTACAGACGCTTCACTAAGTGGGAGGTGAACTAGTACTAAATTAAACTTTTCCATTAAATATACCTTTTTCACAATAGCTACACTTTGTGTTAACAACTCATTTCAATAAAAACTTTTTCTGATCTGACCCTCCCTATTTGTGGTAGACACAGATACACCTACAACTTGTAAAACAGATACTAAAGCTTGTCTTATTAGTTTATCTGTAGAACTTTAAGAAGAAATCTTTTCTTCTAATTTCTTATACATGTAAAATGTAAATTTATTCATATTAATGAGCAGAAAATTTTATCTGTCACGAATTTAGTCTGAAGAAATCATTCATTTAAAAAAAAAGACATGAAAGTTATTTTAGTTTGGGAGTCATATTACTGCCATAAGTACAAATACAATAGTTCTATTAAACATTATATAGAATTGGTTTAGAATAAATGTATGACCTCAATTCGAACTACTTTAGATCTGAGAAAGGAAGTAAGATATCTACAGGTAAACGTGATGGCTGTTAAGCGTTTCTAAAAGGTGACATCTTAATGAGCTCCTTTGTTATAATATTGCAGCTGCTGCCTAACAACTACACCCAGCGCTATAGCTGTCACTTGGCTTAATCTGATACAACTTTCTATCCTGAAACGATATATTAGTCACTTGATGTATGAGATATTTACGTAGGAGCTCTTTGCGAGGTTTCCAAAAGGCATTACAGAAACGATGATGCCTATTAAAAATAAGCTTCGTGATGTGAGATTTTTATTGAAAATGTTCCATTTGAGAATAGTGTAATTAGTGGAAGCTTAGAATTTATTTTAACGTGAGAATATTAATATTTTCACCTTTTAGTACATTTATAATGTAGAATAACTTATCCTTAACTACAAATAGGATAGCCAAGAGTGGATTCAATCCACTTTTGTGTATAAAAGTGTTTGTTGTTATGTTTGACTAAGTGAACGAATACACAAAAACACACTATTCTTCTAATGTAAGCTCCTTTCAACGACAAGCATATTAACGTTGTTTTCAAAGTGTTTCTTTAATATATTGTCCATTTTTTTCTAAAGGTTAATTCAATTAAAAATAATATTTTATTACTAAAAGAGAATAAGGATCCTAATTTTATTAATATGTAATAATATCACAATAATGTAATATTTGCCTTATTATGATAAAAATAACAAGGTTTTAAACTTAAAATAGACTCCAAGTTATATATACTCCAAATATATAAACGCGGTCCGACAATAAAGTAATGGTACTGATTTTCTTTGCAAGAAGTGGCAACCCTGCATGCTTGCATAGGTACAATATCTGTAACCTTGATCTATAAGCTGCTTCTAGTCCAAGCGGCAAATCGATAAAACTGCTCAGTTTTGAGTTATCCTATAATAAATTAACACGTTTTTTGTCTCTATTCACAAAATGGAATGGAATCGCATAATATTGCGCAAAAGTATGCCAATTTCTTTTTGCGATACATTGGGTGAAAAAGGAACAAAAACTTATGGTAAGCCTTTAGAAGACTTTTAAAATTGGGTTTATGTCAAGAGCTCAAGTTTTTCGTTGGAATAAAATGTTTAGCAAAGGCAGAACGAATTTTTAAAATGTAGACTGCAGTGGACGACTATCAACCTCACGGAGGGATGTCAACTTGACCAGAGTGCGTGAACTCGTACGATCTGATCGAAGATTGTCCATTAAAATGATTGCAGATGAAGTGAACATCAATCGATAAACGGTTTGTCTAGTAATAACTTTGTAGAAGAGTCCTTCCGTGTCCGTGCCTAAATTGCTGATAATTGGACACTGCATCACGATAATGACGCATCTCATACTGGTCTATAAGTACAGTACAATTTTTACAAGTACACAACAGCGGTGAGGGACACTATTTTAAAACTACACAAGATGTCAAAAAAGCTATGAAGATGAGTTCTAGAAATGGTATTATTAATGGCAGAAGCGCTGGAAAAGTGTGTGCAATCAGGAGAGAACTACATTGTAGGAGACAAGACTAAACTTGACTATAACAATAAGGAAATATTTTTCACATCATAATATATATATATATATATATATATATATATATATATATATATATATATATATATATATATAACAAATTAGACTTCTTAGTTTAAATTTCCTTTAATATTTCGGCCGAAATATTAAAGGAAATTTAAACTAAGAAGTCTAATTTGTTATAATAGAGCAATTCTGCATTATACAACCGAAGTGAATATATATATATATATATATATATATATATATATATATATATATATATATATATATATATACAGGGTGAGGAAATATATATATATATATATATATATATATATATATTAAAAAGGAATAACAATAATAATAAATAAAAATAATAATAGTAGCAATGTGCAATAAAATTAAATACTGTCTTTTACTGATTCACACAGGATTATATTAGCCCCCATAATTAATATGTATACATTTCATTTTGCAGCAACCAAATGGATGTTGAGGAAATGGATGATGAGGAAATAGATGTTGCAAACGACGAATTCCAGCCAGGCCCTTCATCCCAAGCAGATACGGTAAACCCTACATTTGATATCAGCGTCTGTTTCATCTGTGAATTAGCCATCGACAAGACCATGAAGAAAGGTGGGAAAAGATTGTTACCCGTATATACGATAAAGAAAAGTACAGTAAAAGAACGGCTGATTCATTTGCTATCATTACACCAGAATGCTGATAGTTAAGGATACTCTCCAAGATCAAAGATCTTGATCTAGTCCAAGTTGGGGCTAAGTACCACCCGTCATGCCTTCAAAATTTAAGCAGAAAGAAAAGTCTAGTTCAAGGTCAGACAGAGCACATTATGTCATATGTTCATGTTGCAATGGCGCACATTTACTCTTACCTTGAAAATTCCGACGACTGTCAGTTTTCTATAATACGCCTTGCTGAAAAAATTGACCTAGTGAAATAGTCATTTTAGAAAGAATTCAATCGAAGTACGGCAATGAAATTCTGACATACCAAGTACGTGGGGCGGGATCAATTATTTGCTTCAAAGACACCGGACGTCAGTTACTGTCCGATAATTGGTATAAAAATAGGTCGACTGACAATACCGAAGATCGAAAAAGAGTTGTGCGCGAGGCAGCAACTATAGTTAGAGAATAAATTCGTTCTCAGCTGTATTCAGCACATGAGTACCCTGCGACTACTGAATTTTTAGTAGGTGCTGAAAGTGACGTCCCTGAAAGCTTTTAAATATTTCTGAATGATGTCATTATTCCTGGTAAAGGAAGAACATCGATAGATTATTGGAAAAAGCAGGTCACATCCATAGCACAAGCGATTATAAAAGCAACTCGTCCTAGGTGTTTCATTTCCAAAGTTTTGCTGGGAATCGGATGCTTCTTGAAAAATAAATTTGCTTCAAGATTTTTAGTTGATTGTTTAGCATCTATCGGATTTTCGTGCTCTTATTCTGAAGTCGAACTCCTTGAGTTATCATGCATTTCAAGGCAGCAATCACAAGTTCTATCCAGTGGTTTCTCTCAATGGGTTGCTGACAATGCAGATTTCAATATCAATACCTTGGATGGACGAGGTTCATGGCATGTAATGGCAATGATACAGTGTGTCACCCCAGATACGTCGACCAAGGTCGAAGGTCCAGTTACCCGAAACTATCGAGAAAGAAAATCCATCGATCCAGCGGAGATAGGGCACATTGAATTAGTTCCATACGACAAACCCCCCTCTGTTGGCTTAAACGCTATCAAAGTTATGGATTTGAACAAATAGTATCCAATTCCAACATCAATCGTACCATCATTCATTAACTTGCTGTGGATGTATGGAAAATGTACTTGCGATGTATCACTTCCTGGCTGGAACGGTTTTATGGAACAGGTCACAGAAATGAAACCATTTGATTCTTCGAAGATATTATATCTTCCTTTCATAAATGCACCACCCACTGACAATGCAACAGTACTGACAACTCTGCTTCAAGCCTGCCAAGTTGGTGAATTGAGCGGTCAGGACACGAAGTTTGTAACCTTTGACCAGCAACTCTACTGGAAAGCGAGAGACATCGTTGCAACAGCTCCTCCCGAATTAAAAAAAGTTCTTCTTCGTCTTGGTGGATTCCATCTCATCATGTCTTTCATGGGTTCAATAGGCAACATAATGTCCGGTAGCGGATTGGAAAATGCGTGGACAACAATTTACGCCGAGGGATCGATACCGCAAATGCTTCTCGGGAAATCATATGCAAGAGCTGCAAGGGGTCACATTTTGACGAATGTGTCTCTGGCAAAGGTTATCATCGACTCCTTGGATGAAGAGGAACCGGATTTCCTCGAAACAAGTGAATTTCTAGACAGCATTTTAGGAGAATTGGATAGAACTTATGCCTTGGACCCAATTCACAAAACATCTGCCACATCGTTTTTGGAATCATTTGAAAGAAAACTGAATCAATTCGAAAAGAGGGGACCAACAGCAAAACTTTGGGTCCAATACTTCAAGATGACATCTCTCTTAAAGCAGTTTCTTGAATCCGAGCGTTCTGGAAATTGGGATTTGCATGTAGAAAAATCAACAATTAGAAAAATGCTCCCCTTTTTTCATGCCAGTGGTCACTTTAATTATGCGAAGTCAGCTCATCTGTACTTGCAAGATATTGCTTCGTTGGAAGACCAAATGACACCGGATGAGTACCACAAGTTCATTGATATGGGATACTTCACGATCAGGAGAAGCAAAAAATACTTCGCTGGGATATCCCCTGATCAAACAATTGAACAAACTGTTATGCGCCTGACCAAATCGCGCGAGGGTGTCACAGTACCCGGACGTGGCATCACAGACAATGTCACGGCAAAATGGGCTTTAACCATGTTTAGCCTCGTTAACATTTGTGAACAGTTTGAGAAATACTGCGACGTTTTTTAGTAGCAGAGCAGCTAGGATAAGAACAGATAATGAGGACACCTGGTTCTCATTCCACAATCCGTTCCCTGTCATTCAGGAATTAGTATCCATTGGTTCGGGAATTGTAGGCGACGAAACCATTGACTGCCACAAAGCTGAAGAAAAGGGCACCGACATGATGAACGCGATTGTAAACGATACGTTTGGTTTCCGAAAGAAAGAAAACTGTAAAACCCCTATCTACTATGACAAAAAAGTTGACAGTGAAAGACACTGTTGTGTCAATCGATCCGATGCTTTTGTTTCACAAGATAGTCATTTCCCAACCGTCTACTGAAGAATTAAAGGAGTTTCTCAAGTACGAGCTATCTCCTTACCCGATGTCTCTTTTCGACGAATGTGGCATAAGAAAGGGAAAGAAATCTGCTATCTATGACGCTTTCACCCCGCTGACTGCTGCAGTTCCTGACGGTCAACATTGTTTACATGTTTTCGATGGAGGTTTTCTTCTCCACAAAGTGAAGTGGCACAAAAAGACTTCGATTACAGACATCTGCGGGCTGTACGTTAAATATCTGCAGAAACATTACTCTGACGGTGAAACTAGTAATTATGATGGATACCCTTCTGATGTAAACAACATTGGTACAAAATCTGCAGAAAGGCAACGTCGCTCCGTTAGGTACACTTCTCCATCAATTGACTTCGAGAGGGATACTGTTTTAACAGTTTCGCAAGAAACTTTTTTGTCAAACGAAAGCAACAAGGACCGCTTCATAGAATTTCTCCTAGCGGCATTTCAGGATGTTGGAATTCAAGTTGGGCAAGCCTTTGAAGATGCAGATCGTTTGATAGTCGAGACGGCGTTAGAAAGATCCTCAGACTATAATTCAACAATCATAATTGGGGAAGATGTCGACATTTTGGTATTGATTGTCGCTTTGGCGAAGCCAGAATCAAAGATCTACCTTAAGAAACCGAGTCACGGGAAAACACCTGAGCGCCTTTACTCTGCGCAGTCCTTCAAGTATCCATCTTTGACACCATACGTGCTTTTCCTTCACGCCTTCAGCGGGTGCGATACCACTTCCGCCCCTTATTTTCAAGGTAAAATAAAATTGGTGGAATTGTTCAACATAAGCCCTAGTCTGCAAACAACTGCCAAAATTTTCTACAATCCATTGAGCCGTACTGAACCCATCGATGCAGCAGGCCGGGATCTTTTCACAGCTTTGTATGGTGGAGTTAAATGCACCGACTCACTTGCCACCCTTCGATTCAAAAAATTTCCACAATGTGCGCCTAAAACAAAAGTGAATCTTTCTTGCCTACCGCCATCTCCACAAGCGGCTAATTTTCACAGTCGACGCGTTTACCACCAAGTCCAAGTTTGGCTTGGCAAATACATGGAGCCTACTGAGTGGGGATGGAAGAATATTGATCGTGGCTTGATACCATTGGAAACAGACCTTGACCCAGCTCCAGAAAACCTTTTGAAGCTCATAACATGCAGTTGTAAGACTAATAATTGTGGAGCATCTTGTGGGTGCAGGAAGGCAGGCCTCACGTGCTCAGTTGTTTGCAAGCATTGTGGCGGTGAAAATTGCAGCAATGTCCCCGTTATTGACCTTGAAAATGATTTACTTGAAAACATTGATCTGGATTTCCCATCTCAAGTTGTTCACTGGCCTTCAAATGAAATGGACAATAGTACAGATGGTGGTTCAACAACTGATTCATCAACGACATCGAGTGAGACGGAAACTCATCCCAATGAACCACAAAAAAAGCACAGGCGGCCAAAAAAAGTAAATAATACTATGTATTTTGGATATTGAATTTTTGATAGTGGAAAATGTCATTGATATTGTCAAACAATTACTGGGTTTTGTAATAAAATAAACATGCACATGAAGGAAGCATTTTTTCGTTTTCCCAGCCACGATTCTATAAACAATTTCATGCATTTTTAATGTTGCACGCTCAACAACAATTATCAGCACATTTTTGGAAGAAAGTAATAGTAATACATATTAATTTATAATAACAATTCACTACTTACAAAAAGATTATTTGTTCAGTTTAGAGTAATGATTTGTTATGTACCCGAACTAACATCGCCCTCGTCGGAAGCAATGGGAAATCTACGGTGTGAAAGGTTTGTCACGCTATAACTTCTAAACGGTAAGTCGGAAAATAAAAATGTATGTAGCAATTTCATAGGTTTTTATGAGGTGAACAACTTTCTCATTGACAGTTGTGCGTTAAAAAATTTTTTTCTCTGTCAAAAATAAAAAAAAAAACGCTTTTTTGGTACTTTAGCGCCATCTATTAATTGTACTTTTCATCGCAGCATATCGACCCAATAAGAAAAGTTGTAGATAATATTGCCCCTAACATGTTTTTTTCCTCAACAATTTCCGAGATATTTCAAATCCAAAAACTTTTTGTGTTTTCTCAAAATCGTCTTGACAAACCATCCCGAGTTTTTGGAGTTAAGCTTTTGGGATGCGTTTCTATCCATTTCCGCAAAAAAACAGCTCTTAGGTAAGTCGCCCCAAAATACAGACCTTTTTTCGTGACAGATTTACTGTACTAATAGGATATATGAGTGAGTCACGTTATGCTGGTAAGTAGAAACTCCAGTGGAAATTTAGGAAAGTTTGCCCAAATTTAACATAACTAAAATGTTAGTTTGTTTTGGGATTGAACAAAGCTTCAATTAACGAGCGTTATTTAAACAGGCGTTAAGTTTGGTAGTAATAATATTCCAGTTTTTGCTTGAAAACAATAACCCATTAAGGCTAAGCACATCAACTAAGACCATAGCTGAGTTCTTCACTAGTAAAATGGTTTCAATTAGTCTAGGTTACATTAGGAACAATTCTTTTGTTTAGGTACAGTTTTATATTGTTCAGGTTTCCCCCAATCCTAATTAAAAAACTTATTATAATTTATTCCAATTTTCTTGTTATTTAGTTTGTACAGTTCGTGCCAAGAATACGTCACACGCACATAACCGTTATTTACTGCGCAGACGTCTTAGCAGAAATGCTATAAAGCTATTCTGATCTTTACAACTATACATTTAGAATGCACCGCTATGTAAATATACTAACCTTGTTTTAAAATAAAAAGATGATGTTTCTTTGATACGACGTATTTACAGAAACCTTCAGCCTTTTGGACTGTTTTAGTTGATTTGTTAAAACCAAATTAAACATTAGCAGATTAATTTTATGTTCAATATCAGTATGAATCAGAATAATTATTGTGGATTCACAAAGAATAAAACGTATTAATGTTTGGTTAGTTTCAGTTTAAAAAAGTACTCTTTTATTATATGGAAATGAAAAACATTATCGTGAACCAAGTAGCCAAATGTACTGCTAAAATCCTGAGGTTTGGCTGTTGCCGTTTTCAAAGTGCTTATTTGTTATCTGATAAAGATCTAAAAATACTTTGAATTATGGTGGCCAGGTACTACTAACACGCTGAGGTTGTTTTATCTAAAAAGATCTATTGATAAATTAATGTTGGCCAGGATAAAAACCAGATAAAAAATGAAAAAAAAACTAGCACGATGAGGCTTGGTTGAGTGAAGTTCAAATAACTGCTTATTTTTTTATCTAAAATCATTATCATTTCTTTCAATATTGTGGCCAGGTACAACTAGCACGTTGAGGGTCGGTTAAGGTGCAGTTTAAATAAGTGCTTATTTGTTTATCTAAAATGATTATCATTTCTGTGAATATGGTGGCCAGGTACAACTAGCACGTTGAGGGTCGGTTAAGGTGCAGTTTAAATAAGTGCTGTCCCGAGTAGCGAAACTAGACTTCACCGGAAGTCTCCTCAACCGCAACAGGAGGTCTCGGAAGCGCGCCCCTCCCAAACTCGGAGCAAAGCATGAAAAAAAACAACAACATGCCACTAGTGAGAAGAGAGACAAAGAGAGACAAAATTTCCAATACATAATATAATTAATCCGATGGCAAACATTCTCACACAAAATACAATAAAATGAATCCCCTACTTAACTTACAAACTAAATAATAAAAATAAATTGAATTCCAATATTGACAATTAGATAATAAATGAAATATGACATATAAATAACATAGTTTCAGGTACGGCATGTAATAAATATAACATTTTAAACTGGTAATTATTATGAACTGAGGGGATGGAAAAGTTTGTCGAATTTCTAGGCACACTATTTTTAAAAAGTAATTTTGTTTGAAGTTCGTAGCCAAAATTAAAAAAAAAATATTTAAAGCCGATTTTCGAAGGAGGCGGGGTCTTAGTTGCCTCCACGAATCCGAATTAAAGATGAAATCCTCCCCTACAGATCATGTCACTAAACTAAATAAATACTTTGGTGACTTAACACTAGCCCTCCTCCAGATATAATATCTGGCAGCGCTCCATAAAACCCGATCCTCTTCAAGTCCAGTAAAAGAAGAAGAAAAAAACATTTTAGCTCCAACCTTGTTCAAGAAGAATGGAAGCACAGAGACAGTCCAGTTGGAGGACGGTACAGTAGCGCTGGCAGGGCGCGGGCATTCAATTTTGGTTTACCAGTTATTTCCATTCGGCAGACTCGCCGCATCAGTCATGTTGACAGCATTCACGGGGACCCTATTGAATCCCAACATAACTAGTAGATATTCAGGAAAGTTTCACTATAACCCGAGAAATAATAAAAACTTAATTATGTTTGGCACAAAGTATATATAAAATATTTAATTTTAACAATTAAAAATAACAATCTGTAGCTAACAGTACCTTTTAAGTATCGAAAAACTGTTTCCCGAAAATAACTCAAGACACCAAGTAATATAAGATACACTACTTGGGGACAATTTTAAATATTACATACAAAACAAATTTTCAAATATTTAAACATTTACTTATAGGCTAGAACAGCCATACTAAATTATTCAGCTTGGTAACATTTACTTTTAAAAATAATTCACTGTATTTTATTCATTCTGTAATGTTAATTGTAATGTATATTATGTCATTTACAAATAATAACGGTACATTATTTCCAAAATAACAATAATTAAATTATAATCCAAAACTAAGCAGTTCACGGTACTATATAGCAATTAATTAACTAAACAATAAAATAGAAATCATGAATGTTGCCACCCAATTCTTGCACGCAACACTAAACACGAGGAAACAAAATTTGCAAAGTATGTACTGTCTCGCTTACACTACATAAAGACAAAATGGTTACTAAAAAAAATAGTTTCCGTTCGCCGAACGGATCAATTAGAAAGCACTAGCGCAAAAATAATAATTTAACTGGCATAGTTAATAAATTAACAAATTATTAACAGGTTACGAAATGACAGGATAGAACAGTTTGCGACAAGAAAACGTACACAAGGAACACAAATTATAAAATAAAGAATAAACTAACTTTAACTGATAAACGAAAATAAAAGTCTGCGTGGCAGAGAAAAACCACCAACTAAGTTAACAGAGAGAATAAGAAAAAACTATTACCTGCCGAAATTCGGAAAACTAGCCAGCCATGGGCGTCAGGACGACCAGATGACAGTAAAAGATACACGTCGACTCTGCCGAACGTGTCCGACCGCTTCGACCAGTAGCAGCTGCCGGTAATCAGCTGGTCGGTAATCAGTCAAGGTCAACCACCTGACCTCGACCAATCAGTCCATCCAGGCAGAAAATAATCAATACGGTAACAGAATCACCCCCCCCCCCAAAATAGAGAATAATATCCTAACTGAGCCCCGGTTCAGTGCTTATTTTTTTTATCTAAAATGATAATCATTTCTGTGAATATGGTGGGCAGGTACGACTAGCACGTTGAGGGTCGGTTAAGGTGCAGTTTAAATAAGTGCTTATTTTTTTATCTAAAATGATTGTCATTTCTGTCAATAAGGTGGGCAGGTACAACTAGCACGTTGAGGGTCGGTTAAGGTACAGTTTAAATAAGTGCTTATTTTTTATATAAAAAGATGATCATTTCTTTGAATATTGTGGCCAGGTACAACTAGCACGTTTAAGGTCGGTTAAGGTGCAGTTTAAATAAGTGCTTATTTGTTTATCTAAAATGATTATCATTTCTGTGAATATGGTGGCCAGGTACAACTAGCACGTTGAGGGACAGTTAAGGTGCAGTTTAAATAAGTGCTTATTTTTTTATCTATAATGATTATCATTTCTATGAATATGGTGGCCAGGTACAACTAGCACGTTGAGGGTCAGTTAAGGTGCAGTTTAAATAAGTGCATATTTTTTTATCTAAAATGATTATAATTTCTGTGAATATGGTGGCCAGGTACAACTAGCACGTTGAGGGATAGTTAAGGTGCAGTTTAAATAAGTGCTTATTTTTTTATCTAAAATGATTATCATTTCTGTGAATATGGTGGCCAGGTACAACTAGCACGTTGAGGGTCGGTTAGGGTGCAGTTTAAATAAGTGCTTATTTTTTATCTAAAATTATTATCATTTCTGTGAATATGGTGGCCAGGTACAACTAGCACGTTGAGGGTCGGTTAAGGTGCAGTTTAAATAAGTGCTTATTTGTTTATCTAAAATGATTATCATTTCTGTGAATATGGTGGCCAGGTACAACTAGCACGTGGAGGGTCGGTTAAGGTGCAGTTTAAATAAGTGCTTAATTTTTATCTAAAATGATTATCATTTCTGTGAATATGGTGGCCAGGTACAACTAGCACGTTGAGGGTCGGTTAAGGTGCAGTTACATAAGTGCTTATTTGTTATCTAAAATGATTATCATTTCTGTGAATATGGTGGCCAGGTATAACTAGCAAGTTGAGGGTCGGTTAATGTGCAGTTTAAATAAGTGCTTATTTTTTTATCTAAAATGATTATCATTTCTGTGAATATGGTGGCTAGGTAAAACTAGCACGTTGAGGGTCGGTTCATGTGCAGTTTAAGAAGTGCTTATTTGTTATCATTCTGAACGAGGTCAATCATGCTGAGAATCGTGGTTCCAAATTTACTGCCATCACATATAAAAGAGTACCGCATACGGCATAACACAGAGAGTATACAATGTAATATTTTTGCATTGCGCCTCTACACGTAATATTAATCTTCGGAAAGCCTGTAAACCTTACAGGAGTCTCTGGTGGGAATTACTACCAGTGTAATCGTGATATTTTTACCAGCATAACAACCTGCATGAAAACGACATACGTTCAATTAAAAAAAAATCTTATATTTAATTTTTTTCTCAAAAGAAATATTTTTTAAGTTGTTTTCAACTATAAACTAATTTTGTCTCAAACAGGACACAAGTCCTGAGGTAAAAAATAATAGCCAATGAGCTGATCTAAATGAGTTGGTTTACTCTTCAATCCTTTTTTTTCAATTACATTAATCGGTTGTTTCCTCGTCTAATCTGGTAAATGAATGAGAATTTTTTCCTTTATGAAGTTAAATCGTGGTTTAATTAAAGTAAAGGATAACAATTTAATTGAGAATTTTTCTCTCCATTAAAGGAGTCAGTTATTTCGATTTAAAAACGCTGAGTGTAAGTAAGTTAATTAGAAGATTATGAATAAATTAATTCTTAGTTAATTAATTCGTGTAAAATCTTTTTCCAACACACTAAATCATATTCTTAACTAATTGCAAATCTATTTAGCTACGGTATATGTTATTAGGAAACATATGTAATTATTATGCGTAATTATTATTTAGTGATATTCTACTGCAATTATACTGTATATAGTTCCTCCTTTAGGATAAGAGTTGACGAATGAACTTAATCGTATACTGAAAATATTAGAAAATAGTGTATTTAGATATGTATAACGTATAATGTACAGTACGCGCGCCGAAGGTTAGGCCCTGTCGTTGCCCTACTAACCAAATAAAAACATTGACTCTCCAATGATCTGTCACGGACGGCAATGTTTAATTCTCGCTCGACAATCAACTTATGGTTAGACCAATTTCCTGTAGAAATAAAATTCTTAAACTTCGCAGATCTATTTCCCTCTTTATTCTAATGCTAATGGATGTATTAAGTTTCAATGTTTTATTACTTTTCTTCAATAAAATATATTTTAAAATTAACTGTGCCAAAATTGTGATACAAAAAAGTTTTATGTGAGGATTGTTTTTATTATTTAATCAGGACACTTTCACCAACGGGAAAGTTTTTCTGAATGAACTAAAGTTAATTTTAGATTTAACTTTTTTTAGATACATACTTTAGGTTAGCCGTAACTTAGTCTGAAGTGGAATGTATCACCGACACCGCTGCCCTACAGTTTATGGCCCATTCACGTAAATGCAACACGGCAATACCATTTAAAAGTTTAACATTGAATCACTTTGCAATAGTTTATTTCTGAAAAAAAAAAAAAACACTTTTGCCATAGTGGTGATCTGTGATAAACTAAAAGTTTAAACTTTAATGAAATTATGTTGAATTTCATTGTATTATATTCGAATAGAAAGTGTTTTGGGGTGTATTGTTTATACACTAATTTTATGACAGATTAATGAATACGAAACACTGATGTATAAAGAATCCTGAGAACAGGGACAATAAATATTCAGACTGCAGCGGGCCAAACATTGGCGGATGTCTGCAGAACAGTTGTTATATCAGCCAATCCACCCGTCCCCCGCCGAAAGTCTGCTCGGTTGACTCGGAGCCGAACCTTCAGCGCGCGTACTGTACAGAACTATGGTACAACGGAATATGACATACAACCCTGCAAGAATTGCTCATATTAAAACAGATTTCAGTTATTGAGATAACTTCGTTAGTGATAGCATAAATTAAAACTATGATTAGTGTTTTAAGGAAAAGTTGATATCATCATGTTATGAGGAACACCTACGACGAAAGGAAAGGCTGCAAGTGGCTGAGAAAACATACTACACGTGGAATTATCTCATTGAGATTTTATTTCTGAAAGGATTGTCGTAAGTGTATCCTTATAATAAGACTTTCCTGCCAACTTTCGTTCAGAAAATACAATGCCTAGTAAGAATATAAATATACAATGTTAACATTGATATTGTTTAAATGAAAAATTAAGCGTTTAGTGACAAAAATAACTTTTTAAATGCTCAAAATAAAAGAATTATAAAGTTTAATTGGAAAGTTTTCTCTTTTTATCGTTAAAATATGCCCGGTTAAATGATTATCTGTTCTTTAAAAGCACAAAAAACTGTTTTTCTTTATTTCTTAACAGGTTTAAATGACTTTCAACGCAAAGAAGACCATCAAAGAGAAAATAATCTACAAGAAGCAAGATAAAAATCTGAAATCCCACCTCTGAGGGAAGTTGGTCCCTAGCCGTTTACTGCCCTTCGACCGCAGAATAAACCTCTCTGCTTCAACGCCTGTTCTGACCCCACAAAGCCTCCACCTTCACATCCACCCACGCTATATACCCACTCCACAAGCCTCTCAGTAAGCTAACCACAAGTTATCAATACTCATGTGTCATGGATTTTGAACGTGTTATGCACGATTAAACACGATTTTGTTCGATTTTGTCAGTATAAAATTGAACAGTTTATAAGTTCAAGTGCGATAGCTCAGTGATACCATAAACTGATTTCTTGTATCATTTAGCGATAAAAAACATAAAAAATGCTGTTGTTTTTACAATCCTTCAATATTTGAAAAACAAACATTGTAAAAATAATAAATATTATAATTTTGATTTACATGGGTCTACAATAATTAACAAAAATTCAGTGTAAATCCAATGAATATTCCCCTATTATTGATGTTTTCAATAGCAACTAAATGTAATAATATTTGAACAATAGCTGCCTTTAACTTTATTGAAACAGAACATTGTTTGATATGCCTATATTTACTTGTAACGATAACATGGTATGTTACAGAGAGAGTGGGTAGTATTAAGAATGTAAAATAATTAATACATTTTAATAAACATTTTAACTATATTTGATATGGAGATAAACATTTATACTCCTGATAAACGAAAGAGAATAAATATTAGGACCATTGTAAAAGAAATCATTTGAATAGGAATTGTGAGTTTGTATGGGAAGTGAAGACATATGGTGGAATTATACAAACATTTCAGCTATTTACTTACAGCTTATGGCTTACTGTTTTAGAATTATATGTATTTATCCATTTGCCGAGCCTCCACTGCCACATCCGTTTGATCTTTGTTTCAGTGAATAGTAAATAAGCAGTCTCTACAATCTGGCAGTCTCAATATTGAGATTGATAGTATACCTTTGTTGAGTCTAGATTGAGGGCATAATCTGTACTTCACTATTGCGTGAATTTTATCCTGTTAAACGCATCTCGAAATTCTGTTGTGTAGCAGGTTTTTAAAAACGATTATTTATAAAGGACCGAAAGGTATTACTTGTTTGCCAATTTTAACCGAAATATAAAAACACAATAAAATACTCTTTGAAATTTGTATCTCATATCAGAATTATTAACATATAAACTAACAGTTTTATAAAAAATAAATGCAAATGAACAATACTAAAATTCCTGTAGTGTATAAATATATATTTAAAATATTTTTCTTTTTATTTGTTCATTACTACAATAACATTATAAGGCCAGCAATTTAGTATTGCTAGTGAAGCAATTGAACTATAGCCTAGCCATTAAGGTTAGAATACAGGGTTGCCAAGTATTTAAATGATTCCAAAATCCGGGTTAAAAGTCGTGAGAGAGAATTTTTAAAAAAAGTAAATTTGAGTTACCCTAAAAACTAAAAGATGTTCACAAAATATACAATTTGCAACGTTTGGTTTTGTTTAACAATTTAGGCACAGTCTGTCAGTGATATAGAATTAAAAATTGAGTATATCATATTACACTATATTTCATGGTGTCATGATTTTGTGTAATAAATATGTAAAATATCCTTAGAACCATATGTTTAATGGTTTTTTTTATAAACATAATTATATAGGTATCTATTATAAAATGTCTTAGTAGTTATGATGAATACGACAACAGAACAACACAACAAAAACAGAAAACGAACAAACACCGAAAAGTTCAGAAAATGTGGACAGTGATAAAATTTTTTAAATGTAATAGTAGTAGATATCACATTACTTTCATTCGATTTATATTTTGGATTAGTCTACAATAAATTAGTTATTTTGAGGTTAAATGCAAGAAAGGGCTATGTTACCCTACTCTTTTACCCAGCCTATGTACTCTTTTACAAATTAAAAAAAAATTTATGTTGATTACGATTAGAGAATCTGATATAGTCACATAGTGCATCTACACAATGCATTTATAATATCACTATCATTAAATCAATAGTTATATTTAGGTGCCTAGGTGATAATATCGTTCAAATCATATTAAATTTTGACTACGTTATTGTACCTATTGATATTTATACAGTACATACACAGACAGTATATATTAATAATTTTCAGGAAGAACACTCCAGCTCCATAGAAACACCTCCCACATCATTTAGCATCTGAACCCAACTTTAGAAGAACTAAAGAAACTTGGAGCAAACCCAAAGAATAAAAGAATTACTTCTCGTTCCTCAGACTCGCTTTTCGGACTCGGGATCGGTGCAAATCTGCTAGGAGTGCATGCAGGCGCAGGTATAGGTCATGGCCGTGGAGGATATGGTGATATGGGCCAAGGGTTGGTTGGCAAACCTTCGGGAGGCTATAATCCACAACATCCCCAATATCCCTACCCTGTTTATATGCCACCATTCTACATCCCAGCAGCTCATGCACTCTATTGAAAACCTCAAGGAATGCCACCAGCGACACTTCCTACGTGTTACCTTCCCCCTTGTACATAATTGGATATCAGTTGGACATCTCATTGAATAGGGATATCCCTACTTAATTCTTTATTTACCCCAACTTGTAGATATTTTCTTGAATGAAGCAATAAAAAAAACATTAATAAAATTACGAAGACTTTCTTTTTATTGGGCCTACCTAAGACCTTTCCAGGTTTCCAGTATTCATTATTACATGTTGGTTTTAGCCTTTGTACGAAATAAGAATAAAATTCTATTTCAATTACAACACATCGTGTCATAAAAATGTTTACAATATAAATTCAATCCCATGATTTATATTGTTTCTATGAACATAGCAAGCATTATTTTATTTGCTTGAAAGCTTACATTGAAGCATTATTTGATTACAATTTAAATTACAGAAACTTTTCAGTTCAACGTCATGGAAATAACTATGGCATATTAGTACCCGAAATAATATATCAAATTTCATAAATTTGTTACTGAAAGAACTTCAACACATTTAATAAAGTCGGATATAAAAATTATTGAAAAACTATTTTATTCTATATACTATGTACATGATAAATACAAACCGTACTAAGACATGTGTTTTTGGATAAACAGAGAATTGATAACACATAATATGTTATCAGAAATACGAGTGCAATGGATTTAGAGCACAGGAAGTAAAATATAATGGCATGATAGGTAAAGGATATTTAAGGATTATACAATATTTTCGTTTTAAAATGATACGTGATAAACGGAAGTGTGTGGTCCAGTTTGAATATTGTTAAAGATAACAAACTTAGATAAGTGCTAATTTCCAGAAAGCATTACTATCACCATATGGTTTCATATTTAATATAACGTTCCATATTCAGAAGAGCTGATTATCTCTCGGTTTAAGGCGACTGACAGATCTGAGTTAGAGTTAGCGCAGGTTCCAATCCTTTATGTGACCTTTGCTCTTGTTATCAGTACTATCGACCTTGTTCTTTATCGTCTCTTTCCCTTGTTCTATTAAATAAGATCCCCACAAAGAGCGGTTGCTGATATAAACGGCTAGAACAAGTCTAAACAGGGGATCGGCTTTGAAAAAGATCCAAATTCCAGAATCATCTTATATTTTATATATACCTCCTCCAACCAGTAAAACCTTAAAGTTAACCACAATTATTACTTATATACAGTTTTTTAAAAGTTTTTCACAAATTCAATACAGAAATAACATATTTTTGTACTTAGTGTCGTGAAATAAAGCATTTGAGTTTTTTACACTTGATACGCTTTCTAATATTATCGTACTATTTCATTTAAATATTGGTAAGTTGGGTTATAAATAAAAGACTTTGGTCTTCAAATCGACTAATGTTCAAATGATGATTAAATACAATATTTAATATATTAAGCAAAGCGGCATGATAATTATTAATTGTTACTATAATTATATACTTTAAACACTATGCACTAAATACTTTAGATATTCAGATAAGATTGATAACTCTTCAGCCCAAACACGTGCTATTTGGATTTCAATTATTTATGAGCCTTTCTTCTGTTTTATTTGCGTTATGCATACTTTATTTTATAACACTTATCACAGATCAAGTTTGTTATGTGTTTTATACAATTTATGGTATTATTACTGTTTAAAACAGACGCATTGCTTATTAGCCTACTAGTATTTACTGAATGATAAAGGAAGATTCAAATTGGGTAAGATAGTAAAATGTAGTAAATAATGAACTTTTTCACTTACTTCTAAATCTGTAATATGAACTAGCAACATACATTTGGCTGACAGAATAAAGTACTGATTTCTGCTGATCTCAGCTTTTCGTGGATAAGGTAATTACAAGTTGGCAAACAACAGCAACAAGGGATGACATTTCCCCAACTCGCTGACTCGGCACTCTGCGAAGGTTGTGTAACACAGGTAGATAGATTGTGGATAACATATTCGGTCACATTGCCATCAAAACAAGTTGAAACACAACTAAAAACTTCCCCTTTAGTTACTCTTTCTTTATTTACCTTTATTCTCAATTTACTACCACACTGGTCTAGTTTCATATATTTTTATTTTACATCAATTTTAGTGTTTTAAGTATTTATGTAATAAAAAGATTATCATACATTTATAATCTTAATATAGGCATTACAATCTTTTATATTTTCAACAAGTAAATGATTACCAAAGTATCATTTGCTGTTTGAACCTGTGTATGAAATGCCATTAGCATATCTACTTCAGACATGTTTACCTACATTTTCAGTGAAATCATTAACATTATTTTCATTGTTTATCTAGTTAAATAACCGAGTACATTTAACTTTTGAGATATTACAGAAAAACACTTTACACTTAACTATTTTTATAAGGTTTGTAAGTGACTTGAGAGTTCGTTATAATAAGAAACCTTGTGACTGAAAAATATTGTCTGTGCAAAAGGTAAAATAAGTGTGTTTGAGAACGGCCATCATGAAATAACCATGTGATTTATATACCTTGTATAAAAACATAGATAAATGATTCTAAGTTATCTTGCAGTAGGTTTATTTAAACAAATGTGTATATAATAATAAATATTGTATGTTAAAGTTTAATATGATATTAATCAGATATCTTTATACATGCTATGGTCGTTTTAATATATATGTATATATATATATATATAAGTTTATTAATTATTAAAGTAAATATTAGCAAATAATAATTCAAGCTTGTAATATATACTGTTTGTCTTGGAAACTATTAATAAATGTCAGCAATGTCTATTCTAGTGCAAACAGCTTTGTCATTAATTTAGGTAGTACATCACACGTATGGAAATACGTTTTCCTAACTTTTATCAAATCTTTGGTGATAAAATGGGTATAAATGTAGAATTATAGTTAGTAAACTAAGTAGGTAAAACAAGATATTTTCAAACCCAAGTATTTATTTATACAACATTAGTATTCATTCAATTATTAATTTTCGATAATGTGCACTTAACTGTTTATTCCAAACAGAGACAGTAACAGAACTCTAATCTTCTGTCCACTTCAATGAGATAATATGCAATATAAATAATGTGTACCTTGATAACTGTAATTCAATGTGTAACTATTATCATTTTATTATTCAAGCTGTAGTTAACTTCCATAACGCAGTTGGTCTTAGAAAGGAATAAAGTTTTAATATGTCAACTTGATTGAAAACATTTAATTTGAAAAATTCCTCTTTCAATGCACGAGGTAATGACTTATATTAAAATTAAAATCGTATGAAGATCCATAGCTAATTCTATAAATGATATGGTTACTAATCTTATCTTATTCTTAATACATGCACTAGTTTTTTTCACTTACAAAATACTACTGAAAAATTTAGTCTAGCTCAACAAACTTTCTAATACCATTTCTATAGGTGGGTGGAGGGGGGCAGAACCTTGCTAATATAAACCATACTAAACACAATTTTGTTCTATAATTTATACAATAAAACGTTTAAAATGCTCACTGTGGTTGTGGCTTCACAACAACAATAACTGGTAAGGTCTCAACTTCAACTAGACGTACCAAACAAAATATATACATAAAGCAATGCTACGAGAAATATATTTTATTTATTCAACTGTACTCATTTTCAGGTCGACACACCGGTACTAAAATTTATTCGTCAAATAATAGTTCAATCTCATTGTACAGCCGTGAGGT
The DNA here is from genome assembly GCF_021130785.1 of Homalodisca vitripennis. Classification (NCBI taxonomy): domain Eukaryota; kingdom Metazoa; phylum Arthropoda; class Insecta; order Hemiptera; family Cicadellidae; genus Homalodisca; species Homalodisca vitripennis. The sequence goes on along the minus strand of NC_060215.1, from coordinate 132,758,963 downwards.
TCTGACTTACGTAAAAAATCAGAGAGTTATTTTTATTATTACAAAGTTTTTAATGGGAACCTATGAAATCTGTCAATGTTTTTGTCCCGGAATTTTTTACAGTAGAATGAAAGTGTTCCTTAAGATAAATGTAATAAAAGTTATCTTTAGAAATCAAAAAGTTATCTCATACTCTCTTATCTTTATGAGTTAACACATACCAAACTCTAGTCACTTCACTATTAACTTATCAATATTAATAAGGTTTATGCTTAATTAAGTTTATTCTTAACTACAAAATCTGCTGTTTCAGATATATGAGACGTATTGAGTGTAACTTCCAATACAGTGTCACTTCCTAAATGTAACCAAAATAATATTTAATTTATTTCATTTAATTCCAAAACCTTCCAATATTCAAAGCGTGTATTCTAATATATTCTAAAACTATGACTGCTTTTACAGGGACGAGAATTGATTTGGTTCACCTTTACCATGATGTCAGTATTAGACATTGCTCAAGTAATGTTAAACTCAATAAAATAGATCTAGTTTGTGTTATACATATAATTTCTCCATTTTTAACTGTAATAAACTCATAAATTACTGAAATTAGTAGCATTGGCAGTTCTTTCTGAATCTTCCCATATAATATACATGTCAAATCCTGCACTTAAAGACGATGAGCAACCCGTGCGCTATTGAAAGTACGTTAGAAACCGTTGGAAAAGTTTATGAAAGGTGTTTTCAAGGGTTCGTGGATGAATGCCCACCAGAACATGGTTACGAACAACCAGACGTATTATATAGTATGGCACCAATATGTGGCATTCTACAAATGTTGAAAGCATTTTTGTAACCGACGGAATTGTAATCACTGACACCATTGCTATGTGCTCAACCAATGGAGGGCTTTTGATAAAGAGCAAACACCATTGTATCTGCTCTTTGCGTCTTAGTTCCTCTTTTTAAAATTAACATATTTCTACCTAGCTTAAAAAAGCTGGTTTTAAATAACGATATAATTATATAAGACGGTTTTAGAATCAGTCGTATGGTATAAGATAGTCATGACCCTTCACCTCCTAGAACATTTCTTATATTTATTTATGAACTGATATGATATTGAATGTAATATGTGTTAACTGATTACAGCTTTTTAGTAGAGGCCAAAACGCTTCAAAAACATTATTCTGCTATCCCTTATAGACCTGTGCAAGCATTTTACACAACGGAATAAATAGGAGAGTCAATACAGTAAAAGTTATATGGTATTGATAAAAATGATACGGTCACAGACAGGATTTCTGACGTCTTAGACAGCACAGCTGACAGCAACTTCCGTGAAGTTTATTTATCTAACGGTATTTGTTTTACATATGTAATGAAATGACAGTGGTAAACAATTAATTTAAAGTCCTGTATAATACAGAAAACGGTGAGTTAGACATTGTTCAACATAGTTTTGAGGTGCATTTTACAGCTACATCGTTTGTACGAGATAGAAAACCTTTTTTATATGTTAGTAAAAACACACTTACTTTTATATTATATTTTTTAAATCTTTTTTAGTTATAACTAAACTCAGACCTAACTTGCGTGATTGTGAGTCTACAAGCTAAGCAAGGATCGCTGCCAATGTACGCAGTCGATGTTTATCTTTCTTCAAGTAATAACAAGTATTATCGAATTTTAACAGAAAAGTTAAACCATTCTGTTATTCACAGAAACAAGACAATATTACGCCAAACAATACGTTCTGTAGTAAAGCGTAAATGGCATCGATGTTTATCCTATATTATGTTACATTAACAATCTAATTCTGCATTTCACAGGAATGGAAGGACGTTTGATAATATATTACACAATTATTGTAAATCCTGTTGAATTTAGTCATCATTTTTAAGTATCAATATTTATTATAGCTCCTATATTAAGTAACAATTACACATTTTAAGATCCTCAGAATAACTTAAACTCCTACACTTACATTAAACTCCTATTCCTGTAAACTTGCTTATGAAGGAAACCTCCATTTTAGTTCTAGCATATTACCCACATGTTGTCCAATTTAGGTTATAACGATTCAAATTACTTGTAAGGGTATGCGAGACTCCTACTTAACTTCCACCACAGATTTACAATTGAAACGAGGAAACAAATGTAAAAAATAATTTAGTATATCGGAAGGAAAGTAAAATAATGTTTAGTTCACAGGACGTATCAATATTTACAAAATTTAATATAACAAACATTTCGCACGATGGTTTTAACTCTGTTTATTCAAACTCACAGTTTCTGAGTTTAAACGTTGGCCTCTCATGGGCTAAGATAATAAGACGCGCTCAATATCGCCATGGTTCCGGCTGAGCAACGAACGTGTCGGTGTTTTAACGCGAGGCTGATGGATTGATTTCTGTGCGCTTCTAGGATGATTGGTGACATAAATCTTACTGATGTAAGTTCGAGAAGCGATAGTCAAGTTTTTACTGTGGGATTAACCAAGTTTCTGTAATTAGGCGTTAATTTGTGTTATGAAGTTCACATTTTGCATCAATAATACTAACTAAGCAGCACTGCACATATGTTTTATTTTAGTCTTTTATTTGAACTATGTCTCCCATAGCAAATCTTTTTGAATAATGTAAGGATGAAATTAAATGTAGTCTAGGATCTTCATTATTGTCTGCCTTTCTTGTAAAACATGTCAAAAACAACTTTATCTCAAATCACTTGGACTCACGTAGGTGGATAAATGCTTTAAAATGCACGTTAATCAGATCCCATTTATCTGAAAAATTTAAAGCCTTAAAATGTAAAATAATATTAATGAACAAAATTGTCAAACAGTATCCATGGCCTCATCAATGCTTTTCGTTCTTTGCCACAGGATATCAACTTATAATAATTTCTCTGTACTATTTGCCAAGTAAAGAATTCCCTTCCTAACCATATTAGGTCAGTTACGTGTCGAAACCGGTTTGCATCGGTACTGAAACCTAGGGATAGCTGAAAGACAGGGGATTATGAAAATATACTCACTTTTTTGTACAATTCGTTATATTTTTTTATTGATAAATGATACTACTTTTTCAACTTTTGGTTGAACAAGTAATAAAAGCAAACTTTATCTATATGGAGATGTCGCTGTTTAAAGTGCGCAAACACAGCAAAACGCAACTAATAAATAATAATAATAAAACCATGCCATAGAAATTAAATTAAATTTGTTTAAATAGTACAAAAGGTACGTTGTATATTAATGTCAATTACTTACTTGTATAGGATGGGAAAAGTGCTTTTAAGTGCGAGTGGGTAAACATTGTCAATTTGAGCATCGAGCAGATATCAGAATTGTTGGTCCAATATAATTACGCCTCAAATTTGGAATTCTCTAATTTGACGTCTGAAGGTCAATGAAGAAGAACCAAAATTTCCGGAAGGTAATTGCCAGAGGCATCATATACGAGTACAAGTAACTTTGCATAGCATTTGTAACCGTAGAGTTTGAAAATAGATCTTTGGAGATCATCCTAAGACGGATTCTAAGCTCTATCGGAGTAAGAAAATCGGCGTATTCAATATCAGCATTCACCAGACTAAAGAGGAAAAGTATATCCTTTATGTACCATTCAATCTCCAAAATTTGTAAATTGAGGACATGTACCACTATGCCCGTTGGTTATATATAGATATTTATATTGTAAAAGGCACCAACCTATCATTTACAAAAATATCATATAAATATACTTAATTTCGTCATTAAGGTAAAGCTGATGCAGAGACCATACGACGCTACAATATTCTAAGTGAAGGCGAACCAGAAAAAATACAAGACCTTCAGAAGTTGGAGGTCTTTAAATGATTTAAATGTTTTTATATTAGGCCAACTAAGGGCAGATATATAACAATATAGAACCCTATAAAAGTGAAGAAATAAGAGTCAGTCCAAGATCCTTCACTTTACTATGTCTAGAGTGAGTATTTCTACTTGGACAATATAATTAAAGAGCATGGGAGAGATGGTGAAAAGTTATTCAATTCTAATGTCTAGGTTTAGGGGTCTAAGACGTAAGGTTGAGTGAAATAAAATGCAACAATTCTTCAATAAGCTGAATGTCCACTTGATGGAGTTGTGTTAACTTGAAACTCTTAAAAATAAAAAAGAAATTTTAAATCATCAGCGAAGAGAAAGTGTTTGCATAGATACAACAGTATGGAGAAGAACACTACGTACGCTGTATACTAGGCGAAAAACTGTAGTGAATGGCAAAGAAGTAAGCGTAATGGAGTCGTTTTATGTATCTTATTATATGTTTTATTCAACTTGAATGCCGTTATGATACGATATCTTTTTAAAACCTTTCATATTTTATCATTTGCTACTTGTATATAAAGAAGATAACCTAGGTTTGGATGTTTTTAGTTTCTGGTAGATCTAACCTTGTAATAACTGTACAAGTGGATGGTTTTTTCCTCTGTGGATGGCTGAAAGTGGTGACTGACGTGATTGTTGCTCTCGTTTATTTGGTTAATTTACCTTGTATTTGTCATTTGTCGGGACTCTGTGCACGCAAGAACTCGGTTATTGGTTCGGTAAGTTTTCCACTGTCACTGAATATTTTGTGTTCCTTCATAAAGCATCTAAATCTTTCTCACATAACTTTGTTTCACTCTCCTGGCTGGCAATCCACTTGTCGTGTTCATGCAGGCAACACTAACAGTCAATGTCATTAACGCAGGTCGGTAACGTCACTCACAATTGCCAACTCCCATAAACAAAATAACGTGTACATCTTTTTTCGCCACTGCCTTCTGGATCATCTTCGGTTCTATCCTGCAGTACTATACTAAAACGTTGTGGAACATTCTCTGTCCTCATAGATTGAGTTTGATCAAACTGGGGTGGATCGAGTAGCTCCAGAGATCGAGGACATCTCGCAAAATTATACGTCTACTTTCCTAAAGTTGTTTGAACTACAATCGCTTACATAATGGCATATGCTTCGACCGCTTGTATGGTGTGTATGAGACTAGTTCTGGATTCTGAAGAGGGCATTGCGTGTGACGGAGGTTGTAAGCGCTGGTTTCACCGAACTTGCGTGAACTTAACTAAAACTGAGTACACTCAATTCTCCAAGGACTTAAACAAGAAATGGCACTGTAGCAGAGTGGACTGTAAACCGTCAACTGATGACCCCATAGTGGCTCTAACTTCGAGCGTAAACAAACTGATGGACAGAATCGAGGGCTGGACAGAGAAAATTGAACAGATAGGCGGTGCACACCAAAAGTACCTTTGTGATGATCTTGAACGAGTTCAGCGTCGTTTCATCCGTTTGGTGGGTGTCAGAAATGGATACCAATACCAACAAGTACCAATTGATGATATGTACGCCAGACTTAAACTGGAACATCTTGATACTCGCAGGACTGTAGCCGACTTAGTGGTTCTCCATAAGTTGGTGAACGGTGAGATGGTTTGCCCGGACGTCCTTCAACTCCTCAATTTCAAGACACCATCCAGCACTCGTTCCAATGACCTCTTCATCAGGCAACACTATGGCACAAACTATGCAGCAAACAGCACGGTGGCTTGCCTGCAGAGGGCCGGCAACAAACTGCCTATAACTGTCGACCTGTTCCATGATGGCGTGAGATCATTGAAGTGGAAAGTGAAAGGTGCAGTGCTGCCAACGTAAATGCCTCCACTTAATGTCTATGTTTGTTCATTTTCTCGGTTTATTGTATGTCATAGTTTGTCTATTTACCATTGTTATTTTTACTGTCTGCTGTTTTGAAACACTGTTACGAATATCCCTGTTATATTATTTTATAGTTTATTATGTTTTTTCTGTTGTTACTGTTATTAAGTTATTTCTGTTATTATGTTATTTCTATTGTTATAGTTTATTTATTGTTGCGTTCTTTCATTATGGTATTGTTATAGTTTTTAAAACATTAAATACGTTTTTATTCTAGCATATATCATGCCTTGCATTAGAGTATTATGTAATATTTCCTTTCAGTCATTCACATGTTTTTGTTGAGGTAATTTTTTGGTTTAGGTTAAGTTGTAATTATTGATCTTGAATTATGGATCTTGAATGTAAAAATGGAGTATGCCCGTTGGAAATAAATAAATAAATAAATAAAATAAATAAACAAGTATTCGACTGTGTTGAACTGTAGCCTGTCATGTAGAAGCTGTATCGGTCATTGGCTGGGCTTCAATCTATCATAACACAGCTTCGTTACTTTCAACTCTCATGTGCAGAAAAATGTTTATTTTTGCTAATTTCAGTTTAATATCTGTTGACCAAAGGCTCTACAAAGATTCACGAGTTGGTTAAAATGAGCAATATTCTGATGGCTGGCCAAACTTAATAGGGCCTATTAAATTAAGTATTTTATCATAATAGATATAAATTAAAACATATACAAACCCCTTCGTTAGGTTTGTATCCAAAATGTATTTAGGATGATTCTGAAGTACAGAGATAATATTAAATATTTTCGCTAGCTTATTTCGTCAACCTTTTATCAAATAAACTATGGTGTTTGCCAAATATATATTTAACATCAATAAAACAAAATGTTACATGATAAACCCTAAACGTGGAAAACATTGTTACTATAGACATTATTACAAAGCCAACAGTTGTGGTGTAAGTTCGCTAAAGGCAAGCCCACACCTGTATTACAAGGTCTTAATAGTTGTAACTGGAATTAGATTGAAAATTGGTTTCAAATGTTTATTCTGGCGTAGTCACAGATAGAATTTGTATTTTCTTCTTTCTAAAATCATCCCAAACATTCCTCATACCATTTTAAAGCGGCGATTGTTAATTGATATCTCTTTGTATATAAAAACTTGTGTAAGTTTGATCTACATTTCTAATTGGCAGGACAACGTCTATGTTTATATTGGCTGGTATATTTGTTGTTAGAACATCAATAAAAATAATTGAGCTGTTCAGTAAAATTTACGTTGCAACCCAGATTCAATACTCCTCGCATACCTAAAGTCAACCACAGCACCTAATAAGACCCTACTACTGAGCAACCAATATCTTACATTAACTTATTACTGGTAAAACTCAAAACTTTGTCATATATGAACAGGTTATTAATTAATATAGCAATTGCATTCAGCTCGGGTTAATCTTTATGAAGATGAGAGTCAATCACACATCCATCATTTAGATTTAAGGAAACATTAATTATGTGCTGAAACTTGAAAGCAAATATTAAAGAACAATTTCTACTCAAAAGTAGATACTAAATTGTGAAGAGTTACATGACATTAACGACTGATTGAAGGCGGATAATCACGAGACGATTAACACTAATTGCTGATCTCAAGTGTCTGCTGACAACTGCTGAAGTGTTGAGGCTCATATCAAGTACCTGGGGGCTGAGTTGCGACATGCAGAGACGCGAATAAGTCAGAGAAGATTTTCTGCTGGAGATAACCTTTAGTCACAACAGTCCCCAGTTTACCAGCAGTTTACTATCACATTGAACGTTTTCCAATCTATGCAAACACTTCACTTACGTTATCTAGACTTGCACGTCTAGTCGTTTAAATTCAATGAAGTTCTCCTGACTAGTGACTGTCGTTTGATCAGTGCAAATAGACCTCTCAGTGGGGTCCTTTAATTATCGGTACTGTAAGTATGCTGTCGTAGTCACCTTTTCCTACTTTGTATATCTTTTAATTTTTAACTATGGACATTACACTACGTATCTCGCATTTTTGAATTATTTGTAGGTTTTATTTATAATGCAGGACCAACATTGTTGACATTTTAAGCGTAAGGTGACCATTGTGTATTGTTTGGTGTTGGATAATTAGATAAGCTGTCAAGTTAATTCATTGTTGTCACAGAATTTATAACGACTTGGATTGTAAATATTAATATTCCAGAATATTAATATTTGAATTATCAATGGGAAATCCAAGACAATATAAAATATTTTTTGATTAGTAAGCTCCGAGTGAATATTCAGTACAATCTTTTACAAAATTGTTAACTATTGTATTATCTGGTTTGTTTAAAATAAAATCACAGTTCTAAATAAAAATAATGGATTTATTTTACACTGGCAAAATATGTTCAGTTTTAGAATTTTCTTCACTCTATTTTCCACAAAGTATTGACAAACCGTTTAGTAAATTTAAAAGGTCCTTTGGCAAGAAAAAAAAAAAAATTAATCAAATATATTAAACTAAAAATCAAAGCTCTCTTCTGAAATAAAATAATAAAGTTTTTAATTAAAAATCAAATACCACTTGGAAATAAATAAAATAAAAATGTTCGCTTCTAAGTTCACTCAAAATTCAAAATAAAAATGTAAACTTCACTTTCAACTGGTTGAACCTTAACTTTCAAGTCTCTGCAATTCAGATTACAATTCTTTCAAACAATTATTAAAGTTCAATTTATTACCAATTAACAATTCTCAATAAAACTTCCAATTAAATATCAATAAATTACTAAATATCTAAATTTCAATTAAAGATAATGACAAAGTTCAATTTTAATTCACTTTTCTTGCAATTTTAACCCAATTGTTATTTGTATGATTCTATTATGCTCTATTGTTCATCGAGAATTAGTTATGCAGATTGCTCTGTAGTTTCTATGAATTTAATGTTTCCTTTAAAAAAGACAACAAAATTAATTGTATACCAGATCTGGCAGAATATTTCAATAAAACCTCAAAAAATTTGGTGCTTACCTCAAAAACCCTCGTGAAAAAAAAAATTAAAATCATGGCGCACTATAATCAACTTCATTCACGAAATTTACCAAAAGAAGGGCGAAAAATATGAGATGGCGCTTATATACTTCCCCTTCCACCAATTCTGATGAACATCCGCGGTGCTCTCTCATTGGTCCAGTTGTATCAAACTAGGAGAACAATAGCCGTAACAAAACAAGTTCTCATCAATTCAAGACCGCCTTCCTAAAAATTTTAAACTACCAGTACTATATTACCAAAGGATTGCATATTCGTTTTTATCCTAACTTCTCACAATCTAATTTAAAAGTAAATCCCAATATTTCTTTTCCACAATTTTCATTCAACTTAAGTTTTAATTAAAAAATTAACCAATGTAGCTTTAAAAACGCTACAGAATTTCACCTGGAAATGATAGGTTTGTGATCAAAGTCCATCTGAACACATTGTTTTATCTAGTCGTTTCAAATATTCTCTCCACCGTGCAAACATGTGGCCACCGCGTCGTAGCAATTTGTATGCTGTAAATATTTTTGTTATGTGTTTAAGTGTGATGTTTGTCGTGTAGTACTGCTAATGCGTGGATACCTAATGTGACAGTGTTAAAAAAGAGGTAACGTCACAATACTAAGTACTCATTGTGGGTATATATCCACATGGTCAGTAAATAATATACTTAAACTAAAGAATTACTAGTAACCTCTTTTATCTTACATATTGAAAGTTTAGTGGCTTGAATAAATGGCAAGATTAATCTTGGTGACGTGTGCTTGAGGTAATCGGTAACCCGAGACGTGGCGACTGAACGAAACCTGCAGCTCACTTCAGTTCACTTAAGCTGTAGTTGTTGACAGTTTGCAATATTTCATAGGAAAATAAACTTTAGTGTAATTCGTACTATCTCAGTACAGAACACCGAGTACCTATAAATGACATTCTGTCAAAACTATCAAAATAAATTTCATGCGAAATTTGGTTCATTCAGTCTTTCACTATTACTTCCCCGTGCTCATTCAATATTTCAAGGAAGGACACAATAGAATAAAAGAAATTCAGCAATACACCATATGTTACATTTCTTCCTATCAGTAGATTGCCAATACGCTTCTACATAAAGCGGACTATTTACCAGATGAAATTATTGACGTTGAGGCATCTCAGTAGCTGTGCAGTAGGCTGCAGTTCAAGAATAAGGGTAGGACATAACTTCTCCTATTTTAATTTCATAATTTTGCACGTTCTCCCGAAATGCGGAATATTCCCCATCCAAAATTTAAAAACACAAGAAACAATAACATATTTTACGTAATAACAATAACAAATATACATAAGCATCATTACGTGAAAACATTTAAAATACATGATCAATTAAAACCGGGAATAAATGCTTAGAATACATGGAATTCTTATCTAATACTTGGTCAATGAAAATTGGTCTAAAACCAACTCATTAAAACCTAAGTTTTAAACATATCATGTCAAAATATTGCATACTAAATTAAATTATTTAAAGTACTTTGGGCTCGATAGTTTTGGTTTAACACGTCACGACTGTAAATGACTTTTTTCAGTTATGCATAAAATTTTTAAGATTTTTTTTAAGTTTAAACGATACTTCGAGTGACCCGGAAAAGGTTTGGTGTTATTCTTTATCACTTCTGCAGCAAAAACTTAGAATTCAGAACACCTCCAGCCAGTTCGGTAAAATTATGTTAATTTTAGATAACATTTATGGATGTAAATAAAGTTCCGTAAATAAAACAATAAATAATAAGGATAGAGAAAGAATTTGAATGGCGTAAACTGTATTTTTAAACCTATCAACGTGTAAAAAAACATCGATATTTGTGTAATAAAGTTTTATCAGGTTTTGGTTTACAAATTTTATTTTAATTCATAGCAAAATGACCAGCATTGTATGTTCAGATCCTTCAGATACAAGAATATTATAAATAATAAAGAGAAAATTATGTCAAATATATGCATGCTTATTTATGGGCAGAGTATATCCATTTATCATCATGAGAGAACACAGCACGCCCTTTGCCCAAATAAAGAAGACACCTGGTGTAGATATCTCAAAGCGATTGAAGAAAACCTAGCCAAAAAATAAAATTAATTTCCTTCTCCCTGGAAAAGTGATACTTCATATAAAACCAGTGATTAAAGCTTTTTCAACACAGTGTTACTTTAAAAATTTATAAAAGTTAAAGCTCAGAATTTAACAATATTATCGGGACTGTTGTACCAAAAAGGAATTTGTACAAAATAAAAGGAATAAGCTATGGAGTGGATAGAGTAGCCCCTACTTCAATTATGGTAATATTGAAAAGTGCAAGTTGTTTGAGAAATGTATCCGGAGTCCTTGAAAGCATTGAGAAAGCTATAGGCGTATCTATAGGATAAAAATGTAAAGAGGAGTTACATAATAAAATAAGTGAGGTATTGCACAAATCAGAGGGAAAACTTCTGAATGAATATGGAGAGAATTAAGGGAAACCCCATAATATGATTGTGACATGTATATAAGGTAAACGTTTTAAAATATCTTACTTATTTCTATTTTAAATGTATTTTTTTAATTTTTTGTCACCGATACGGAGTTTCTTTTCTGAAACCGGTAAACATACCTTAGCATTCTTTTCTTTAATGCTAAGGCGAAAGTGTTCTATTGCGAAAACAATTATGTATAAAGACAGCCTTTTAAAAATTATCATTTAAAAAATTCTAATAACGAAAAGTATCATAAATTTGAGATTTTTCTTTATTATATATGCAGATTATAATTCGTTAAATAGGTAATATAAATTGAATACGTTATTTTCATATCATTAACAGATTCTTATAACTGTTAAGGTAATTTCCTTAGGTTAATTGTATTTTTTATATTATTTGTAATAAATCTGCTAAGGGTTCCATGGAAATAGTGATCTGTACATGATCGTATGACAAGAAGTAGAGGCCAATAATTTGTACCTGAAGCGATATGCCAGATAATGTCACAAACGTGTTGCAGTGTTTACATTTATTGAGGAGCTTAAATGTTCTACCACCGATAATACGTTTAACGACGCAGACTTTTATATGTCGGTTTATTGAACGTGACAATGACTGTGCCGTGGCTCTGGCTTAATTTTTCACTCGCCTTAATTTATAGATGACCTAAACGGAACACTCTGTTATTGACGAATAAAACACAGTGATGTGTATATAATTCATTTGTTATTGTGGATGGATTTACAATAACATTACTGCGGTTATTGAAGATTAGTCACCTGTATATTCCTACTCTTACATTTTTGAAAACACGGAATCTTTAGTAACAGGTTTTACAGTGGATACAAATTTAAGTAACTAGTGTAGTGAATGTTTTTATAATATGGTAGGACGTGATATGTACGTATGTTTATATGGTTTATACACATGTATGTGTGTGTAGGTATATTTATAATTATATGTTCTCCCGAAAGCCGGCCCATATCTATGTTCTTTTACTTCAGTTGTTTCACGTTTTTCTTCTACGTTACTGGCACTTTCTCACATATAAAACATATTCCAGACTCAGAATATAAATAACTAATTTAAAATACCAACAACAAAGCCCAATAACTCCTAATAAAAATAACACCTTCAACTATTTAACCCCACATATACATTATTCCGTATATTTTAACTGAACTAAAACTGCATCCTCTTTTTCTAAGGCATACAGTTATTACGGTTTGAATTGGAAACTAATTATGTTCTAACCTTAAATTTCTAAATTTAAAAATACTAGTCTGACTTGTTACTGGACATGCAGAAATGTTTTTTAACTTTAGTCCGTGAAAGGTACAAATATTAATTCCCTATTAAATAATTGTAGAAATAAAATATTATTTATTTATAAAGTTAAACTTGAAGTTCAACAAGTGGTAGGTTGGCTTCAAAGCTAGAGGAACAACAATATCATGCATAATGCATGTTGGTTTATACTCCATTTACTCTCTCAGCGAAGGATTCGTTTTACGAGTAAAAGTAACTGCCACCACTAGTCTGAGGTTTAAAGAAGGCGTGTGGTTTATAGCAGATTAAATGACTGACTGCAAAACTAAATGCTAGGTCGCAACCCTGATAAGTCGATTAGTATTTATCTCGTAAGGAAAGCGCTCGATATCTCATTTTAAAATTTATTTTATGTTACTGTAAACAACCCGAAAAATAATAAAATCTCAATCCATGAAGCTCCCTGATTTGCTACAAGGGACTATTAGAGTTACTTAACCAAATATTACTCTAAATTTTCTTTCTTGATATAAGGAATCAATCATATAAGGTTATGATAAAATTCAAAAGTAGGATACTTCCTAAAAATGAATTTATATAGATCCTTTCCGCTCAGCTGCAGAGCCAAACAACCCCTTATAAATCCATGATATTTCAGTTAAGGAAAGGAACAAACCCTCTTAAATTAGAAAAGTGTATACAACAATTTTAAAGTTGTTTTATCTGCTCATAGCAAACAACTATAATCTTAAAATTCAAAACATTCATAAGGCCATTATTTATAAAATCGCTGTGACCTCCAAATTTTTGCAATATGTAATGTGAGTTCGTAATAAACTTTTAAAAAGGAATACTATACGTTAGGTGTTTTTAAATACTTCATAGCAGACTGGATTATTAAAACAGTAAGATGAGTAATATTTAAATAAATAAAATCTTTACCATCTTTGGTGATTTAAATTTTTTCTACAGATTTAATTGTTTTTTATCACATTTTTTCAATACCTAGACGAAGTACTTTCCAAACTATGAATACAGATCACACTTCAATACTTATATATTTTATATCCTTACGTTGTTCCAGATTATGTTTAGTGATTAAAACCTACTTTGAACATCTTAAACATTGACTTCTTGTGATGGATATATAAGTTCTTGTAGTAAAAATATTTTAATAGTTAACAGCTGAAGTTAGATCAATTTGGGTTTTTTAAATTAAACTGTAAATTGGATAACAATACCTAAAAATTCATTGCTATAGTTCTAAACATTGATACACTTTAACAATGGGGAACCGTTAAATTAAATGTTGGGAACTAATGTAACATCAGGAAGATATAACAAACCATCCACTTACAATACATAAATATTTCAATTGTTTGTATATATTTAACCATTTTGTGCGGTGTTCCTAATGAATGTTTGCTTTTAAAGGAAGAATCTTACTGTGTAATTTGTAATTGGTTTATAAAATTCAGTACTCACTTATTACTAACTCCACCTTTTGGCGTAGGTCTCATCAACGTGACAAAAATATCATATCATAAGATATTTAAAATGCAGTAATCAAAAGTTTAAAACGTATTAAATATGAAAAATTTTTATATTGTAAAATGTACATCTACATTATACATGTATTCTTTCTCTATACGTTGTTTAATACGACCTATATGTAAATGTTCATGGCTACTCCTTCTTGTAGTCCTTACCTAATATATTGCTGTGTAATTTTTCTGACTCAAACGTGATTTATACTACTTCCTTGTATAGCACTGTGTAACTATTTTTTGGTACAACTATATCAGAATGGTTTTTCAACTGCCGTTTATGTGGAGTGTCAAATTTCACTCTGATTCGTCTTTAGAGTCACTTCCAAACCTCCAACAACGGCTGGGTAGGCGGGCTCCTTGCCGTGACACATCGCTCAGCAGTCACCCATCCAAGAACATCCACGCTCGAGTGTTGCTTGACTATGTTAACTTGTGATAACAGGCTAGACTGCACCATTGCAGTGAAGGTGTTTACAACTAAGTGATAAATAGACATGGAACATATGGGAATAAGCACAACTTTGTTGTTGCCCACCGATGGAATGACACTGTAGAAGCTCTCTGTCGGATTTAGTAGGCTTCCTCTTGACGTAATCCGGAAGCAATCAGGATTACTCTTCAAACAAATCAGGTCCCCTGAGGTAGTGATGCGTAGGACTTGAAGTGTATAAGAGTCCCATTCGAAAGTGGTTACCAGTATCCTGCATATATAGACAATAAGGTATTTAGAAACACTACTAATTCGGAAACGAGACTACTTAACTAAACTTTGAATTACAAAAAGTTTGAGAAATAAATACATTTAAATAGTGCAGCTGATTTTCCTTTAGCAAATAGTTTTGTTCTTACACATTTTACTTGAAGATCATAAATGGATTTCTTTATATTTTTGTATATTCAATTATATAAAAAATAATTAAAGTTTTGAATACTCCACAGGACTTGGTTTGAAGTTAAAGCGGAAATTAATGACACTTTATAATTCGTTGTAAAAGAAATTGTTGAAGATATGGATATGACATTTTTACAGCATGAATATGAAACATAATTTGATGATCAATTTCCATAAAAAAATATTTCTAAATAACTTATGTTACAAAAAAGTTTATTTAATACAATATTATGATTTCCTGTAGTCACAATAAATAAAAGTGTGCTTCACAAAACTTTTATTACATAACAGTAGAAATTAAAAAAAATTTTTTTAGTCCAATTGCAAAACCGCCTTAAACTTCCCTCTGTAAATGATGTACTTTATTGTGGATTAATAAAACGTTTTGGCTACGTTCTATACCTGCAAGTAAGTAATAAAATATCTCAATTGAAAAACTTTAATTTGTTTAAATATAAGAAATAGACTAGACAGGCTAGTTTTTTAGTAAGTAAAAGAATAAATATTTCAAGATGAAGGTTAAAACTGTAACCAACACAAAGGTTTTTGGAAAGCTACAAATAAAATACAGACTAGCACTAAGAAACACTTATTTTATTTAAAACGATGTAAAGTATCTTACAATTCGTAACGATACGAGTAAACAGGTGACAAATGAATTTATTCGATAAACATTTTTCTCAGGTGTGATAGATCTTAGCATCGAATCGAGTGGCCCACCTGTTATTGTAAACTCTTTCACTGTAGATTGTTTTTACTGAGAAAAAGGCCTGTTATGAGCTCGACACCGAGGATCAGCTTCTTGGTACAAGTTAATATCCACCTCTCTTCCTAAGGACGTATTTTAACCTTTACTATACATAATGGATATTTGCATGTGTTCCGGGTATATTCATACGCTTTAAATAAAGGGAATCCGCTGAGAAACATCAGTAATGCAAATAAACTAATTTTCATTACTTTAGCCTTTTCAATGTTTGTTCTTAAACGCTACAGGAATATTTTAAGAAATAAATTAACTGATTACTTTGAAAGATTTAATATATCAACAAATCGTCACTTCGGTCTTCAAGAAGTCTAGAATAATAATTGTTACTATTGATTTGTTTACATTAGGATATCAGCTCGGCTCTAAGTAAATATATTTTTAACTAATATTTCAGGATATACAGTTTTATTTTTCTGATCTGTGTGACAGATCTGCTAATGCAGTTTGTAATTTGACATATGTTGAAGTAATTCTTGCAGATCTTAAATATCAGAGCCGACAGCTTAATTTAAGATTTTATGATTTTTTCCTAAGGTTCCTGATTTTCCTTATAGGTTTTTTATTCCATTTTAACACCGGTTTACAGATCCTTAGGATATCAACTGTAACCACGAAAGTGAAGAGTAAAATCTTTTAAATCCTATTATTGTTGGTTCTATGTGATACTATAACAAGTCTACGACAGCGTCAGATACCAGACACTGCAATAAAAGAAAGGTGAACTGGTACTAAACTCAAAATTTAACCCGTTAAAGCCCAAAACTTGTTTTTCTCAAAATACTTTATTCACTATAAAAAAATCATTTATTCCTTATCTAATTTACACTAATATGACCAAAAAAATATTTATTTTAAACATTTAGGTACTTTTTTAACATGGGTCGTTAACGACCCGTTGGGAGTAAGGCCTTAGTAAAACCCAATAAAGTGTATATAGTGGAGACTTTATTTACAAACACATTTGAAAGACATGTTTATTATACAAATGATTACTCTTTGTGGAAATCTGCAAAACAGGTATCATGCAGTGGGACCTCACATCTTTTGCACGCTTTTACAGTTTTACTTTTACATAGAACATACCTTCTTCTACTTTGACCTGTCACTATAAGATAACCTCCATGGTCACTACGGAGTGGGTTTGAAGCCCTCTTTAGTGCTCTTGTTGGGCCAGTTGCTTTAGGAGCGCGTCCAAATTTTTGAAGTAAACCCTGGACCACACTTCTTCGGAAACTGAGACTGTCCAAAGTAACTCCTTGAGAGCGAGCCAGAAACCAAGAGCCAAGAAACCAAGCTCATCACAGCATCAAAAAGCCAGAGAACGATTGGGATATACCACCGTTTTCCATGAATGCCTATCCTGTAGTTCGATATATTATTGTCCATTAGATCGACACCTCCCATATTCCTGTTGTATTTCGCAATACGATATGGCTGAGGAATGGAAACTTTCTTTCTTTCTGTCACTGAATATCTCTTAGCTTCACCAAGAGGAGCCACACCATGCTCATTTGACAATAGTGTGTCAACACTGTTATCTTTCCAAGCGACAGCTGCTATGTTATCTGACTTGTCAATGTAGCTTTCAAATGACCCTTTTTCACGAATATACATCATTTTCTTGTCATTTAAAGGGCATTTCTCTGTTCGGTTTGCCCGGACGGTACCTGTGCAGTCATTCCCAATTGGTTCATCACCTAATTCAATTGGTGTATCTTCATCGTTTTCAATTACTTCGAATTGAATCTCTGCCTCGGCTTGGAGCTGACGACGGCACACTCGGTCTGGGTCATTAGAATCTTCCTCTCCAGATTCTTCATCTGTGATATTGTGAGGGTCATCATTGTCGGGAGGACAGCTGTGGTGTATTCTGACGCAGTGTCTTCCAAGGCTTCTAAGATCTCAGCTAGCGTAAGCAGACTGTCGATCCTGAAATAACCCAAAAGTTAAAAATAAAATAAAACATTTTCTGTTGAAAAAGCAGATAACATAAATGTTAATAATGTTTTATGTATAATGTGTATACATATTGAGTTCAATTTACCACCGTGCGCTTTTTACTTAGAAACTTGAAAAAAGATTCAATGCTAGGTTTGAGGTTAGGCCTAAGCTATGGGCTTGGTCCCAACGGGTCGTTTTCGACCCACTAATAGTTTGTCATTAATAGTAAAAAGTCAGTAAGTTTCGTGAATCTCACTAATAAACATTTTTGTTTACTACATATATTGATAGTAATATTCACTTATTAGATATGTTTTAAAAGGACATGGTATGTATAAAACTAACCTGTGAAGTGGAGCAGACGTGATGTATTGTGCAACTCTCAATATAGCAGACTGCGATTAGTAGTAAGGGTGGCGGAAGAGGCCCCAAACCTTTTCTCAAGGTCAATAGACTAGTACACTCTCGGACAAAAACATCAGAGACGGAATAGTACGCTTTACTACAAAATGGTTTACACGTATTTAGATGGGTCGAAAACGACCCGTTGGGCTTTAATGGGTTAAGTACAATAACGTTTTAACACTTTTGGCTTAAACTTCACAGTATTGTTGTCTGAATGAAAAAAATATTTAGTTTTAATTGTTGTTATGAACTGAAGTATTCCGTGAATATAAATTGAGAAAAACTGTCCAATATGTTTAAAGTAAAAGTCGTTATTTTTCCTTTAAAGTGATATACACCAATATTCATTCCAAATTATGCATAACAAGAAATATTTACACTGGGTCGACCGCGATAACATGTATCACCATTTAAACAAATGTTTATTGCAATTATTGATAGTAATAAAATGTAATTTCCAAAAAAAAACCCAATATTAGAAAGTTGTAATGATTCTAATCCAACACTATATCATTCTTGTCTAGACACTACAATTAAAAAGGCCTATTTTTGCTGTAATATTTCGATTACAATAATACTATAAGATTTTAGGGAATATTGTTAACTGTTTCGTAAATATATTTTAGCGGAACTAAAAACGTCTCAATGATTACTCTCCATTATTTGCACTAAAGTGGGCAAAGAGGAAAACACAAAAGTTGGAAAGGGAGTGGATAAAGTATTATTTTTATAAATACACATCTTATCGCAGGCTATCACTAATAAAATATTCAGTTCTCTGTTACTTATATATTGGGAGTACTTTAACTGCGGCGTCGATTCACCGGGCGCCGCCGGCGTCACACAATACGATAAACCAATTTACCTCCATTGGTATTTATATTTAGGTTTTCTTTAAAATTCGTCATACCAGTATTACTATTGTTTTTATTTTTAAAGGATACATTACGACTTATAAATTACAATCCATACACATTTTAACTATTCAGCAGCATTTAAATTTACAGGTGTTTTCTTTCACAAAACTAGCGATCATACTTATCACATATAGCAGTGAAATGTTTATTTTTGCAACGAAAATATAGATTTTCCAAAGCATCTAAATTCAAGACGTACTTCAAACAAAAAATAGCTATGAAATGTTTGCAATTTATTGATTTGATTACTTTACACATTTCAACTGTAATAAAATATTGAAGAAAATAATCTTCTCATTTTACCGAACACGAGAATTTATAACTGTTAAAGAAATTAGAGTAGAATATTTTGCATCATTATTGAAATAGAGTTTTTGGTACGGAGTTGCAAAGTTGAGTGTTGTTTTTGGTCCCCTGACAACTATAGCTCTCATTTATATTAATATTACTCCTGCTGTGCTGCAGTGGGCTTCTTACATTGCACTTAGAAACTGCACTGTAGATTGTAAGGTGTCATACTTAAATATATGCACTAACCCCAATCAACACGTTTTGTTGTTTGTACCCGGTTACAAATATCTAAAATACAATTTTCTGACTCCATTTAACAAGAGAATCTGTTGTCTTTTGATTACAGTCTCTTGCAATGACTTATCTTACCAACAAGACACGTTGTTGAGGATATACTGAAAGTAGTATTTGAGATTATAACAGTACATACTTAGCCGTATATAAACAAATATCGTGCCATATAATAAAAGTGACCGAAGAGTTATTTATGTACACCTCTTACTAAAATATTTCTCGAATTGGGTGATCATAAGAACGAAATAGTTTTCTGTAAATGCTTGTAATTGTTAATTTTGCAAATTTTAAAGCTGTAACGAGACATTAACGATTATCTTGGATCTTTTCAAATTTTACTTTGCATTTTGTTTGCTGCTCTCCTTCATGACAAGAGACTGGAGACTGTTAGTTGTAAGCGCACCAAACTACGCACTGAGCAATTTCAGAGCGTTGATTATCACGTTATATTACCCCTAGGGGTTATTTCCTCTTGCAAGTTCTAGGACTCCTCAGCTATCATTTAACGCCCTTAGCTTGAAAATCAGAAAAAAGGTGTGTTACCTAATTCATCCCTTATTATTATTAGAAACATTTATTTCCTGACTTGATTAATTAATATTTATATGCATTTTTTTAAATAAATATAAGATTTCAGTGAAATTGGAAATCAGTTTGTTAATTATGATCTGATATATTGAAATATATGTTTAATCGATAATAAATAACAAAACGAAACTGTTATAATTCGCTATTCCGCTAAGAAACTAATAATTCTTTTTATATCTTCTTTCGTAAATAATAAGAATATATTATAAACAGTTTGCCTATTAGAGTGATACATTTTTCTGATTTCTCTCTCCTGTTAGTTGGTAGGTAATGTTTTTTTATTCGTAGGAAAAATGAGTCAGCCACGTTATGTTGGTTAGTAGAATCGGCAGTGGAACTTTAGGATAATTTCGACCAAATTTTACCTAATTAAACGGTTGGTTTGTTTTGGGATCGGACCAAACTACAAGTAATGAACTTGATTGGAACAAGCGGTAAGTTTGGTAGTCATAGTATTCTAGTTTTTACTTGTAAATAAAACAAAACTACGGTTAAGCTAATCAACTATGACGATATGTTTAATAGTAAATTGTTGTCATATGGTTTCACTTAGTCAAGGTTACATTAGGCACAAATTTATTTTTGGCCTAGGCCCCATTTAATGTAGATGAGAATTCAATCAATCTTAATTCTAGTAATAATACGTTTTTCTCAATAAAATCTACTCCATTTTTCCTTTACATTTTCGTATAGTTCGTGCCAAAAATACGTCACAAGCCTATAGCCTTTATTTCCTGTGCAGGCGTGTCAGCTTAAATGAAATAAAACTATTATTATCGTTATAATTAAACATTTAGAGT
The DNA here is from genome assembly GCF_021130785.1 of Homalodisca vitripennis. Lineage (NCBI taxonomy): Eukaryota > Metazoa > Arthropoda > Insecta > Hemiptera > Cicadellidae > Homalodisca > Homalodisca vitripennis. The sequence goes on along the minus strand of NC_060215.1, from coordinate 132,738,024 downwards.
CTACCACTATGATAACATACTGGATGTATTTTAAAGTACAAAGACAGTCTTCGATATGACGTATTTACGGAAACCTTCAGACTGTTTTAGTTAATTTGTTAAACCCTAATTTAAAATGGCAAATTAATTATTGGTGTTAAATATCTCTGGAAAGAATATTAATAACTCAAAAAGAATAAAACCTTTTTAGGTTTTGTTTAAGTCCTCATTTTTCATCTCAAAGACATCAGTTAGTGAACCATAGTGCCTAATGTACAGCCTAGCACACTGAGGCTCTTTTGAGTGTTTTAACAGGTAAAATAAGTGGTCATGTTATATCTGAAAGAGATCAATAAGTGTCGTGAACTACGGTGCCAAATGTACAGCTAGAACGCTGAGGTTCAGATTACAAATGACCACTTTTATGTTATCTGAAAGAGAACAATCAGTATTGCTAAACATGGCGGTTAAGGTATTGCTAGTACACTGAGGTTCGGTTAATTGCAGTTTATATAAGTGCTTATCTCTGATCATTCTGAAAGAGAAAAAATCATTACTGTTAATCTTGGTGCCAAATTCATTTTTAGCACGCGTAAAAGTGTACAACCTACGCCCCAATACATTGAGTGCACAAAGCAATACTATACATGGCGGCTGAAAATATAGTATTTTTTGACTATTGGGGTGAACACAAAACTGGGAACAAAGCCTGTAATCCTTACAGGTGCCACTGGTTTGAAATACAGCCAGTATGTTCGTAGTATTTTTGCAGCATGAACCGGACCACAAATGCCACACGCTTTTATAACCAGACGATTGCTTTTAATATTGGCCGGCCAAGTTTTTATGATATGAAAATTTATTATGTTAATATGGGAATAAAATGCAAGGATAGCAATAAATTAAGCAGGCGTAAAACTTCTAATATAACAATGAAATCCTAGGCAGATTTAGTGTATTAAATTTTGAAAAGTTAAGTGAGTTTATGGTAAAATTATCCTATAACTCCTATCCTATGTATTATTCTATAAGTCCAAACTAAATTAATGGCCGAAATTAACTAGTATGGTGCTGTTTATTGTCAGCTTTTTGTTAAAAACAACGTGTGAGAATACCTGTTATGAAAATTAATAATATATGTCAGTATATTTTCCTTTGTAGCCTTATCATGTCTATATTAATTGCACTTTCATTAACAAAAACTGTGAAGTAATTTTTTAAACAAATATTTGGTATTTTTATAGGAGGCGAAAGTATTTAACATGAAAAAAGGGTCAGTATTTTACAAGATGGATTAGAGTCACTTCTAAACATTTCACCGAGGTGTATATTTGTGCTAGCGATAAGCATTTAAATAACATTGTAATTACCAAGTAAATTTCTCAATAAATTACGGGCATTTTGTCTGCTGAATGATACAGAAAACATTATATTAAACTTAGTTTTACAAAAAAAAAAAATGTTTTTAAGTTGATTCTAACTATGAACAACTTTTGTCTCAAATAGGACACAATTCCTGTGGTAAAAAATAATGTTTTACATAATGTGACGCATTAAACTATCTGTCTCCTCAAGTATAATAGCACAAGAGGTATAGTTTATTTGATCTTGATGTTGTTTATATTGAACTTAGATAATTAGCTGATCTAAATGAGTTGGTTTTCTCTTCAATAATTGTTTCACTGACATTTATTTGCTGTTACATCGTACAATCTAGTAATGGTAAAGGGCTACAATTAAAATTAGAATCTTTACTCCATTCAAGGAGTCAGTTATTTTGGTTTCATATCTTTGAGTTAAAATCAGTTACTTCTTAATGGATTATTATCGTTGAATTTTTACAAACACACTACATTCTATTTTTAACTAATTACAAAACTATTTAGCTACGTTATGTGTAATAATGAAACATATTGTTGATGATGCATACTTAATAGTTAGGAATGTTATTCTGCAATTATAAGATGTATAGTTCTTCCTTTTGGATGAGGGTGAGCTAATAAAAGTTATAGTAAAGTAAAAAATATTAGTACATTTAGATATTTATACCGTACAATGAACATAAATATGACACAATTGCGATTTGATACCCTGCAAGAATTGGTCATATTAAAAATTACAATTATAGGGATAACTTCGTTAGTGCAAGCATAATTTAAAATTATGATTAATTTTTTAAGAAAAGTTGATACCATCCTGTTATGAGGAACGTCTATGACAAAATAAAAGGCTGCAAGTGGCTGAGATAAGATCCTACTCGTGGACATGTCTCGTTGAGATTATATTTCTGAAAGGATTGTCGTAAGTGTATCCTTACTTCTAATCTTTCCTGCTAACATATGTTCATAACGCCTGAGCAAAATTTAAAATATGAAAATAATTGTTGTTAATATGTTTTCTTAAATACCCTGATATATATTATGATTAAACTTAGTTAACAACAAAATGAAGCGTTTAATGATTTAAAAAAGAAAGTTTTCCAAATGCTCAAAATGAGGGTATTATCAATTTTATTGGAAATTTTTATCTTAGCACGATTCAAATATATACAGTTTCATAATTATTGGTTCTTTAAGAAAAATTTCTACAAAAGAGAATAGCAATTTATTTCTTAATGCGTATAAAAGATGTTCAACAATGAAATGAAAGAGAAATAAAACTACAAGAAGAAAGTTAAAAATCAGTAATCCCGCCTGTGGGGGAAGTTAGTCCCTAGCCGTTAACTGCCCTTCAACCGCAGAATAAACATCCTTCAATTCTGTTTGTTTGAAAGTAATTTTTGACGATGGAAGGATTGTGAAGGAAACAGTATTTTTCCGATCATTTGCCATCGTTCAGTAAAACAAGAAAATCAGTAACATTACGTTTCGAGATCTGCAATCTGATCTCTTCTTTAGGTAAATAACTAACCTAATACATAATTACAAACTAGGTTAAAATAAACAAATCATACCAAAGCGTTGTGGCACGCCTAAGTCAGGAATCACAACCACCATGTTGTTTGTCAACTTCACTAACTCTAAAAGCATGCACTTAATAAAAAACTATACACAACACCAATCATTAAAATTGAACTACAAAATACAGGAAACCACCTACGAGTGACCAGAGGGCCCTAGCCAATGGAAATTGTCACGGTAAACGAAAACAAGATGACGGAAATAAAAAGGAAGGGAAGAGGAATGGGCCCTTCAGTTATTATTGGTTCATGAAAGATGAACTTCTTAAAACCATATTGTGAAACCGCATTGGTTTATTACAAGTTATCCGATCCATTTGATACATTTGGTTTACTCTTTAGTTCATTTTTTAGAATTGGCAACCAAAGCGGCCTAATCTCGACTGGCGGCTGACTGATTGGTTGGTCTGCCAATTTTATGTACAAGGTACAGCTACATGAGCTCAATACCTTCTTGAGAGAAGGAAATCGACTGGACAACATTATAGACATTTTCGGATCTTCTAGTGATGCCTTCAAACGTAAAGTGTAAAATAGCTTGTGTCCTTGAATGAGTGTGTGTATTTGTGTGTATGTGAGGAGAGAGAGAGAGAGAGAGAGAGAGAGAGAGAGAGAGAGAGAAAGCTCTATTGTTATTGTTATTTTTGAAATATTTATATATTCCTGTAACAATTAGATATTTTCTAATTGCGTTGTGCTCATTGTATTACTGTTATTATTTATGTTACTTAAGTATTGTTATTTTCAGCATGTTAAGTCTGTTGCTGGTTTAAATGTTAATTGCATTGTACTTATGGCGTTACTTTTGGTGGTACCGTTTCTGCTTTTTCGTATTAAAACATGTTAATACAGTTGTAAATTTATATATTTAATGCGATGTAGGTGTTGATTTGCTGTTGATATTTTTATTACTAAGATAATTGTTATGTATTTTTATACATTTTTTTTGGTTCCAGTTGCATAGTATATATTTTTACCATTGTAAGCATTGTATTGCTATTGTATTTTTATATTCTGTTGCTGCTACAAATTTATATATTCAACTGGGCGGGTTTTCGTTCACAATTGTCATCATTTATGTATGTACTTGTAAACAAATTGGTGATCACCGTTGGGATAAATAAATAAAATGTATGTTGCCTCATTTAATTTCATTTTGAAGAAATGTGGTTCCCGATGTATTATGTTGGCTTCATCCCAATTCATATAATTGTCTTCGGACCAACAATGGTGTGTAATTTTTTTACTTTTCTTTGACGCCCTTTATTGTGTTTTATTTGTGCACTTTTATCCATACGTTTAGTTGTATTTTTTGTCTCGCCTATGTATTCCCTATTACAACTACATTTTATATTGTAAAACACAGTTTTTGGAATCCTGTGTGCCATTTTTTCGTTTTGTTTTTACGGAGACTTTGTGTAAGATTATTGTGTGTTTTTGAACGCGGTTCTAATGTTGTAACGATCTATGGATTGACACAAACGCAAATTTATCACAATATTGATTTTCTGACTCAGGAATGATTCATTTGGTTTGTTTGCACTTATTTATTACTAATTGAGGGTATCCATTGCTTATATAATCCGATTCAACTTTCTCTTAAATTCCTCTTTTAATCCATCTTTATCTGAAAGCTCTTTCCTCTATCAAGCAACGAGTAGGCTACTCCTTCTTTGACAGATTTTTTATGGTTGGATTGATATTTTAAATATTTTCCTGTGTGTGTCTTGTTTCAAAAAACAGTTGGATTCAGGGAAATCCGTATATCTTAATACAACACACATCCTAAAAGGGAAGCTTGTTCTGGACTTCCAATTCCATTGTGAGGCGGATGGAAGGAGAAATACTATTAATGTAATGCAAAAACTTATTTAATTCAATGAATCCATGAGAAAAAAATAACAAAAGGTATCATCCACATACCTCTACAAAATCTTCGGTTTGAACTGAGCTAAAGCCAAAGCTTTTCGCTCAAATTCCTCCATAAAGATATTGGTGATAATAGGAGACAGTTGAGAACCCATTGCCATCCCATCATCTTAACGGTAAATTTTACCCTCTAACTCAAAATAATTGCATTGAGTGCATAGTTCTAATAGTTCCATAATTACTGGCACGGAAAGATTTAGTTGAATTGAATTGAATTTAATCATAATTTATTTACGATTTCGGTACAAGAAATAGTGTACAAACTAAAAGTCAAACCCCTTAAAATATAAACAAAGTGTAATAATATAAACATTAAGCAGAAATCATAAGTACAGAAAATAACATACAATTAAGGAATCTATTTATATAACTAGTTGTACATTTGTTAGTAGTATCAGCTAATTTATTTGAAGAATTTGAACTCATTAGGTATTAATAAAAAATATTATTAACCTAGGAAATAAGCCTACATGGGTCTGTAGAAAGCCTGTGCGTAGGCTCGAGCTGCTGCCATGAAATCATGGACGGATTGTAATTTGTTATCTTTATTAAATATAAATCATGCGAACTACGTCGTACGCCCACACAAAAACACACACACACACACACTTCATGAAATATTTTACTAATGTCAATCTAAGCGAATAATTGAAAGTATTAAAATCTTGAATAGTGTATTTCCAGAATCAAGAAGAAACGACGAATTTATATCATTTTATGTTTGGGTCGTCTTTGAGACGTGATTTAATAATTCCAAAAGTTTCCGGAACTGGTACATTTGTAAATAGACTTTCAACGTCTAAAACTTACTAGTTTGTCAGTTTCAGTCAATTTTTGATAAATTTAAGTTTCTTTTAACCTAGTTTGTAATTATATATTAGGTTAGTTTATTTTTACCTGAAGAAGAGATCAGATTGCAGATCTGGAAAAGTAGTGTTACTCATTTCTTGCTTCAATGCCCGTTCTTTACTCCACAAAAACTTAGTTGTGTTTGTGGCAAATTAATATGTTAAGTATAAAACTTTTATAATATGAGATCACGTTATTCTAATTTTTTAAAGTCAAAGAAAAGCGTTTTCAGAATAAAATTTAACAGTTTTTAACGTCGTGTTCGATAACTCAGATATACTATAAACTGATTTCCTGTATCACTTAGCGATTAGCAAACATCCAAAAAGTCATGTAATTTTTACAACCTTCTATCTTTAAAATGACTTTTAAACTAATATGATTTTTATTAACATGGCTCTATTATTAAAAAATATTCAGAGTAAATCGCGTGGACCATTCCCTTTTTATCGATCTTTTCAATAGCAAATAAAATGTAATAGTTTTATAACTATATCTCCATTAAGTTTTATTAAAACAGAATATTGTTTAATATGCCTATATTTTACTTGTAACGATAACAGGGTATATGACAGAGAGTGTAGGCAATATTAAGGATGTAAAATATTCTAACAGTTTAATGATGGTTGATATGGAGTTAAACATATAGAATCCTTACACACGAAAAAGAATAAATACTACGACCATTACAAAAGAGATAATTTGAATAGCAATTGAGAGTTTGTATGATAAGTGAAAACTATAGTGGACCTATACAATCATTTACATACTACCCATAACTTAATATAATATACTAGGATTACATACCAACTGTTTTGCAGCCTTTGCTTTACATCTGTAAGATAGTGTTAAGCACTAAAAGTTTTTTTCTTTTATTCAAACCTCAGACTATGCTTCAGGATAATTTTTGAACCACGAAATAGTGGGATGAAATGCTTGGCGTTTTAAAAGTGAACTGAGATAAAATTCATCAGAATAGGCAGGTTACACTACTGTTTTTAAATCAAATACAACATAGACAACAGATATACGCAGATATAATAATATAAAGGTATTGTAAAGTGGTTAAAGTTTCAGCATTATGGCGAAGGTGGGTTTTTTAAATTAGCTTAAGTGTCTATGAGTATGAAACAATCTATGAAAAGAAACTAGAGAGGATGGTAATAAACAGCTCGAAAAAAAAAATTCAAGTATCTGCGAAATAGGTAAATGGTTAGCAACAATAAATTAGTAACGTTTATTAGTACAGATGCAGCTATAAATGATATTCTATAAAGCTGACTAGTATTAGCGTTGAATGTTGTTCGTTTCTATAACAATACTCGCTTGGTTAAAGTAAAACTACAACACCTATTTTTTTTATGGTCACAACATAAATATTTGGCTTGGCGTTCACTGGAGATATGAATGTGAGGGTATTAGTTTTTGGGAAGCGTTTTACCACCATTTTGTTTCCATGCTGATGGAAAAACAGTAAGATAAATTTTAACATGTTAATTTACATCACCAATACAGTATGGAATTACTATACTGCCTTTTACCATTTTATATATTTCTTCATTATGTTTCTGTGGTTTTAAATAATATTTCTAAATCTAAAAACCCAGTATTGCCTGTTTTTCTATTTTATTAAATTGGAAAACCTTTTTATAGTTTTGATTAAATGATTGCATTTATCTTCAGCTGAATAACTTTATCATATTTTATGTTTAGATTTATTCATGTTTTAGGTTCTTTTTACGAGCTTTACCACCATATATTGTTTAAACTGGTATTATTAAAAATCCTGTAGTTCAAATAGTTAGAATAAATGTCTCTTAACATATTCATTTGCACAGTATGGTTGGTTTCCACCTTTTTTATACTCTGTGGTTTATGTGTTAAAGAGATCTTGGTTATAATTAATTATCCAGTTATATTCTCAGGTAAAAAATACCTTCAGTAACCAGTAAAAACCAGGAAAAATGGTAAAAAATCACACAAATGTTACATATTTTCCATGTTTTATTACCTCGCTAAAAAAGATGTGTAGTATTGGCATTATCTTAACTTATGACAAACAACATTATCTGAATGGGGGGGGGGGGGTGGGGGGGGGGGGGGGTGGGGGGGGGGGGGGGTGGGGGGGGGGGGGGGTGGGGGGGGGGGGGGGTGGGGGGGGGGGGGGGTGGGGGGACCAATGCTGTATAAATAATTCAATATTGAAAAAATAAGAAAAAATAATTTAGTTGAGGCAATGTACGATTGATACAGATAAGTTACTGCAGTGTAACAAATATAATGCTAGTATCATCTCAGACCTGTTAATGTTTAATAATTACACAATACTTCTATGTACCCATTCAGTCTCGGTATGGAAGTAACTTACGCTCAGTGTCGTGCCTTAGTATTCTAACCCTGAATAAAACACACATATTAATAATCTAATCTAACCAAATAACCTCAATATGCACTAATACATTTGTATTATTAACTTTAACACAAGTAAAAAGCACAAAGTATTAACCTAATATAACAAAACCTTGCGAAGAGTTAGTAATACTGAAAGTAAACTTTTCATCCCCTCGGTATAAAAACAAGAAATTATATCAGTGATTGGCTGCAATGGCGCCTCAGTCAAATTCTATGATTAGACATGCACAAACCACTCAGCTCGATGTTCTGAGTATAAAAATTGAAGTTTATTCAAAATTTCATTTGTATAATATTTTAGTTTCGGTTTTGAGATATCTTTTGGGACAGGATAAAACGGACTGTAGGTCCACGCCATAGAACTGTGTAATAAATAAATCGCCTTTGTCAGTACATTACTGTAGGCATATATCAAGTATAAATATTACTTAAATATCTAATAGTAGAATTTAAAAGTATTATGTGATATTCGTAATATCATACCATGAATATGTGTAAATAATTTGTGATAAAATGTTTATTTTTGATTATTTGGTAATTTATAGGATTTAAATTACGAAAGTATATTAGTTCCTTAAATTGATACCAGTAATTTGTTATGCTATAAATGTGCTATGTGTTATGCTATATTTGTTATGCCTATACATATATAGTGGACATGAATGAATCGGCAGTTTTTTGGATTATTGGAAGTTCACGTGTAATATTCTTTGTATACTATCAGTATTATAACAACAACAGAACAAAGCGGAAGCGGAAGCTTCTGCTTTACTGAGAATATTCATTACAACTTTATATGTTATTAGAATTAATTTTAATCCTCTTCTCAAACAGCATACGAAATTAATCATTAACATGATTAGGTATTATTTAATTATAAAAAAATGACGCTTACAGTTTGTTAAAAAAGTAATAATAATTTATTAATAATCCAACATCTGGAAACTAAGCGTTTCCGACCTATAAAACTTTCCATTTTAGTTTTCTAAGTACCATACCTGTTTCATCAGTGTAAAGGAAATTTTTTTTTTTATTTACCATTCCTGAGTACGTTGAAATAGACAAATCTTAGTGCTAAAACATCAACCTTGGATCTTGATATTGTGACGCAATTCATTTAGATACATCAATTTATATTAATTTTATACATTTGTTACAACATAGTTCATTGATTGAAATGTTTATTCAAAAAAAAAAAAATTAATTAAGAAATATAAAATTTTTCTGATGTGACATTTACTCCATACAATAACTAATGTATTCCTATTGTTTGCTATACTCAAATCCTGACCCCTGGTACAATATATGCTGTGATATAAAATTTTTCGCTTGTGGTTTCAACGAATTGCAAATTATTTTCACTGAAATACGCGCTTGACTCTTGGACGTAAATACAATAAAAGTACAAAAATATATTAAAAACATGTTATGCAAACAAAAATTAGTTTATTTGTCTGTTTGTTTAAAACAATATTTCATATTTTTCAAATAAGTAAACATTAAAACTGTGTTAGTTAAAATACATCACGTTACATTTCATTATTTATGTTGCAAATATTTGTTTTAAATAAAAATAGGTTTCCAGCTATGGTTTCTATTTATTTTAAATTGTATTTTAATAGATTGTCCGTTGGTAAATAAATAAACATAATACAATGTCAGTTCCTCTTTACAGAAATAAAACCAAGAAACTCTCAAACGCTTTATATCTCTATTCGTAATTCTCTTATTTGGTATCATTTTGCTGCTCTAAATAAAATAGAGATTTAAGAGAACTTTGTACGTATTCAACCATAAACTGTGTTAAAAATTAGTGTCGTTCATATCTCACATTTGTTTTAACTAACGATCCCACATTTCAGCTACGCCGTGTTGTAGCTAAAGCCTTTCCAGTTTTTCATTAGTTCGTTACAACCTTAGGAGTGTAATAGGAAAGATTACCTTCAAGAGGATCTTCAGTTTTAACTAAAAAATAATTTAGCTACCATGGAAGTGAACACCCTGAAGTACTACTGTATATCCTCTGTAAATTATTAAAAAAATATTACATATATATATATATATATATATATATATATATATATATATATATATATATATATATATATATATATATATATATATATATATATATATATATATATGTGTGTGTGTGGTGTGTGTGTGTGTGTGTGTGTGTGTTTTATCAGTGCATGTTTTCATATTTTCGTTTGGAAAACTAGAAATCATGTGTATCTCCCTTGATACACACAGGGTATCCATATACAAGTTTGTAAGTTACTATATATTATGAATCATAAAAAATTTTTATGTGCAGGGAAACGGTTTCATCCTCGTCCAGTCTTGCATCAAACATGCACTAAAATAAGATAGTATCGGGTAAAATAGGGGTTAAGTGCACAGTCCGTACATGAATCAGGTCAGGAAAAATGAACTTGTTTTTTTATCGCACTCAATATCAACTTTAGTGCGTTTAATAACTTACACAACAACAGTTACAGTTGGTTGCGACGTATAATTGAATATTATAATTTCTTTACATTAATTTATACCTGGGTCATTACTTTTAAAATTCCTGATTCATTATTAGGTTTTTTATAAGGGGCTAAGATGTTTGCTCACAAGAAAACCCTATAAATAAAACTCGTAATGCGTTTAAACATGTTCCAAAGTTTGATGGCTTTAATGGTGCTATTTTAGTTTTTAGGGACTGATCTTCTCTACAGCTAACAGAAACAATCTTATAGTCTTCAGCGACTGTTTAATAGAGCAATTAAGTCTGTCATGGTTTATTCAGAACGATTTGTCAATGAAGTTAACTAACAGTTAAAAAAACTGAGTTTATGTTTTTAACAGGTAAAATATTGCCTGTTATCAGTTGCAACTGAAAAGTATATGCGAGTACAGTAGACTATGGTGTAAAATTGGGGCTTTTTAAAGCACACAAGTAAAGAATACAATGAAAAAAATATAAATTAATATACCATTATGCGGTTTACATTACAGAAAATAAAATTAATTCAGGAATATATAAGAAATGTATAATCAGCTGAATATTTCATACGGAGAGAATAATGTCACCTGTAAAACTTCCGTTTATCAACTGTGCTACAAAAGCCCTGTCCCAAACCATTTCCGGTCATAAGTTTTTGTCCGTTTCCCGTTATATCCATTCAATTGTCCTCCCTGGCTTCTCTCTTTTTGGAGTTTTACCTTTGTATTACTGTAGCGAGTAGTTAAAGAGATATTATTTCCTGTTTGTCTGCTAGTAGAATGTATCATTAAAAGTTTATCCTTCTGTTAATTGTACTTTACTAATTTTTCGGTATACACTGGAATGCGTTTCATGAGTTTCAATAAAGTAAAATGGTACTTTATTTAACGATTATAGCTAAGTATTTAGGTACCATAGGTAATATGTGTAATCATAACGAACCGACAAAAATCGTCAGATAACATTTAATGACCACAAAAGGCATGATGTAAAAGGGAAGAGAATGTATTTTTTATTAATTTCTAAAAGTGAACTTCAGCACGAAAATTTAAATCTGCAATAAAACATAAAATTACATATTTTTAAGTATACTGTAACAATAGATAGAAAGCACGTGTCAGTTTGTAAACCAGTTATAGTTTCATTGTACACAATATGTATAAAAAAGAATCTCTTATGTAAACCAAATTATTTGAGACGGGAAATCATTTGCCTTGCCTCCGAGCAGGGACGAAAAGAAACGTCGGGACAACGATGAGGCAAACCATGCGGGTTTGGTAGCAAAGGTGGAACGAAGGTAATGACGGTCGTTGGAAATTTTCGTCTCATCAGGGACCTGAACGCCTCGATGAACCGCGGCCAAGGGTAGAGAACTTCTATCTGTGTCAGTTCCTGACGAGGTTTGGCTGCTTTAGGACGTTCCTTCACTGGATGAGAAAGCTCGGTTCACCTCGAAATGGGTATTGCCGGAGGACGATGAGATGCTCATGATTCGTTATTCGAGTCCATAATTTTCACCAAGCACAGAGCACAAAGCTTGACTCCACTATCGGTGATGTCTCAGCAGAAACAGTGGTGTAGATGGTACTGTGAAACGAGGGCAAGTATAATTCCGTTTCAACGTTCTTCCGTTTGAAATGTGGAGAAATGGGTTTGGTATCATGCTCCCTAACTCGTGAGATATATTTTCTTCGGGGAAACATATTTGGGTTAACGTTTTTTTTACCACGATGCGGGTAAGTTTGATTTTATTGCAATTTAATTTAAGCCTCAAATATTGGTAGGCAAAATAACATTTATGAAATATAATATCTTACAGTAGTTCCTAGTAACGTTCATGGTTATGACTAGGATCTGACTTCTAATCGTTTGTTTTATACCTAATCCAACGCTTTGTCAACGCTAATCAAAGTGGAGATTTTAATAAAATCGAAGGGAACAGAGTTGAATGTCCATCTTAAAATAACTTCAATAAATGTTTCATTTTTCAAATAGTCTATACCTGCTATGTATTGTTTTATATTGAAATCTAAAACATTACACAGCAGTTATAGACTATTTGAAAAATCTATATATATATATATATATATATGTGTGTGTGTGTGTGTGTGTGTGTGTGTGTGTGTGTGTGTGTGTGTGTGTGTGTGTGTGTGTGTGTGTGTGTGTGTGTGTGTGTGTGTGTGTGTGTGTGTGTGTGTTTATTTGTACCTGATGTCTATATCCGAATCAATGTTATTTATTTTTGTAACACAAGTTGTAAATATGTTTATAGTTCCCAATATGAAAAATTAAAATTTATTATATAAAAATTTAAAATAATAAAATCTGCCTTGTAAAAAGTTAAAATTGTTAAATAGTTCGTAGTTGAATGTATGAGAATTTAGCCATGAATTATTATAATGTTTACGTAGATAACAATCTTAGTTATCCACGTATTAAATAAAAAGCCACTACATGTCAAGCCCGACAACTGGTAAAGATTAAAAATATTAAAAACAATACTGTATTCTACCTCATACAATCATGCAATCATCTTTTCACTAATAATATTTGTTAAAAACAGTTTAATTTTGAACGTTTTATATAATCAAAAGAATTGTACAAATTATTATGATTGTACAGTTACACGGAATATTCGATATCTTTTTGGTTGTTTATTATCTTTAAATTTCTATAATCTGTTGTGTGAATGCTCAAATCAACTCTAGTTGCATAAGTATACTAGTGTCTCATTATTCTGACTCTGTGTTCCCTAAATACTCCATTTGTTACTCCAATACTAAAATTATGATTATGATTTGGACATGAGTGAGAGTAGCAAACCATACCTTCACCGGAATGAGCTTTAACAGATCTAGGCATGAAGTTACTTTGCTTTATAAACTGCCGCACATCAGCTTTGTTTAGGCTTCCCACTGACATCTACATCTAGATAATCAACAATTTGGAACTGTTTAAAGATATGAGAATATATTCCACAGACACTCACATATCGCAGTAAAGTTTATTTCTTATTTTTTAAGCAGACACATTGGCTAAAACGATCATGTTATATTGCTAAGAAATGTGTACGAAGGCATAATTAACAATTAGTTTGTATTAAAATAAAATTTATTTTAGTATACTGTATAAGTGATAGAGTATTTAGGCATTCTTCATTGGAGATACACGTTTATAGCAGGGACTTAAACAGTACAACCTATCTGGCCTATCTTAAATTAAATTTTTATAGCTGGAAATACAGGATATGTTTGGTACTAATTTGTACACAAAAACTATCGTGTGCGTTTTGCCAGAAATCTTTCACCAGAAATATTGTATTAAAGTTTGGACTTTTGTCATTATTCTAATATAAAATTTAATCACAAAAATAATTAAAGGAATAATAAAAACATACGGATAGGTGCAAACATGACCATAATAATCTTAAATGTACCTGCGGAACATCACAAAATGTTACATTTCGTGTTTTGTTTAATAAATATTACATTTATTTATTTAATTGTTATTATTACAGTAGCTTCCTTACAAACCGACTAAGGTGTACGGAACCAGTCATGTTGCTTAAAAATGAAAATCAGAAAACAAAATCAGGACTGGAAATGTAAAATCCTTTGCAGTAACCAAATTAATTAAGTAAAAAATTATTATCATTAGTTATATTTATGAAAAAATGTAATGCTATAATAATCATTTACTCATCATATCAGGCTACATTCATTGTTTCTACTATTGCAGCTTGTAAAAGGCAGTAAAAAACACTAACAAGTATATAAATAGAGGGATGCGTGGTGACTTCTGTGTTTAATGACCCGTAGTTGCTACGGTGGATATCAAGTTGGATATCATGTCTTCCTGGAAGGATCGGGTAATCAGACGGACGGTTAATTTGTGGGTGGTTAAGAGGGAACGTAGTATATTACTGTATAATAAATTATGATAAAAAAACACCATTCCGTTACGCATAGCTTCTGTATGGTAAGTTGTATGCAAAAAAATATTTCAAAACATTTATTTCTATGTGTATCGCAGAAATATTTCCAGATTTTCATTATGGTTAAAATAAACAACTTTTTAAGTAATTGTATGGTGTCTAGTTGCTCAGTCATGACACCAAAGAAGAAAAGCTCTTCTCATTTTACGTTCCTGGTTTGGAAATGTAGGCAATTCATCATTTGCTAACTCTAAGCTTTTATTTCAATACATCTTCATGACGTAAGAAAATCCCACAAATACTGATACCTTTGTGAGATGGGACCATGTGGATGGTAGTGGAGGTTTGCATCCTGCATAGTGTTTTCTACACCAGAATTCCTACAGAACCACGGTATAAGAAGTAGTTTAAAGAGAGTTAAAGAAGAGTAAACGTATAAAGATATGACAATTCACATTTCTTCTTTGTGTATTTGACCTTGGAGCTGTTATACAATATTTTTCCCTGAATCATTCCATCGGTATGTGCTCGGGGATGTCCTTTTTTTTATTAACAGATCAAGTGTATAAAAAAAATTAAATCTTCAAAGTAGTAAATATTCAATGTTATTTTTATATATATGTAACCCATACTGTCTGAAATCAATGTAAACAATCTCTTATTTTTTGTTGGACTTAAAAACTTGAATACACTATTTTGACGGTTGAAGATTTACTTTATTGTATACCGTGTCTATAATCTACTCCATAAAACTCCACTATTTAATTTTGTAGATTAATATATATGAGATTAATATATATGAGATTAATATATACCCATTACAGTATTAAATGGGTGACAGACAGTAAAGAAATATAACAACATTGAATATTAAATTAGTCAAAATAACAAGTTTTGTACCCAAAAAAGTATAAAAACTATTGTACAAAATACAAAACATGTTTGCATAACTCTCCAGTAGTAAACACGACATCGCTTGATTATTATTTAGCAGTTAAACAACATTAATACTTGATTAATTTATTTATTATAAGGATAGTGCTCTTCAACTATTAATATTAGGTTTTTGCCTTCTTTCATGCATTTTTCGTAACTTTACCTTCAAGGAGCGGTTAGTCAAAATAGTAGAAAGAGGTAGGTGGTAGGTGTTTTTTAATCACTAAAAATTAGTTTAGTGATTGTAAGAAAAAAAAATTCATTTTACATTCTTTGTGACTAGATAGCAAGGCAGAACAGAGTGTGTAGATTATTGTATTTCTGTTTTATCTATAAAGTAACTCAGAGATGCTGGGGAAATGCACTGTTTATTTCTGGAATTCAGGTGATGTTCCTGCAGGCAGGATTTGGAACACGAAGCTATTAGGAATCTTCCCTGGAACAGTTTGATAGAGTGCCAAGATTGGCATTTTTAAACTTACAGTGACATCTCATGATTTAGTTAAAATTGAGCCGTTCATTTATCAGTTACAGACAATTTTGCGTTTCAGATGTTACAAATTACCTGTTGTGGAAATTATAGATACGGTTTATCCTAATATGGGTAGTTCTACTAATTACAACACTTAACTTATGTAGTTCCAATCAATATGTTCTGGGACACCGAATCAGAGTAGAATGTGTGATAGTGGGTTTAATGAGAGATGGGATTACCTTAGAGAACTATGACATTATTGAACTATAACAAACTGCATGCTATGTTTATTTCGCCTCAAAGGTCGGGATACAAATTGATAACAGAAAAATTACTAATATAGCAGAATGAAAATCTTGAAATGGTGAAAGTTTGGTAGATAAGCTATGCGAATTTTATCGAATACTGCTCTAGAAGGTCAGTTTATTCTATGCTGAATCGGCCCAAACAACCCCTCACGTGACACGACGAAACATGTGAGCTCATTGCAGTACTGGCGAACAACAGTTGGGACTTTCTCTATGACAGGTACAAGAGGATGGTGAGTATAAACAAATCCCATATCAATATAGAAAGTTTACTGGATTAGAAGACAAGTTTACTGTGTACCATAGAGAAGCGTTGGCTTTAGTGTGTTCCATTAACTAGTTTTGAAACTTTGCAGAAGTGAAACATTTCACCGTGGTGACTGATAATTCAATTCTAGCTTGGGGGCTTCAGTACTTAAGAAAATAGGATTAACGAGACAACTTTCATTATTTCCTTTAAGATAATTTTAAGAGAAATCATAATAATGAATCTGACTTATTATGTAATCGTAAAGAAGTATACAAACAGGCTTTGTCCTATATCGATAGATTTTTGTAGACGAGATGTATTTTAATCAAAGATTAAACTTGTATTTCTTGATGTTGTGTTGAGGAAAACCTACCAACTCAAGGATTTAAATATAAAAGGAATATAACATAATCATGCGTAAATATAGGAACAGTAAAATACGGTTTAAAAAGTACTTAATTACATTCCAGATTACATGTCGCTGTTAACGAGTATTGTGTTTAAAAGTTAATGGGTTAGAGGAAAAATGAATTTTAACAAAAGTAAGTTTTGCTCATCCAAATTGTACAAACTTGTTTTGAGAATACATGTATGGTCTTATTTGTCTATACGTAAAGTATCCAACTACATAAACAAGATTAGTTTATATAGAACGACTGCAGTAGAAAGACTAATGCATTTCAAAGAATAATATACACTACTTCTGACTTGTTCTTAAACGTAACGGTAACACGAATTATATACATCTTTTTATCAACAAATATAAGGCAACAATACTTCTTGTTGAGCTTTATAATTAAAAATATAACTTTTTCAAATATCTTTATCATAGTTAAGGAGCATATTTAACTTAACAGTTTTTGATTGTAGGACATAATGTTATAAAAAGGCTGTAAAGGAACACTTTTTTTAAGAATGGCATTTAACATGGAACAATTATTATTTACAATGCTTATTCAAGTAAAACTTTCATTGTAGGAATTTACCCAAATTATTGACTGCCTTGTTTAACAGTAAAGATCTAAAGGGATCAGCACAGTTCAGTTCGCTTTGAATAATAGTTACAAATATACTATAAGATTGCTAATAAATAAATTTCCAAGCCTTTCTCAGTACAAGACTGTTTTTCAGAATAACTTAGGTCAATCCTTATAAATATTTAAAATAGTTGCAACATACAATATTTAAAAAGTACACACTAAACTTAACTGTAACTGAATAATGTTAGTTACATAAACTACGTGACTATTTTTATAAAAATACTTTACTTTTATTCTAAATGAATCTAGTTTTACTCGTTTGAGGTTTTCGGGGAGGTCGTTGTACAATTTTGGGCCGAAGTAAGGGAAGCTCCTCCTACCCAATTCCAGGTTCACTTTTGGAAAGTATAGCAAGAGCGTGACATGACGGGTTCTGTATTTTGAAACCTCCTCCCTGGATGAAAGCCTCCCGCTTAAGTACTGTGGCTCTCCGTCAGACAGAATCTTGTGAATTAGAATACAGGTCTGTATCCTTTACACAGTTTCCATCGGCAATAGGCCAACAGCATCTCGATAAGGAGAAACAAGATCAAAGCGTTTCAATTTAAAAACAGCACAAATTGCGGAGTTTTGAAGCTTCTGGATTCGCTCTTGATCTCCCTTCGAGATACTGTTACCATAAGCAGGATATAAATAGTAAAATACAGAGAAAACGAAAGCCTGCATTAATTGCAGCTTTGCAGACTCTGGCAGCAGATCCCTAAACCTGTAGAGACACCTTAACCTGCCAATGGCACGCTGGATGGTATAAGTGACATGGTTGGAGAACGTAAGGTCCCTATCCAGCACTACGCCTAGTCTTCACGCTGTCACAAGCAGTCAAACTCTCGCCACCGATCGTGACTCTCAGACCCCTGTAACTTAGGGCTTCTACAAGGTTGTGTGGGGCAAGATGAATCACAGTGCACTTGCTAACATTGAGTTTGAGGCCATTGTCATGCGACCACTGGCTGATTCTCTCTAGATCAGAGTTAATCCTCAGAAACGCCTCTTCAATGTTGCCAGTCATCTGCATATTATAGATGTACTCCACTGTTTTGCATACATGAAGGAAAATCTGATGTGTACATGTTGAAAAGAATTGGGTCCAGACAACTTCCCTGAGGTACACCTCTACGTTTAAACAAGACAGCGGATGCCTCAGCTCCCAACTTTGTAATCTGGCTCCTAGCATCTAAATATGATTAGACCCAATCTATTACACTTTTGCCAAATCCATAATAATGCATCTTCTCCACCATTCATGATTTATTGAATTAAACGCTTGTGAATAGTCAAGCATTACAACTGAGCTTTATCTTCCTTGGTCTCTGTCATCGATCAGATCACTGAATAAGTTTACCAGAGCAGTGCATGTGCTTTGGCTTTTCCTAAAACCAGATTGTGTTTTTGGCAAAATGTTTTCTCTCCATATAATTAACAATTTGTCTTGTTACAATTCTCTCGAGAATCTTGGATATTGCGGGTAATATCGATATGGGCCTTAACTGTTCAACACATTTAGGGGGTGCCACCTTTGGCAAAAGGTGTACAAGACTAATTTTCCAGTTTTTAGGAAAAATCTCATTTATTAATGACTCGTTTATCAATGTGTAATGGCCTCTATGGCATACGGACTCACAGCCTTGATTATATCTATTGAAATTTCATCACTCCCGACTGCTTTTGATTTGATTTTATTCATTGCTTATTTTACTTCGTCACTTGATACTGTTGAAAAGATGAAATCATTTACCACTTCCTCTCGCCTGTTTTCCTTAAAGAAGGCAACTTTTTCGGCACTTAATTCTTTTCCACACCCCATTTCATTAAAATAATACTTATTTTTATCATCAATATTAAATTGAAGTGGGAAACTTTTATTTTTGTTATTTCCAACAACATTACATTTCTTTAGGGGGTGCAAAATCCTTTTGGATTTTAATTGGATTAGAACTTTGCTGCAAAAAAGGCTTTCTTAGTCCTCCAGATCAATTTATTCAGGTTATTGCGAGGTCTCTTGTAATCTTTCCAATCTTCACTGTCCCTGGCTTTCCAATATTTGTTTCGCCACTTATTCTTTGATTTGGTGTGTTTATTATGATATCATTTCTCCAAGGAGCTTTATCTTTGGTTACTCTTTTACGAACTATTGGGGCCTCATTATAAAAAAACAGTTTTTATATGAGTGGTGATAAACTTTTCAACGCTATTTACCCCCTGCAGTTGAGTGACTTTTTTCCAATCAGCAGTTGCACTGGCAGCTCGTCTTGGGTCAAATTTTGAAAAATCTCTTACACTTACACCTACATAACTTAGAAGTCTAGCCTTAATGTCTATTATTTTCCCTCCAGGGCAAAATTTGAGATAGGCACTTTTATTTCCACATTTCATGCTCGAGTGTCGTAGATGAGAATCACCTATCATCAACACATGTCCAAATTTTGTGCTGCCATCTGAGGGTGGGGTGGCAGATGGTGTGGGGGTGTCAGGGGGGCTGCTATTGACAACAGTCGAAGGGGAGTTTCTCGGCATAAGGGTCTTGACTTCTGCATCTTGGCTAGCATCTGCCAAGGTCAGTTCCGCCAAGAGGCTTTCATTTACAGATGTTCACCGTTGCTTCACCCGCGACTCTGCTTGTCTCAACTCGACCCGGAGACACTTGACTTCCACCTCCAGCACCTCTAATGAAGTCAGAGGAGGCCCTGGCGTTCCGCTGTCAGCGTGGCGATCTTCTCCCGACTCTCCATTATCAGCCTGTCGGTGTCCACCACCTCACTGTTGGCGACTCTCCGCTGCAACCTTGCATTATCCTCCCTGCACTGAGCAATGTAGCGGATAATGCGCCTGTCTCAAGAAAGCCAACTTTGAGCGTGGCTGCTGCTTGGATGGATGACCGCTGAGCGATCCTGTACTTGCACGCAGCTCGCTTGCCCGGCCATTGGTAGTGGTGATAACTTTTAAGCCGTTGTTCACTAGGTTGACTTTTAAATAAGGCTTCTTAGCGCTAACTTCACCTAGTAAAATAAAACATCCTTACTTTACTTTACAATATTTACTCTTTTAAAAGTTACGTTCAGTTAAAACTATTTATTGAAAATTAGTTATATTGTACACAAGGAGATGTAGAGTACTAAAAATATATTATTGTTTAATATAATTTTTTGGTACATAACAGTTTTCAAACTGTAAGAAATTTAAATAAACCGCAGACTAAAATATTTTTTCTCAAAATAAGGTAGTAAAATCTAAATCTTTCCTGAGAAAATAATCTAAAATATTTATGAATATTTTACGTTTAAATTTTAATATCCATATATGAATATCAGATGTATTAAATATATATGAAGAGTTATTGCAGAGTATTATATAACCTTGTATGGATACATTTACCGGTTTTTTAACATTATCTTTAAACGATTTTCTGTAATTTGATTACGAATTTTGTTATAGTTTGAATTAGAGCCTTATTCCACATTGTCTTATTAGTATGAGATTTTTGCTGACTAGGATTAGCTATCTTAAACACGTGTTTTTTCATTAAAAATCGTTTTGTTGGAGTATTAGTGTATTTTTATTTTGAATTAAAATATCTTTCAACTATTTTTATTGTAGACCTAGCAATTCATAACGAGGTAAAGTTGAAAATCAAAGTTGAAGACTATTTGAAAATAAAGACATTAAATAAGGTTAATCCTAAGTTGTGAACCAGTTTTTAAAGGCGAGTAACTATAAGATGACAGTAACATGTGTACGTAGCTAGCGAAAGTGCTATGGGGTGTTCACAATTTTAGCAATTATATTTTTTCATACGAATTCGTTTTGTCTAGTGCTATGTTAGGATTTTAGTTGGATGTACCAACATACGAACTTACGATGCTGAAATTCAAGGATCTATTAGTTAAGCATCTTTAAATATTATTCTGACATCATTGAGACAAAGAGAATATATTTAAATATTTCAAGCTAAAATTGCTTTTAAGCCAGTGGTAAAATAGTATATTGGCGCGTACTGCAAACACTTGGTCTAAAGGTTTTATCCAATTTGAATTGGTTTAAATTATTATACGTTCTTTTGCTACATGGTGTGACAAAACAGAGGGAATATTTGAATCTAACCAATGTCAATCACAAAAATATATAAATTTTGTACATAATTTTAAAAGTCCTTGTAATGTTAACCTTTTTGGTAGAAAATGTTTCTTTTTTAGTTTCAGTTAGCATAAAAAGAGCGTCATAAACTATATTCACAAAGCTTTTAGTTGTTTATATTTCATACAAGAAATAAACATACATAAATTAAACATATAAGCCATACATAACATAAACATACAATAAAAAATAATTTCATGAAGTTAATGAAATGAATACAATAAAAAATAAAATGTATTCTTAAATACTATATGAAACAGGCTTACAAATGATACGTTGCGTTATAAAGATAAATCAGCTTATTACCTCTATAAAGTCTACTTTTAGAAAATATAACATCCATACCCACAACCGAAAAAGCTTTAATAGTGCAGCTTCCAGCACGTAAAATTCGTTGAATATTCTATACGTCAATATAATTCACAAAGGAGTATCGTTGTTTCTACATAAAGTACGGTTAAACTGGCATATCAAAAGGTTTAGCATTAGCCTTTTTATATTCCTTTTCTGCTCCTAAAAGTTTATTATAAAATACCTCGATACACATAAGCAATTTGTAAACTTTCAAATAGTATCGTCTCAATGTATGCTTATGGCATAACAAATAAATAAATAAAAATGCCTTTATTTACAAGCGTTTCTCAGTACAGTTACTGATTTTCAGAACAACTCAAGTTACTGAATGCCTTAAAAAACTAAATAAAAAAATCTAAACTAAACTTAATTTAAACAGGTACAATAAAATCTACTGGCTAATTTAAAATAATGCAGTGGTAAAACCTTTAACATTTCTTATTTTTACGTACTAATAGCTCAACTAAGTTAATTGTCAACAATCAAAAAGTCTTTAAGTTTCCGTTTAAATGAGGAACAACTGCATTCTTTTAGGCTAAGTGGAAGGTCCTTGTACAACTTAGGGCCGAAGTATGAGAAACTTCTTCTTAATACTTCATATCTGACTACGAAAGTTTAGCAGATAGCCATGGCGGGTGCTACGTTGCGAGACCTCCTCCCGGAACAACAACCGCTCACTCAGGTACCGTGGTTCCTTGTGTGATAGGATTTTGTGGACCATGCAGCACGTCAGCATCCTGCAGACGGTATCCATTGGCAGAAACTTCCACCATCCCGAAAGGGGGATACGTGATCAAATCGTCTCAAATTAAAAATGAAACGTATAGCAGAGTTTTGAACTCTCTGAATGCGATCGACGTCACTCCGCGAGATGCTGTTACCGTAAGCAAGATAGCAGTAGTAAATTACAGAAAAGACCATCAACTGCATAAGCTGAAGCTTCTCGAATTCCGGCAGCAGACTTCTGAATCTGTACAGGCCTCTTAATCTGCCAAGAGCACGCTGGATAGCATGAGTGACGTGATCAGAGAAAGTTAGCTCGCTATCAAGCAAGATGCCGAGAGTTTTGACCTGGTCACACACTGCCAAAAACTCACCATCAAGAGCGATCCCCACCCCTATATCCGTCAAGGCCCGTACCAGATTTTGTGGGATGACATGAAGGACAGTACAGTTGCCTACATTGAGCCTTAACCTATTGTCAACAAACCATTTACTTATGTTTTCAAGGTCTGATTTTATATGGGTAAAGGCCTCAGGCACTGAACCAGGATCATACGCCAAGTGCAACTGGCAGTCATCGGCGTACAAATGTGCCGTACAGTGTTTGATACACGTAGGGAAGTCAGATGTGTACAGATTAAACAGTAAAGGACCAAGGCAACTTCCCTGAGGTACACCTCTCCTTCTGACTAGAAAGGCAGATGTCTCGTTCTCAATCTTTGTTACCTGGCTTCTTCCTCCAATATAAGACTTCACCCACTGAATAGCATTTACACCAAAACCGTAAAAGTGCATTTTAGCCAGCAACATCCTATGACTTACTGAGTCGAAAGCTGGTGAATGATCCAGCATGAGAACTGAACTATACTTTCCGCTGTCTTTAGCATCAATCAAATCACAAAACAGATTTGTCAAGTGCACTTGACCGTGGTTGTATTGTATTGTATATTCACAAGTGCCGTGGTTGTATCTGAAACCAGATTGAGTTTTTGGTAAAATATTTTCATCATATATATGTTTCATCAGTTGTCGAGTTGCTATTTTCTCAAAAGATTTTGACATTGCAGGCATCAACGTTATTTGCAGTCGTATTGATTTGCATACACTACTTCGTGAGTTTCCTTCCATCCTTATTCTGTACTTGTATCGAAAATGGGTTTAAGCTGCTAAATTTGTTAAAAACGATTCAGTTACAGATAATTTTATTAGATTCTTCGTTACATTATTATTTATTCTTAACACTGTTTTGAAGTATTATATTTTAACTTAGGAAATATGTTTTATAACTATGGAGAAATCAAACACATACCTTAAAGTTCATTGCCAATGTGCCTGGAAGGAAGTTCTTGGATTGGCTTTACAAACCTATTATTTAAATGTTAGCTAGCTTAAGGTAAATATTTATTAAACTTATAGCAATGACTTGTTTTAATACATTTTCCGTTCCCAAAAAGGATGCCAGGTTGTCCAGATAATGATATATAGAATAAGCTGTAAATAGCTCTTGTCAAATAATGTTCGCGATTTAATATGACTTACTATAAGAAACCCATTAAGCTTTGAAAACAATATGAACCGAACAAGTTTTAATTCTTTTCTTTTAAAATAAGATTAAGCCTAAACATTAAGTGTATCTTGTAATATAATTTTTAAATCCAAATAGATAAATGATTTTTAAAGTATTATAATGATTTTTATACTTTATTCAATTCTATTTATTCTATTATACTATATATAGTCTTATTATTTACTTTGTTATTAAGACTATATTTACCGATCTGACGGATACCACGATAAACAATAATTAATAAAACCTAATAACTTTTGTAATTCAGGTCCAAGTAAAGATGGAGAGTTTCAAAGTTTGTAGGACCAACCCAAGGAAGAGTTTGTAAAAACTTTATTATGATCTTTTGCAGTTCACTCCGCATCCATCGCTAAACAAATTAAAATGGCAAATTAGTTTTGCCTTATTATTTAGAACCATTTTCGATAAAAGTACTAAACATTTCCAGTTTAATTTTTGGGGTTATCGTTACAAAACAATCGATAAACCGAACAATTCTAAACTTATACGAATCAGTTACTTGTGTTTTTATCACAAACTACTTTTCGTATTAAAGATCAACTGTAATAGTTCGCCAAATTCGTATATACAATTCAGAACACAGTACATATAGCAGGCTGATAAAAAGCGTATAGCTCATAAAATATGCTTTTGCCGCCTTAAACGTACTTCAGTCCAATGGGAATATTTTCTTATTATGTCATATTAGGAGTGTGGTGGGAAGAATACTATCAATCTTTAATATTTAATATATATATTCAATACCTCTTCACGCTCATCCACAATCGTCCTTCATCCGTAACAGTAAAAAGTTCCTCGTCTGCTTAAGACAGTAAAAACGTTGTTTTAAAATGTTTTCTTTCAAACAGAGAAACTTTAGAGAAAAATACCTATTTCAAATTCTTTGCAAGAATGTAAATTGTTGTATATTTCATAGAAATCTGGCAATTTCAATCACCCTCACGACGGAATTTCCAGGAAAAGTTCTGGATTTTCTCCGATCATGACCGACAAATACTAGCAGATATCTAAAGTGTAAGCGTTGAGGGGGCACCCGAGCAGAAACTGAAACAACGCAACCTTGAGTTAACCAGACATTGGTGGTTTGGCACGTACTAAAGTAACATTTCTCCTAGGTTATTAGATTAAACGCAGTGGATTAACTAAACACTGTTTAATTTTTATAAATTTTCAACCATGTGTATCACGCTGTATCAATAGCAAAATGTAAGTTGGTAGGATATTTTCTAAAGTTCATACATAAACTAAGAATGATTAATTAGCCTATTATAATAGCATTAAGTTAATAATTATAGCTAGAAATCATAATATGTAAGTAAACCGGTATTCAATTCTTACAATACACCTCTAGTGACAACCATATGGACTTTGCGCCCTGTATTTCATATTCGGATACGAAAATACTATTATTACATGGTTCAGGTTATTATTATAAACTAAGCCATTTTATTTGGTTTTTATGAATGTTAATGTAAAATTTTGTTTACACTTATAATAATAAATGTTTGAAATTATTTTGCCTGTGACTTGACATTTGATTAGTTCAATATATCCTTTCCAGTCAATAACGGCAAGGTATCTTTCCTCCGTCAGACTAAGTGGAACTGGAACTGAAGGAACCCTGATGCTTTCGTTATCATATCTTCCTTAAGATGACGTAAATGTCACACCCTTTAGAGAGATGGGTTTTTTGGTGGATCATGCTGGGAGTAGTGCTGTCGAAATGGTGATTTTTTTACGATGCTAAAACGCATAGTAAAGCGTGGTCTATACAAGAAAAAGAAAATAGGCGAGGAAATTTATTTCTGGAGTATAAAGTATCCCGTAGTAGTGATTGAAACATTCTTTAATGCTTCTACATTTCGCACTCTAACCCGAAGGGAGGTAATATACGTCACGATGATGGAGGATATGTTTAATCAGTTACACGGCTGGCATGTGTAAAGTGCATTTCCTCTCTGAAAATGCTCAGGTCTTCGCAATCGGAGGTATCAAACTTGAAAAAGTGCAGTATACGATTTCGAGAATTACAGAATAGGTATCATACAAGGAAAATGTATGGGTACAATTTGAATCTGATATTAGTAACCAGAAACGCATTTTAATCAGCAAGTAATTCTACGGACAGTCTAATTTCTGGGATTGTAGATTTTTTTCATTTCAGTTTTCCTGATATAAACAGAAGGAGACCCACAGTAGACTGGTGAAGCTCTAGCCTCTTTGAGGAAGAGATTCAGGGCTTTATTTAGGAGAGCAGGTACAACTTAGGGTACTTGGGATGCCTACTGTGAGACTCTTGTACTGTACAACCGCAAGGTACGCATAGCGAAAATATTTGCCTGTAAGAAACTCTGTACTGACATCGCTAGTATAAAGGTTTGCGCAAAGCCTCAGAAGTTATTAGGAAAAACACTTAGTGGTTTCAACCAAAACAAAGGCAGATATATTACTGAGCCGGATCACTTTCTAAAAGTTATTGTAGGAACACTGTGTCCAGACTGTATCACCTATGACAATGTTTAACTAATTACCTATAGAAGGTGATCTGAGGGCGCGCTACTCACTCACAAAAGAGTTCGGCGTGTTCCTTAATAACCTTGAGAAGGATAGTTTGGGCGGTAAAATACGTTAGTCCTTAAAACTCTAATAGGGAGACAGATTGAGACTAATTTTCTTAAATCAAGTGGCTGTTCTGGGACTCTGTGCCCTCAGGTATGCGCTTCTATCTTAGAGAGCAACCAGTATGGTGTATATACGCAATAAAGTGAGGTCAATCCTGGATCTGTATAATTAATTTAGGTCGACATGTCTGTCCTCCTTTCAAAAAATCTCTTGGAGAAGATAATTGATACATTGGTTTGAGAAGGATCCGTTTTGAGCGACCTCTTCATCCAATTCACCACGCTTACACTCCAGAAGATTATGCTCTGCATCAATTAGTATACACGATAGTATAGTCTTCTGTACATTTTTAGCAGCTAAAAAAGTAGCCACATATATCTTACTGAACATCGAAATGGCTTTTCAAAACAAAGGCACTTAGGTGGTTGTCAAC
This sequence comes from Homalodisca vitripennis, assembly GCF_021130785.1. Lineage (NCBI taxonomy): Eukaryota > Metazoa > Arthropoda > Insecta > Hemiptera > Cicadellidae > Homalodisca > Homalodisca vitripennis. Next base: position 132,710,608 of record NC_060215.1, on the reverse strand, counting down.
GCAGTCTTGAGACGTCGTATAAATTGTCAGATACATGACTGGATATGGGCTCTGCTCACACAAAGGGTGGATGGATACTTTTCGGGACGTGCATATGTACATGTACTACTAGAAGCTGTCCCTATGGTCGTGTCCTTTATCACCATCTGCGAAAAATAATTGCGGATGACCTGTTTGAGTTTGAGAATTAAACAGTAGTGTCATCTTCACATCGTATGATCTGTTCAGCAATATTTTCTGGGATTTTTATCAATAATATCAATGTAACTGTTGTTAGGCTCGTGGTATGAGTGAGTTTCTGGAAACGAAAGAGCTTATGCCCTGGCTAACATAACCTCAGCAGCCAACATAAATATGCCTCAGCCGTTCTGTAAGCCGATTTTAAAGTGGGTTCAGTCTGAACATGTGAGAAGGTTTTACTAAACCCAGATCTGAGGATGAGCAAATAGTCCTATTTTTGGCTTCCCCTCGGTGTCTTTTGACCATATTTCCTTACGTAGATCAATATCTTCTACGTTTGTACCTCTAATTACAGACATGGTACATACCGTAGCACCGTGCTTGGCGCGTAGGGAGGGAAGCGAGCGAGAGACTCAGACTTCTCCCCCTACATTTCCCCTCCCGTCCCGTCAGGGTAAGACGTATGTACAGTCCACTCTGTTCTTTGCCGGTTCCAAACTCCGTATAGTCAAGCTTACGCATGAATTCTGACAACTGCGATAATTTAATATAAATTTCCACGTATACTGTTGTTTACTCCACATACTGTTAGATACGGGGTTTTACAGCCATAATTCTAGAAATAGTTTCAGTTACATAAAAGGGGTTTTTTAGCCTACCGGTTTTCATTAGCAAACCCTTGTAATGATTTTAAAGTTTTAACCATGTATTTTACAGTACATTGTTACTAATTAAATGTGATATTTGAAAACAATAAAACATCAAAAAAAAACTTATAAAAGTGTAAATTAAGCGTTTTACTTAATCGTTTACATTTACAGTTATTTATGTGTTACAATAATAAAATCATACCATGTAATTTAATCGCCCAGCTCTTTCGATTCCGGACATATTTCCATCTGCGGCATTCCTGTCCCTCAATTCCAGGAAGTCGTCTTCTTCACTTGCATCCTCACCAAGATTGATAAAGAAAGATTCGATAACATTTTCAATTGGTCCTTGATTCCCTATAAATTCTAATTCCTTTTGCCTTACATATTAACATATTTGTTTCCATGTATCAACCGTTATAGACTCAAACTTATCATTTACCAATTTTATGACTTCATCCATTTTAAAACGTACATTGTGAGCACCAACCCAATTTTTTACTTCAGCCCAGATAAATTCGATGGCATTTAGTTCTGGATGATAAGGAGGTAGTCTAAGGACTACATGTCCTTTTTCACCTAAAAGCTCATCAATAACATATCTTTTGTAGGCTGTTTGTTAGCTTTTATAATCTCATAAAGTTCTACCTTTACCATAGTGTGTGAATATGGAATATTTTTTTCAAGTAACCATGCTTGCATATCACATTTCCTTGAATTTGAAGTAGGACTTTTGTCAATTTCCACGTTGTGATAGGAAGCGTTTTTCAATTATTAGAACGCTCCTAGGCGGTAAGTTTTGGAATAAATTTTTCTGTCAACCATTTTTTATAATTTTCATGATTCATATTATCATGGTATTCTCCTTTTTTTGTGATTTGCCTGCCACATAACTAAGCAGTCTTTTATAAAACCCATCTCACCCCCGGAATGTAAAAATATCAGGCGGTTTTCCTTTGCTTAACGGGACAGCTAAACCCGCTGTGGAATCATCCGACCAGCCTTTTTTGGAGACGTGTGTTGAATCCAATATATGATTCATCTTTATAAATAATTGCTCGTTCCTCAGCTCTGTATTGAGAAATCTTTTTCAAAAACACAAATCTTTTGTAGGAAATATCTTGAGTCTCCATTATATCTTTTTGTTTGTTTTGGTTTTCCTCCACTTGTAGCCCATTTGTCGCAAGATGCGGCTTACACTGCTTTTAGATCCTGTAAAATTAATGCCTGAATCGCATTTTTTCTTGTATACCTTTTTAAAGTAGGAAGTTGTTTTTCAATGAGGTAAAAATTATCCACAATACGCCTGACAACACCCAAATTAAAGTCGTCTAACCCCTTCACTCTTTTAGGTAAGATTATAATTTTATTTGGCGTTTCGAAAGATGTGCCTGATTCTTCTACTTTTTTCCTCTCGCTTTTTAATCCTTGTCACTGTCCTTTCTGAAACTCCAGTGGCAGCACTTACTCACGCATTAAACTTTCTTAACGTCAATCAAAAACCGGTCAGCATCGGCTTCGGCTTTCATAAATTTTGCTACATTAGATACTATTTCTAGAGTTTGGCTCTTTTTAAACCTTATTCACTAATTTTGAACTAAATAGTTCGTTGCCTTGATCAGCCATCACTAATTGCTAAAATAATACAACGTACTGTCGCACATAAACAAAACAATCAATCACAATTGTCAGACACTACTAAACAGAACGAACAGCAGAAGACAGACTGAACGAAACGAATGCGACCTGTGACTGTACTGCACCACGTGGGCGGGCGAAGAGGGGGATAGGCTTCTCTGCGCATGCGTCAGCCGCACGCCATTCACCAAGCGGCTGTCTATAATCTGAGAAATAATCTTCACAGTGTCAGTACTATACGCTCTGAATATTTGTGACGGAAAAGACGAAACTGCTGAACACCTACTCTGTGACATACAATAGCAAATGAGCGTCACAAGTAACTACTTCACATTTGGTAGTATGGACCAGGTTGGTTAAATTCCCTAGTAGGACGTATTCGGTTGTTTTCGGCGGTTACTCTTGAAGTCTACGTCCAGGGAGCGCAAAAGGCCCTCGAGGCAAAGTGCATAGCATTCTAAAACTATATTATAATTTACTTCTTAATTAGTTATGTAATACACTTATATGTAATTGTAATATAAATCTATATATTTGCAGGTTAAATTTAACTTGAGAGAATATTTTTATGCCAAGATCTCTGCTGGTCAGTAAATAAATAGTTTTGTTTATATAACCAATAATTATTCGTTTAAAATATGATTTAAAAGATTAATAGTTTTATAAAACTGTTGGTGATTTAAATATTTATATTCGTATAACTACTTCATTATAATCTTTATTGTCATAAAATAAATCACATTGCATTCAGTTTGAGTGTTATTACAAAATATATCAGATTATTTTAGGATCAAATATAACAATGAAATAAATTATATACGATAATTACTGTTTATGTAAATAATACCATATAATCATAAACTGAAAAGAGTATACCAGATGGGCATCAAAGCTTCAGTTCCCTTCAGGAGAGGTAACTAGGTGACACGGTAATGCGCACGGTCCTCTCATGTTGGGTCCTGATTAGGATTGGAGTATATACGTCCTGATATGTCTAAAGAGCATCCTACTGATTCCATGACATGATAATGTCATGTACGAAACTCCCTTTTTTCCAACCAACGGACTATAACGATTCATGCGGACAATCCTTAATCATCGTTGTAATTAACTTAACATCCGATTTTGTGTTCGGTTTACGATATCAAACAAGTTTGTCTATAAGAGACCCATCCTGAAGTAGGATTGGTATAATTCATTTCGAAACTGAAGATGTGCGTTTTTACAAATGAGTTTTGAATTCTTAATTTTATCAATATATGTATTGTGAGTCTTACATTGTGAGTGTTACAGGTATAAGTTCACTTGCACTAAACATATAAACGGTGAAGCATTTATTTCAGAAACAATAGATTAAAGTGACTGTCACATTACTTGATAAAAACATGTATTTGTAATGCTTAGTATAATGTAATACATAAATTCCTTTTATAATTGATTTAATTATTATTTGTGTAAAAAGCACTAAAATTATTTTTTAAGCTATACTATAGTAACAAAACAGAAATAATTTTAGCCGGAGAACATTAAATATAATAGTATGTTGCTTTTGACTGCTAGTTTACTAAATTGATATAGCAATAAATATTCTGATACTTATATTGAAATATGTTATAAAACTTGGTTTGATAAACAAGTTTTTTCATTACCTAGACGGTCTTTTAATCTCACCAAGATTCACAAATGGCGAGATTTCTTGTTGTATATTTAAAATGTGACATCTATTTTTATGTTATGATGTACGTTATAAAATATAAATATTATTTACCACTATGCCTGGCATTGGTAAGGATTAAATTAAGCTATCTTTTTTTCTCAATTGTTGCAATGCTACATTCACTACGTTAAATCTGATCCTAATTTGTATCACTGTTTGGTAAATTACTAATTCACTCTGCCACACAAACACATTGAACATATTCAGTGCAACCTCGAGGGGGTTACTTTTACTAACTTTTTGAACTAGCACATGGAAGAACACTACTGCCACAGTTGCGAGCTCTGCAAACCTAAAGTAGAGTAAGGTTTATAAAGCGAAGAGTTGTCTGATTTGTGGGGGATCGAACGTGCACAGATTCTTAATAAGGTTACAGAACAAACCTATTCTGCTTTGGATATTGCTACCAATGATTACATAGTACATAGTGCAAGTTATGAGAAAGTGTATTGACATTAATTTGTTTGTCGGAAACCACAGTGTTGACCAAGAACCGGATCAAAACCATACTATTTTGTTAATGAAAGCGTTGTGTAAGAAGTATTTCACAGTTCGCTTACACAAGCATGCTAAAAATGTTAATGAGTTATTAAATAAAAATAAAGTTAGAAGCCATTTAACTAAAATAATAACGTTTTTAGGACAGTAAATTAAAACTCAACAACAGTAAGTTCCTGAGTTAGTTTTAAATCTTTTGTAATTTATCTAACAATGTTCTTTTTCCATTAAATGTACAGTATTTGAAACTGAAATGAGTTGTTTTTATTATTTGTACCTGACCAAGTTTCCTAAGTCGTATTGAGACTTTTAATAAATGTTGTCAATGTGTCAAATATAAAACACGTTATACAACATAAAATATACAGGACGAAAAGTACCTGTTTTGAAAATATTTAAATTGTGAACAGTTAAATGTAGTGTTGTAATTAAGTATTTAATAATTATGTAATAGTTAATAATAAGAGTTTTGGTTACAATGATAGGAAGCGGCCTACGGAGCAGTGGCCAGGTTCGGAGTGCAATCCTGACGCGACTAGTGCCGCGGCCGTGTTGAATTACGCTTATCTTCAACCTGCCTTCCTGTCCAGAGTATAGTTCGTAAAAATTTTTTATGACAAAATAAGCTAAATTCAAGTGTTTATATACAACTTTGTCGCTTACAAAACTTCTCTACCCAAAAAATAAAAAAATCCTCGCAGACCAACTTTTTCATGTCAAGTTTTAAAAACCATACAAAAGTTTTCACTTTAACTTGTAATATTAATTAGTAATAAAATTATTTTATAATTTTAAATTGCACCGTTTCTGTCCAACACTAATGTTTTGTCTGCATGCGAAGTTTCGAAATTTTAACTGCTTTGTAAGTCGGTCAAACGACAGTGTATTTGAAAAGCGCCCATTAAAATTTTCTCCGTGTAAAGACTGCATTTGACGCTTCTATACTCGACCAAGATGGCGGCGTTGGCTTCAACTGCTTTAATGCTTGTTAGAGTCCACGGCCTATCTAGGTTTTATACTATGTAATCATTGATTGCTACTCAGTACCATAACTGCTGTGAAACCACATACCATGGTCATACTTACTTTAAACTAATTTGGTACTTCGTTGTATATATTAATAAGAATATTTTGTAATAAAAGTAGAATAAAATGACAGCTGACCCGAACCAGAAATAAATACTGCTTTGTACCGGTAGACTTGTGCTATCAAGATTCAGACATATAGGTAGACATGCTCACCGTCTGTATACTTGAGTCGTTACTGGTTCCAGGATATTGTAGACCTAATATCAAGGCTTTATACTCAATATAAACATGCAATATGGAAATGAAAGAAATGAACAATTGTGTTTAAAGTCAATTCATGTACAAATCTACAATACTCCACAAATGTATTCTTCACTTAAGTATTTATTGCGTTACCAATATTATTTTATATATTTAGTTACCTCAGAATGACACTCCATAACTTTTATGTAGTATTAAAAGTCGTTAGTGAAAAAATTAAAATTTGTCAACTCAATGAAAGAGGAACAAAACACCAACTTCAGATAGAAATATATTTAAAATACTGAACATAATATATTTTGGGATATGTGGTTTTTTTTCAAAAAGTAAGAGCACCGTATACCCTTTTATCGCTTGCTATCAAGTTGCTACAGTAATTATGTGTCTGCTTACATATTGATTAGTTTGGAGTTTCCTCAACTAGTGCCTTACAATAATTTAGTACTATTTCATCAGTTAACATTACTCACGAATATTTGTCTTTAAGGGCATGATGTAATGGAACACCTTGCCTTTTACACAAAAAAAACATTTGGGGACCTCAAACACTTATTTTTGGTCATATAATTATAAAAAAATATCACTAATTTCAAATATATGATCAATAGGTTGCAATTGTTTTTAGTTATTATTTTCAAACACTACTTTATTTACAGTGTTACTTTATACAGATATCTCGATAACAATAACTAACCAGGATTAATGCTGTGAGTACAGAATAAAAACTAAAATAAGTAGGTATTTTATATAATTATCACCCCCTGTACTCAGTTTATGTAGACATCGGGTACAATGTACCAGTATAGTCTGTGTCTACGAGAAGTACTCGTGAGTACCTCATAAAAGTGACAAACCCATGTCCTTTTTTAGCTGTACGCCTTACACAGGACTACGCTACCATTAATAAGAAGAAATGCGTTATCTCAAACATTTTATTAATTATTTGTTCACATTTGTTTATTACCTTGTGAACACATTAAACGTTTTTCCCACTTTTAAATTAAGATATGACTTTTTAAGGTGAGGCAGAATCCCTTTCTTCCTTATGGGCCACTGGACTGTAAAAGGATCTTATCTAACAAAGGAAAGTAAAGAGTCTATACAGTAAAAGGTCAATGGTACTAATAAAAAGCCTACTAGTACTACTATCACAGACCTTGCTCCATCTCTGTGATCTCAAGTATTGCATTAGCTCTCTTACTACGCGGAAAACGACTAGTAGACATAAAGTTTCTATAATTGAAATCTTTTTACATTTTTTAAAGTGTTATGAGCAGAAAAAATGTATAATATCCCATGTTTGTACTGCTTGAATTGCTTTCTCCATGTTAATTCTTGAATCCAAGACAAATCCAACGAAAAAATAACATATGGTCGAATTAGTAACTTAATATGAAAGCAGTTCCAAGGTTCTAAGGTCCTAAATTGAGGACTATGATCTCAACTTAACATTTGCCAATATATTGCCAATAAAATCGTGTATAGTTTAACTCTATAGTTTAATTTTATCCGTAGATCGTAACGACGACTATTCGGAGGTTCCATCTCTTGAAACCACACACACACACACACACACACACACACACACACACACACACACACACCACACACACACACACACACACACACACACACACACACACACACACACACACACACACACACACACACCACACACACACACACACACACACACACACACACACACACACACACACACACACACACACACACACACACACACACACACACACACACGCACGCACGCACGCACGCACGCACACACACACACACACACGCACGCACGCACGCACGCACGCACGCACGCACGCACGCACGCACACATACATTCATTTAATTATTATTTATTTATAAACTTTGCGTATTTCTACGTAATGTTACAATCTGTTCCTTTGTCTAGTGTTCCATTTTACATTTCTATTTAACCCCTATTGGGGTACCCACAAGAATATATCTGAATTATAAAATGAATGATCTAACTGTCTGTATATAATAAAATATCGTTGTAATTTTTTTAATCATTTTACATAATCGGTTATAATACATGAATTTCCAAACTGTCTTGAATATATCTTTCATCTTCAGTTAGTAGGATCAGTTTAAGTTTAAAAATTAATTTTTTTTACTAAAATAGAACCTGTTTTCAAAGTTCTAAACAGTAATAGCAATAGGCGCATTTTCAAACACAATAATATAACCAAGCCTTTAGCAACATTACATAGCGTTCAATCTTTTATTAATATGTAGTTATAGATACATGTAGTCACATTATATAGTTGATTAAGTTTCTTTATATATCAGGACTTAGTGTGATATATTAAATTGTTAACGATAAATTATATAACACAAAGATACGTCATTACCCCTTACTGTCATCCTAAATAATATAACTATACGAAGAAGATACAAGTTTTGCTAACAAACTTGTGTTAATCCACGGACTACTGCTGAGTTTGATTAGCTCTACAAACGTTCCACAGCTTTGGCATGCAGATGAAATTTACTATACTTAGCTAGTGTCATCAACTTGGGCGTTTGATATTTCAACCCAGTCCTTACGATTACCACTCCTTTGCCACACATGAGAAAACTTCTTAAATAATTCATTATGGTTATCAGAATCTCATTCATTATTTATATACATGTACTTAATACATATTGTGTCAATGTCCATTATATCTAGTAGGTCAAATAATATTAACAAAAATGTGCATGTCTTAAATAATGTAACAAATAAAAAACCCTTTTTACAATCAATAATACTGCATTGAGCTGGTTTTTCATTTACTCAAATGAGTACATGGTTTAATTAGGTGGCTGCATATACCAGTTACTTAAAAAATCTGCTGGCGCTCAAATTAAGTTTATTAGATACATTAAATTTAAACTTCTTTAGTGTTTCGTCGCAACAAGTAAATAAAAACTAGTGTTGATACTTAAATTTGAAAGTATTATTCTATTTAGTTCTTATATAATACAAAGTGTTGTAAACGTATAAGTTTTTATTTTAATTTGGTTTTAAAATATGCGTTGGTCATTAAAATCTTTTGTAAACCGAAAACAACCATTTCTGCTAGTATTTTAGGCGAGTGACGAGACAACCCTGCTGTGTATTATAGGGGTATCCCCTGATTTTGCAGGCACTTATGTAAATAAAATGCCTAGATTGCTTTGTTAAAAATATTATGTCATAACTTATAACAATGAAAAACAAAAGAGAATTGATAAGCTTTGTTACGCTGCTGTCGTTTAGATTTTTTCATGCTTATACTATAGTAGTTTCCTTTAATAATGACTTATGTTCGAAGAACTGGTGATACGATATAGAGTTATGAGAGAGAAAATATCAAAAGAATAAATGAGTACTGTGACAAAAAGCGCGATGAAAATCGTTGATTTGTCCTATATTTAAGACAACTCTAAGGCAAGATGTTGACTTAACAAATAAGTCAAGAAACTGCCCAAAAGCGTTACTATATATTCCCAATATTAACATGGCACTATTTTCAAAACTCAGTTTATTTACATACAATACAATATTTATTTTAAAAATGTCCCTAATATATTTACATCATTTAAATTTTTATTAAATAGATTTAGTTATTTTTTGTAATTTGTAATTTTTTTATAACTTAATGCCACGCTAAATATTAAATCGTTATATCCTATTATAGATAAACTTTGTAAATATTTTGTTATGTTTCTATTCAATGGCTCTAAATTAATTGTTACTGCATTAAAACCACGATCCCCATAACTTGTATACATTATTTCTGTATTACAAAGTGTTTTATTGTGGTATTGTTTTTGTTGATGGATTTTGTTATTTTACTATGGTTTTTATTACTGTGTTTCTATTATGTAATTTTTATTGTTGGTACAAGCTCTAATTGCATTTTAACTATGCCAGAACCTCAGAGAGTGCCTTTAAATGTTTGACAACTCTAAGGCAAGATGATGACTTGTAAAACATTAGGAAAAGAAAATAACATATAAGTCAAGAGACTGCCCAAAAGAGTTAACATATATTCCTAATATTAACATGGCACTATTTTCAAAACTCACTTCATTTACATACAATAAAATATTTACTGTAAAATGTCCCTAATATATTTACATCATTTAAATATGTTTAATTGTAGACAGTAGATTTAGTTATTTTTTTAATTCGTAAAAGTTTAAAAAATCCAATGCCACATTAAATATTAAATATTTATATCCTATTATAAATACATTTTGTAAATATTGTGTTATGTTTATATTCAATGGCTCTCAAATAATTGTTACTGCATTAAAACCACGATCCCAATACATTATATATTTAATTTCTATGTTACAAAGTTATTTTATTAAGATTTGTGTCACTGTGGTTCTATTATGTAATTTTTATCATTGTTACAATCTTTAATCACATTTTAATTATGGCAGACCCTCAGAGAGTGCCTTTAGCTGTTTGTTTTAGGTCGTATAACATGAAATCTGCTCATAATATATGTAAATATTTAATTTGCTGAAGCTTCTGTATAATTTAACTCTAAATTTAATTTAAGTGTATATCCACCAAACTACATTAATGGTGGTATGGATAATTATTGTTAAGTATCTTATGTGATCTAAACCTTTTCAAAATGTCAGAATAAATCATTACCTCACTAACATAAATTTGCGTATAAATCAATTAAAGAGAATAACTTTGTTAAATTTAGCACTATTTGTGTTTGTGTAGTACATTTTAAGTTTCAAAATTTCACAAACTAATATCTTGTCTATAATTTTTCAGCTAAAAAAGTTATTATGGCTTTACTGTTTATAGTTACCTAATTGTAACCGACAACAAAATGTTTTGGAAGTAATTTTTGGTTCTGTATCTAAATTTTATTTTTCTACGCGATTGCTAAATACATGTTATTTTACTTAAAGTCTGTTTCAATACTACATAACATTAAACTATGTCATGATAAAAAGTCACACAATTTCAATCAAAATTTTAATCGTTACACCTGTATTAGTGTATAGCGAATGCAAAATTTGTGCTCACGATTACAGTTACAATATGTAGAGAAAAGGTCAACGCATTCAATTTGAAGGTATTCAATCAGGATAGGGGTTTCCTCGTGAATCTCCCACAATAGTGATGAGTAATACTGTTGTGCTATCAGAGGTGTCCTTATAGACGGTCTGATTAGGGATATTTAAAGTTTTCTGTTAGAAAACTAAATGAAATGTTAGATAACGACCACTGGTAGGCCTTATTAATTTGTATAGAAATCTAAATAAGATAAATCAGTTTACCAGTACGCGATAAAAGTTACAGGAGAGTTGTTCTAGAACTAACCAGAGAATATTCACTTTTAATAGCCTTATGCTCTGAGTCAAAAGATTAAAGTGGAATCTATATTTGTATCATATTTTACGGTTTGAAGAAATGAGAGGGTCAGTTCTTAGTACTATTACCTAATCATTTTCATAATAATGTTTGTTTTACTTACAAGATATAAACAATTAGGAAATAAAAAAATAAATCCCTCTGAAAATTATTTCAGGAAAATGTCAGAAATATATAAACTTCAGAATATCTCCTACAGGGAGAATAACGTCACCTGTGAAAACAGTTTGACAGCTGCGCTATAAAAGCCCTGTCCAACCACTACCGACCATGAGCGTTTATCCGTTGAGTTAAAGTCATTAAATCTCCTCCTCGTTTCTCTCTCTTTAATGTTTTATATTTGTTTTATTATAATGAGTAGTTATAGAGATAATATTATCTCATGTATATACACAGTTACTGAAAAAATCGACAGAACTTAAAAAAACTCTTGGAGGTAACATTCATGTTACGAATATTATCGTTATTATAATACATACATTTTAAACAAAACTTATTAATAAATATATTATTACAGACAATTTTACATTCCAATCTCTGCATGTAATCGTTGTTATATGTTTGGCTAATGACGACATACCGGGTTATTAAGATACTACGGCAAGTCAGGACAAGTGGGAGAGGGAGGGTAGAGTGGGACTAAATTGTAGGCGCCTGATGAGCAGTGGGAGACAAAGGTGTTGATTACAATAGCAGAATACATAATCCCTCTCTATTTTCCTATGTTTCATTCCTCTAGTAACCATTTCAAATTTAAGAATGAGTAATAAACGCTTCTGTATATAAAATTATATTTAAGACTCTCCAGTGTAGACAAAGGATGCTACTAAATATAAAGTCATTTAATAAAAGCGTTTAAAGGTTATAGATTGTGAGAAACACGACTTTGGGCTATCAACGTAATACGTAATGGGAAATTATATTATGAATATGTAAGTAAAAAAGTTGAGTTTCAGGTTTAGTGGACTTATAATTCGTGACACCCATCAACAGTTTAGTTTATTTAATTAAAAAATCTAATTAAATTACATTTTTCAAACCAATAGATTAATAAGATTAAAAGGTAGACATTAACCTATTATATTGGTTGGCTTAGGAGAGCAAAGCATTAGGAAAGCCCATACATTTATTTTAAGAGCAGCGATCAGTTTCATCATAAAGTTTGTTAGTAAAGATCTAATTATCCTCTTGCAATTTACATCTAACTATTAGGGTGGTTAGCGTAGTGAGATTAGCAAAGCCCATTAAATACATTTAACTTAAGCGTCCTGTAAAGGCACACAGTTCGTAGCTAAAACTCTTGTTTCCTTTGGAAATTTAAGCTTGTATTTTCTAAGGCTGTAATTTCATTAGTAAGAAAGTAATGAAAAGCTATGACATGAAGTAATTTATTTAGAAAATTTAAGTTTTTGTTGATATCATAATATTTTAATATTTCTTTTAAAGGTTGTTTTATCGAACCAGCATTCTGGATTTTGAGTTAAATACAACTAAATATAATATCGTTTTCTTTTTACTTCCAAAACTTTGAAATTTGTAAAACAATGAAATTCCGTTCATATCTTCATTCATTCACATATTCATACTACAGTCGTTATTCGATAAACACAACCAATGACGATTGTTTAATTCGGTTAGGTAACCGAAAAAACCTAACCCTTTTATTTCGGGGGAGAGGTCCCCGTAAATAAAAGACATTTCTCGAAATTGCGATTCAACCACTTTTTCTCATCATCATTTTTACTACATTTCTAGAAACTAGAGTGCATCTAGCTGTCGATTTGATTATTCCCAGTTATAGTATATCTACTCTACATCATTACCTTTAACAAGAGAAAGCGAGTAAATCTTAAAGGAACAATTTAGTTTAACTTGTCTTAAAAACTCTTATGGAAACTACCTTAATTCCTACAAGTGTGTAATTTAATAGATGTAACATTCTACAGAGAAATTAGAATGTTATGTTGGTTATTTAGGATTGCCGTTATGTGATTTTATCTATAGTTGGAATGCGAGCTCCAAACTGCTTTATCAACTCTGCTTCCCGTAATATCAACAGATTGTTATGTCACTGCCCGCATAATTTGAAGATTTACCTTGCTTGGATACTTGTAACAAAAATTATCATTGACCGGCTGACAAACTAAAGAGCTGGTAAATTTGTTACCTCCAAACAAGTCAACTACATTACTTTTTTGTAGAATCTATGAAGTCATACGTAAATTAAACACTTAGAACATTAAAATTTTAAAATATCCGAAAGGTCACCATTCATCTAATGGCCGAAAGAGAATTCATTCAGAAGAGAGGACACGAGGGCCGAGATAAACGCAGTTTTATCTTACCCAAAAGATAGATATATTTTTGGGGAATGGCACTCTGATTGGCCGGTTTTAATTTGGAGATAAATATCGTCACAAATATCATGTCCTGTAGCGTGTTGGAGAGAGAGTTATGGTTCAGTCATACCTTGTGGGAGGTTTAGGAGGCAAATGTAGTGTCAACGTCTCTCTTATGGGGCAACGGAGATATACTTATATACTGATCATACTTTGTGAGAACTTAAAGGGAAATTTCGTCTAATCGTGTCTTGTAAGTTAAAAAATTGGCAGCACCGCTACAATTTGTCCATGTATACAACTCAGTTTTATCCTTGAACATACTGGAAGGAACATCCTGGTTGTATTTATCTCTCTCGCTGTGTTTAGGAGCCTTACGTGACTTCAGCTATTGAATAAATTTGTTCTTAAATAACTATTACAAATGGCACTTTATTACAAACTAAATTAAATGATTTATTACTACCTCTACTAACTATATTTTCAATATCTAATTTAAGTGCAGTAACAACTCAGCTTTTGCAGTTGATTTATTAATTAGTCACGATAACAGTATAGATGATGGGCATAAAATGTGCACATCCAATTTCTACTATTTAGTAGGCAGTAATTGTATTACGTGTTAATTAGATATTTAAACTCGATGTTTTCGTACACATGTCATTGACTTCCTTGCCAATGCTAATGCAATAAGATCATTAAAACAGATTTTGACTGAAGTATTTCTTTTAGTCTCACAAATATTAACATTTTCTTATTTTGCTGAGTAATTTCTCAACATATTTACTGTTACTTGTGCTTTCCAGTATTTAATATAGTACATGTGCATTTTGAACTGATTCACCGCACATTTTACTATCTACTTTATTAATTTCGAAGGGTTTGAACATGTATATACAGCTATATGTACATGTATATACAGCACTTTGGTGTGAAATGTAAATGAATATGATTGTCTATTATTTTATGTATATATATATATATATATATATATATATATATATATATATATATATATATATATATATAAATATATATATATATATATATATATAAAATATATAGACAATTATATTATATATATATATATATATATACAGAACTTATAGAATTCTTAAACTGCATTATCCAAATCTGGTATATATATATATACCAGATATATATATATATATATATAATTTAAGAGACTGCATAAATTTAGTGTTGAATTTTTAAAGCTACAGTCCAATTTTTTTCCAATTTGTAGGTTTTATTATTAATTCTTATACGGTTTTATCGTCTCCTTTTATATTAATAATATTGCGCTACTCATTTATTTTAAATAATGTATGAAGAGATAATAATAAAATGTATTGACTTCTTAAACGTATAACATAAATGTAAAATAAAAAATACCTTAGTTATCCTTATCGGAATAAAACTCCCGTTGATGGGGAAAATGACGTGAGAACGATATTATATTAAGGGAAAATGCGACATTATAATTTAGATCTATTATAGTGATGTATCTTTAGGATTTCAAACATTATTTCTATGTGCCCCGAATAACAGGTGATTATATACTAATAAATAAACCTTAGCCTTTAAATTTCATAATTGTCATCCAATGTAACAGTCTGTCTGGCATTTTGTACTGCACTTCTCTAGGACGAATCGCTGGCTGTCTTTAAGACTAAACAGCCCTTCAAACATATCCATATATCCCTGAACACTTCATTTATATCGATGCAAAGTTACAAATAATTTATAATAAAAGTTAATCCCTATACATAAAAGGAAAATATTGGTTACACTAAGTAAGGGTATGTTTAAAACCACGAAAGTACAATGCCACGACTTTTTACACATATCTTGATTACGAAATTCTTTAACACTATCAATATCCTTTACCACTAATTAATTTTAATCTTTAAGCCTTGACATTATTTAATATAACAAACACAGCTTTACTTTAACAGGTAAGCATGTTTAACTTCGTTACTGGCTATCATCTAAAACTAGATGATAATTAATGTATTATTAAATGTAAGTTAATTAATTGATACTTAATTCTACAACACGTGGATATTCAGCTCCGTGTCTACGACCGAGCAATTTGTCCTACGGATATCACCACACTTGTACCGGAAGTAGATGTGTACCATAGCCAAGTATCAAACACTGAGGTGTTTAGCTCAGATTGTTTTACCGTTATGTACTACATCCCGGTATACACTTTATACCTCTCTGTAGCGTTTGTAAAGCTACATTGGTAATTTTTTTTTATTACAACTTAAAGTAAATGAAATTTTTTGGGAAAGAAATATTGGGATTTAATTTTAATTAGATTGTGAGAAGTTAGGATAAATACGAATATGTAATCCTTTGGCAAGTTAGTGCTGGTAAGTTTAAATTATTAGGAGGTGGTTCACTGCCTTGAATTGATCAGAACTTGTCTTGTGTACTGCAGCTACGTCAGATCTGAGAGGGGTATTGTTTCTCGAGTTGCTTACGGGTGGGCCAATGAGAAAACACCGCGGATATCCATCAGTGTTGGTGGGGGGGGGGGGTGGAATGGAAACTATGAAAACTGCCAGCTCATAACTTTCGGCCTTCTTTTGGTAGTTATCGTAAATTAAGTTTTTGACAGTGCGCGCTGTGTTTCTAAAATTCTTCCAAAAGCGATTTTGAGGTAAGTACTAAATTTAGTGTACGTTATTTTGAAATAGATTTCCAGATCTGATAGTAAATTAATTTTTTTTAGGAAAAATTAAATTGTATTTATAGAAACTACAGTGCAATCTGCATAACTGATTCTTGATGAAAAATTAAGCACAATAGAATCAAACAAGTTACATTTGGTTCATACTTGCAAGAAAAGTGAATTAAAATTGAACTTTGTTAATAACTTTGATTGAATTTTGGAAATTTATTAATTTATTTAATTTGAACTGTATTAATGTGAATTAATTATTGGAAATTAATTGAATTGTTTGAGATAGTTGTATCTGAATTGCAAAGACTTGAAAGTTAAGGTACAACTAATGGACATAGAAGTTTTATTTTTTATTTTTGAATTTTTAGTGAACATACATGTGAAAATTTTTATTTCAGTTATTTCTAAGTGATATTTGATTTTTATTAGAAAACTATATTATTTTATTTCAGAAGAAAGCTTTGATTTTTAATTTGATATATTTGACTGAAATGTAACTGAAATGTATATTTCTTGCCAAAGGACCTTTTTTGTTATTAAACGGTTTGTCAATTCTTTGTGCAAAATAGAGTGATGAAAATTATGAAACATTGAACTTTAAATTTTGTAGCTTAAAATAAATCCATTAGACGAACCAGATAATATTTAATACTTAAACATTTATTAATAAATTCTACTGAATATTAAACCGGATCTTACTAATCAAAAAAACATTTTATATTGTCTTGGATGTCCCATTGATAATTTAAATCTTAATATTCTGGTATATTAATTATGTATAATCCATGTCGTTATATTTACACAATTATTGTTAGCTTTTATTTTTCGCAGATATATCATTTTCGTAAAATTGTACATTTACTTAACTTAGTAGGTTTGTTTGAATGCAATTCTATAAAATGTTCTTCTCGTACTATTTTTTAAAGGCATCTAGAAAGGGATACTGTTTTTCTCTAGAAATGTAAATTACATGAATATACAAATAAGTAAATAAACATTTTATAATAAGTTTAATATACTTATGTTATATTTACTGCTCAATACCTGTTTTAATTTCGATCGTATCCGAGATTGAATAAGTTCATTTTGAAAATTTGACATACCTCGGTGTTTTGGCATGTAAATAGTAAATTTTAAATATTAATACCGTTGAGACCTGACTTTGAGGTTTCGGTTTTACCATTTGTTGCAACTCTATATTAACAGTAATGTACTAGTACCGCTGTTTGGCAAATCTTTCATTCACTCAACCATACAGGCATTTTCAAAATCACCAGACCAATGTTGATGTGGTAACCGTATTAACCTTTGGAGGAAAACTACTGCCACAGGTGCGAGCACTCTAAACCTAAATCATAAATCATGCTACAGTGTATAAAAGTCGGGAGCTGTATGATTTGTGAAGGTTTATGGAGTATCAAAACGTGATAATTGAAATAAAAAAATATGCGAAAAAAATCCAAAAAACCGAAACTAAGGATGACAAAAATGGTCTTCTTAATACTATGTCTAATCGAGTTAGACGGCTTAAATTAGTAAAAAGTTCCGACCAATGAGCGAATATAAATTATATTTAACATATTTAGAAGGAAATTGAAAAGTGCTGAAATAACCCAGGTTGTTCGACGAAATGTTGAAATACCTTACGTTAGCAGTGGTATATAATTAAAATATTGAATGGGGGAGTCTCTGCGATGCAATCTGTTGACAAAACATAAGCACTAGAGATAGGCAGTGAATTAAACAGCAATTAGCAACAAATGTGACGTGTGCAATTTTATGGTCAACTATGGTAATTTGTAATGTAGAACCGATCACTCTACATTATAACATTCAATTTATCAATGCCGTAGCGCGCCGATATTGTACCAATCATACCATCGCCCTTACGTCACGGTTGCCTTTCCTGCTAGAAAGATTAGCCCTTTGCGTAACCTTGAACTCCGGTGTACTGTTTACTTCACTATCTGACGTCACGCTGCGATTGGTGAACTGATTACGAACAGCTGGTGATGGTGATTAGTTAGAAATCTCGGGGAGTTACTGGGTTACGTTGGTTTCGTGTACAAGCCCTTTAGATTCGCTGGTTTTTGTTAGCCGCCAAAAACACTGGCCAAGGGCTTTTGGGATTTTAGATTGGTCCACCCCTGGACTGCTCGCTCAGCCTTGTGGACTTATTGACGAGCCGCTAGTGGGTACTCCAACCTGCAATGCCCCGGTGATTTATTTATGTCTTTGTATGTTTAAAAATTAAATATAATATTTATTTCCATATTGATTGAACTTTAATTTTTAATTATAAAACTCTTTTGGGCAATCATAACCGAGTACGCATAACGGGTATGAATTAGACCAAGCAAATCGACAGGTTCAATGCGTCGATATTTAGCTTTCTCTCTGCACTCACTTGTCAAATAATTTTATTTGATAGCTGATAAAAAAGAAACCCTGTAACATTAGTTTTAAATTTCTAGTTGACTTTTTTATGAATGTCGGAATGAAATTATATCAAATAAATAACTTAATACCCTAACCTCTTTTATAAATTAGGTTTACAAATGCCTTCGAATACGTGAGAAACCTTTATATCTCACTGCGTAATTCTTTTAAAATTACGGTCTTTCTCCATTTTAAATTTATATGAATGTAGGTATTATTATTAAATATAATATATATGGGTTTTATTATAAGTTGATACTTAAGGTATTCTCATGTGAATTTGATCTTTCAACTAACCACTTTTTTGACAAATCAATTCTTAATACAGTAATGTTTTAATTGTTATAAGACTCATTGGAAACTTTATACAACAAATGTCGAGAGTTACACAGTTGCATCCCTTCTGTATTTAATCGTATTATGCAGGAGAGTATGAATGTAAGCTCTCCTGTCTTAATACTAATATATAAACAAGAAAAAACTTGTATTAAAAATCAAGTTTTTTTGTACAGAGTATAGACAAAAATGTATTATTTATATCTATTAGTATTTTTTAAATCAAGGAATTCATTACCATTTTCTATTGGTTTTATATTTTAGCACACATTTATTGACAAACAACAATTAATAATAACTTAAAATTGTTTTAAGTTAAAAATATTACATATATATATTTCATTATTTATACTCAACAGCTTTAACATGATGTATCGATTGGTTTCATAACCAATTATGTTAAATTAATTACTTTTAAAACTCCCTGTAACAATTCCCTCCATTTATTAGGTTGAAATGTAGTCAACCAAGGTGTCGTAAGTAATATCATTAATTACTAAAGAGTAATCCGCTTAAACGGTAATTCCTCGCATAACGCTATGTTACAAAACACCCAAATCAAATATTTTTTTAGTCTTATAGTATGCTTTATCAATGGTTTATTGATAAAAAAGTGTGCATTGGTTAGAAAGGAAATATTTTGTTTAAACTTTTATATAACTTTATATTAAAAGTGTAAACCTAATTTTAACTTAAAATATTAAAACCTTAAGTATAAATAAATAAAGATACTACTTAAATTAAAAATACTTATTTAAAAAATTACCAATACTAACCACTGATAAAAAAGTCACAATGAGATCAAAACATGATTACATTTGGCGGTTAACGTCCATACATAATACTACAGTCGTCCGTCTACACACCGTCTATTGGACATGCTCAAGACTCGACCTTGTATTTATAACGGTCTGTAACAGAGTTTCACACATTCACGTGTGCATAGGACTATAGCACCTACACTTTAATGACCGGTATCTACAAAGCGATACAGCCACCCATACAGTATATGTCGTATACCCTGTATCTTATACATGATGAAAGCCCTCATATACATTTATAACTGCCCGTGACAAAAACTCAGAGTTTTCAGTACTTGTAGCCTCGTATCCGGATATATTGCGTGTCGGGACGTATACCCTGACAGACTAATAGTGATTAACCGTGGCCCACTTATATGTTATAATTAACAGCTATAACTTATTAATGTCCGTATCCACTGAGTACTTTGCACAATCTTAGGCGTGGCCCCGCTGGCCGCCTTGGGGTCAAAACTTCTTACTCACACTCTGCCCTTCGCTCAACTTTTAACACCGTATACCAGCGCTCCCACTTTAGGAAAACGGTATGCATACTTAGCACTCTCATCACTTTCACTTACTGACAAAAGCCATTTTCTAACACTTAAACATTTAAATCTAACGTTTACCGAGTACTTCCTCACACCCTGATTTCTATATCACCATTCCAAAGTCCTACTCTCAAGCGAGCATATTCGACACAGTGAGCATATCTTGAACGAATGCTGTTTCCCAATACACGGATGTACCATATCCGTACAATACGTCCATATTTACGAATTACTTAACTTTTAACCAGGCTTACCCATTCTAGCTCATCATGGTATATTAATTTCACGGCCTCACTGACCACCCATTTGTTATTTTATTTATGTTTCCATTTTTCGAACAGTCTTCTCCTCTCCCGTCAGATTGTAGGTAGGCGTTAAATAGTTAAGGACTTTGGTGAGCGCTCTACGCAGTGCTATTGCGTTTTAGTAGAAGTTATCAAATTCTTGTATTCTTACTATTATTGCTTGTTGGGCATTTAATAACATAGTAATGTGTTCTTAAAGAGTTAGAATGTTTCATTTAGGTGAGCTTTATTGAGTTCTTTATTGAATGATCAAGCATTTTAAGGGGAGACTGTCGTCCCTGTATTGAGCACGTTAATTTTACAGTTTTTATGCCCCATTATCACAGGACCTATTAATGACATATACTTTAAGTTTTCACATACACTAATCTAAAACTAGTAATTTGTTACAATTCATTTGTATAATTGTTTAAACATTTTTAGAGAAAAACATTTAGTTTTAATTTATTTAAATGTTATGAAAATATATCAGTAGAACCTACAGCCTCCCTGATCTGTACCAACCATAACCCAGTAATACTTAGGAAATGAACCGGTACAGCAAATTTTCAACTCAGAATCAAACTACTATCCTCAATAATTATGAGAATACTTGCCGAAAATAGTTTATAAAATTATAAATGCAACACGACATCGATTGGTCTAAAAATTGGAAACAAGCGATATTATTGCTTATGACAATTTTATAAAATACAACCCATTTATATTTCAACGCTGTAATGATTATCATTTTAAATGTTTCCTGGCAAATAACTTCTTTCCTTAAATGAAGCAACATATTTTGAAAAACATATTTCGAAATTCATTACTTTGTTATAACAATATTCACTAATTATACGTAATTGCTTGATTTTTTTCGTATGAAGTGCATATAGAAGTATATATCTAAATTATGTAATTCTCGCAAGCAGCAGTTGTAATAACAGTAGAGAGAGACTCAGTGCCAGAACGAGCCATGTCCAATGACTAGAAGTACACCCCGGGGGTGTTATATCGGCAGTTAACATGTATAACAGTAGAACTATGCCCCCGGTGTAGTTGCAGTTCATAGACATTGTATGGCTATAAGTCTTAGGCGTATTATTGAATGAGTTTACATTTAAAATACTAATCCATATCCGCTAGTGGGTGTAGTTAACGTGCATTGACACTATAACACTCTACACTACTAACACTTCTCAGTGTTATTCAGTCAGAATACACTTACAATACTGGATCTACTCGTATAATACCCGGTTGATATAGTTTCTCTAGACAATAACAGACTAGGGCACTCCTTATGGGTATAATTTATTCGGAGGACTGTAACTGTATTACCCCGTGGGTGTATTTTCTCCAGACAAGATCAAGCTTTGGCACTCCTGAGTTATTATTTATTGTTTGTTTACATAAACAAAACTAAAACTATATTACTCGGTTGATGTATTTTCTTTGACATAAACATGCTTGGGCTCTCCGGAGGTATTATTTAATTAGTTTACATAAACAACACTGAAACTATATTGCCTGATGTATGTAATTTTTAACAATGTTTGTTAAACAAAAATTGTACCTATGTAATGATGTTATGTTAGTATTTTCTAGGCTACAATCTTTTTGGAGATTTAAAAATTGCTTTACTCTATAAAGTTGCCATACTACCTGAAACCTATAAACCATGCTTCTTGCGAGTCAATGTCAATCATCTTAAGGTGAACTTGGTGAACGCCTTATTCTTTGGGAAGAGGACTTTTGAATCGTCCTCCTAAAACTTATACATGGGAGCGTAAATGAAGAAGATTGGAAATTAAACCTTCCAAATATTTTATGTACAGTTATAAAGGATCTAAGGAATTGCGAATATGTTTAAACACAATACAATTTGGTATTATACATATTTTCCCATATAAAAAAGTATATACCCTTATAACAAACCTAAAAATAAAATTTAGTGTCTTAATCAGCTTGACTTCCATACAAGTATTGAATTTTTATATTTTAAGGAACAATAATGTACTACTGAATTTTTTCATACTTGTAATATATGTATACGACAGTAAAAATATTGAAATAGAAATGAATACAAATATCTAGAGCAATGATGCTGATAACTATAATTCTAACAGGAAATAATTCCAGTTTATACTTTTGAGCTACAAATCAAAAGCACATTTTACTGTTGCGTAGGTTATTAATTGCATTATTGTTGCTTTTGTGTTCAGATAAAAGATCACTACTCTTTTCGTGAACAGATTTATATAGTTTTCAGGTACGAAATAGCAGACGGTAACTGTCACGAAGCAACAAAATTATACTTCGAAACATTTCTTGGTTGAAACTGTTATCCTTTAAAGCATTTGTTCTATTTATTTAAAGAACAGTGGACTTGGCTAAAAAATGAACTGTCACTTCCTGTAAATTCTACGATGTCCAACATTTTACCAGATATCTTCTACTTCACTGCACTGTTTGGTGCTGACCAGAACGGGAAGGTCCGCTTCTTGTATATCTACGTTTAATGATTCACTATACACCAAACCTGATTGAACTATATTATATGGGTTCCCTATATGTGTTTTAGGGGAGATACATATTATCGTATGTGGAAACTCTTTGGTTAGTTGCACATAACTTTGATATATTTTTTTAATTGAGCTGCGCTTGATATCTGATACGTTAGATTAAGTATTTCCTGTTTAACATTAATATTTAATGAGAATATTTCCTAGTTTTATGTCGTGTTTCTAGTTTACATAAGATAATATGAACACTTATGCTGAAAAAATAGGCATCAATGAAGATTTATTTTAGTGTAATACTGCACAAACGATATACGGTAGTAGTTTTGACATTGAAAACTATAGCTAGTTTGAATTTATATTATGAAACATACTGATTCTATAGTAAAACTTTTATTGAAGTTTACTGAAGATTACTTCATACCTGCACATAAAGCTATTATAGAAGTAAACGTATTACAATTTCGTCTGCTTTAAACATATTTCTATTAACCATCACTAGAATATTTTATTTGCGATTAAAGTACGTGGAAGGAAATTGAACTGACACGAGATGGGGAAGCTGATTGGCTGAAAGTGTTCAGTGAACTGTGACGTAATGTAGCAGACGTGTGCTCATTGGCTCTAGCAGCTCTAATGGTATTTACTTTTCCAACGGAATGACAGTAACACTATATGGCTGCTTCCATAGTGATATTATACGATAGCACTAATACATTTAACAAAGCTAGATTGAGTTCCTTCCTTAAATATTCACCTAATTATATTTTATTTAATTTTAGAAAAAATTAATAAAAATTAAATTAATTTTAGGGAGGTTAATCATTAATTTCCTTCTTATATTTAATAGAAAGGTGTATATGATTCTGTGATTGGAAATGTTTAATTCTAGAAAGAAAAAAGAATAATAAAATCATATAATAATGTAAGCTTGTGCATTATTATAGTTAATATTATGTGCATCTAGTATTTATTTATGTATTGATATTATTACAGCGATAATAAATTTCTTTTTCCATATATATGTGTGTGTTAGTGTGTATCTGTGTCTATTAAGTTTAAAAATTAAATATAATATTTATTTCCATATTGATTAAACTTTAGTTTTAAGTTATAAAACTCCCCGTAACAATTACCTCCATTTATTAGGTTGAAATTTAGTCAACCAAGGTGTCGTAAGTAATATCAGTAATTACTAAAGAGTAATCCGTTTAAACGGTAATTCCTCGCATAACGCTATGTTACAAAACACTCAAATCAAATATTTTTTTAGTGTTATAATATGCTTTATCAATGGTTTATTGATAAAAAAGTGTGCATTTGTTAGAAAAGACATATTTGTTTAAAATTTTATATAACTTTATATTAAAAGTGTAAACCTAATTTTAACTTAAAATATTCAAACCATAAGTATAAATAAATAAAGATACTTCTTAAATTAAAAATACTTATTTAAAAAATTACCAATACTAACCACAGAAAAAAGTCACAATGAGATCAAAACATGATTACATTTGGCGGTTAACGTCCATATATAATACTACAGTTGTCCGTCTATACACCGTCTCTTAGACATGCTCAAGACTCGACCTTGTATTTATAACGGTCTGTAACAGAGCTTCACACATTCACGTGTGCATAGGACTAGAGCACCTACACTTTACTGACCGGTATCTACAAAGCGATACAGCCACCCATACAGTATATGTCGTATACCCTGTGTTTTATACATTATGAAAGCCATCATATGCATTTATAACTGCCCGTGACAAAAACTCAGAGTTTTCAGTACTTGTAGCCTCGTATCCGGATATATTGTGTGTCGGGACGTATACCCTGACAGACTAATAGTGTTTAACCGTGGCCCACTTATATGTTATAATTAACAGCTATAACTTATTAATGTCCGTATCCACTGAGTACTTTGCACAATCTTAGGCTTGGCCCCGCTTGCCGCCTTGGGGTCAAAACTTCTTACTCACACTCTGCCCTTCGCTCAACCTTTAACACCGTATACCAGCGCTCCCACTTTCGGTGAAAACGGTATGCATACTTAGCACTCTCATCACTTACACTTACTGACAAAAGACATTTTCTAATACTTAAACATTTAAATCTAACGTTTACCGAGTACTTCCTCACACCTGTATTTCTATATCACCATTCCAAAGTTCTACTCTCAAGTGAGCATATTCAACACAGTGAGCATATCTTGAACGAATGCTATTTCCCAATCAAATGCCGATACACGATTGTTACATACCTGTGCATTACGTACTTATTTACGAAGTACTTAAATTTTAACCAGGCTTACCCTCGCAGCCCATCACGGTATATTAGTTTATAAATTACACTTACACCCACAACTGGATTTCCTTAACTCCATCCCGGGATAATACTCCCAAGCACTTGTAGCTCTAAAATGAAAAAAATATCCTCTGAGCTAACCATGGATCATATAATATTGTATCCATCCCCTATACTTAGATATTTGATTCAGATTTTTTTTAAATATTCGTACACACTCAACCTTACACTCGCATCCTATTATGGAACACCAACTTTTCATCCACACTTTTTCTAATAGCCAGGCAGCCACCCTGATAATACCATGCGAGCGAAACTAATACCTACAAAATTTAGAACATATCAGACCACTCATGATATACTGAGCAATACACTTATTTTGTTTGTCACATTTAACCGCACATCTAAACGCTAGACTTACGAACCATCCCTAACCGTAACTTTGTTTTTGTAGTAGTGGCCTCACTGACTGCCCATCTGTTATTTTATTTATGTTTCAATTTTTCGAACAGTCTTCTCCTCTCCCGTCATATTGTATTCAGGCGTTAAATAGTTAAGGACTTTGGTGAGTGCTCTAACGCAGTGCTATTGCGTTTTCGTATAAGTTATCAGATTCTTGTATTCTTACTAGTATTGCTTGTTGGGTATTTAACACCATAGTAATGTGTTCTTAAAGAGTTAGAATGTTTCATTTAGGTGAGCTTTATTGAGTTCTTCATTAATTGATCAAGCATTTTAAGGGGAGACTGTCGTCCCTGTATTGCGCATGATAATTTTTCAGTTTTTATGCCCCCTTATCACATAACCTATTAATGATACATCCTTCAAGTTTTCCCAGCAGTCTTAATTGGGTATGGGGACTCCACTAATCTAAAACAAGTAGTCTGTTACAATTATTAGCATTTGTATAATTGTTTTAAACGATTTTAGAGAAAAACATTTAGTTTTAATTTATTTAAATGTTATGAAAATAGATCCGTAGAACATAAAGCCTCCCTGATCTGTACCAACCATAACCCAGTAATACTTAAGGAAAGAACCGGTACAGCAAATTTTCAACTCAGAATCAAACTACTATCCTCAAGAATTATGAGAATACTTGGAAATGAGCACATTTCAATATCATTACCTGCCGTTTAACTATCGTCTTAATACTTAAAAACACCTTTTTTATTTTCTTGTAAAAATGAAACCATAAACCTTATAAATTTAAACTAATGTAGCCAATACGCTACTGGTACTAAAGAACTAATAGGCTACAGGAAAAAGACCATAATAAATGTATTAGAGTATACAAACAACAAAACCAGCACAAAGCAAGGCTATGTATATTCCACTATAATAGATGAAGACATTTCGTATAAAAAGGTTAAAACATTATTAACATTCTTTAGCTGAAGTTTTGTTAAGACCATATGTTTTATTTGGTGTATTAAATAAAAGAAGTGAATAATGCAAACCCCAACACGAGTACTTATTACTCTCCCAGGGCACTACTTAGTTTGGAAAAGTAAATAAAAAGTTTGAGTTATTTGTAGAGGTTTTTGAAAGAATCTTCGTAATTGAATCATAAACTTGTTGAAGAGTTATTTATACAAGGGGTTTTTATACAGGCTAGTGATACCCAATAAATTAGTATAATTTGTTTCCATTATATAAATTTAACAGTCTATTTATTTGTTAACACAGGTTATATTTATTTTTGTAATTTTAATTTTACCAACTAAGTAAAAAGACCTCATGTTTGCTAAATGCTGTTACCACATTCGAAAATATATGCGTTTAAAATGATAAAACATATATGTGTTTAGTATGTTTATTCTTTTTAAATTTCCCGTTGTTTTGGAATACATTTTTCAGTAGTAGAAAACCAAGATTTAATTTAATTGGCATACTCACTAATGCTGATAAATTCGTGAAATATATAGAGTAGATGCTCAAAATATTTAAAACAGTGTAAAGTTTCTGAAACATAAATTCAAACCTATGATAAAATTTTAAGATAACGAAATACTTCTCGTGAAAATTGCAGTTTTTTGTTATGGAATACATTCTTTATCACCCACATCATTTTAAAAGCTACATTCCAGATGATCAAAGTATCCCTACTAGAAGTTGTTCCATACAGTAGGTAATCTTCATAACGCGTTGGTTTGTTATTCGCCAGCCCGTTTTCTTGACGCGACCTGACGCATTCTGATAAAATCTAATATTTTTGGATAGTACAGACTGACAAGAGTTGACTACTGACTACCTGGATCGTTTAACTTTCTTTTCTCAGCTTCCATAAATTAGGTATAGACCAAGGATCATATTTGAAGTAAATCGGAAAGAAATGTTTACTTACCTAAACTCACTCGTAAAATTCACTTTTCAAGCAAAATTTAATCCATTATGCTTTTCCAACTGGATTTTCTTGCACAGATAAATCATAACGCTTGGATCAGCTTCAATGCCACCTCTTCATGAACAAATTCCAGCCAACGTTATTATTATTCACACGATATAACTATGGGAAAATGTTATTCAATACAAATTTTGGAAAAACTCGGATGCTCCACTGTAATTTGGGATCGTATCCGAAATACTAGTGGCCTTATTAAGATATACTAAATGATCGTTAGGAAATCGATTTTTAATATGAATATAAAACGAGGTTTTTATATTAGTATAACATCGTCTACAATGAGTTGTAACTACTTTGTCTTAGTGCAGCGGCTAGAATAAGTCAATGTCACAGACTTAACTCGGTTGTTATATCATCCATATAAATCGCTTGTAAAACATCACAATGCACTCAAATTTGCACTTAATGAGAAAATTAGATCACTTAAATTAGCTTTTCTACATACCTCAGATCTTCCTTTACATTGCCATAATGTTTTTAAGTATCGCTTTGGCAAAAACACGCTAGCTGATATCATTAATCTGATTTAAGAGGCACTGACTCCAGAATTCTATGAAGCGTCAGAAGCCTGTTCCAAAATATTTAACATATCTCGCCATAATACTTCATTGCACTCCTGAATCTAAAGAAATTCTTTTCTATTAAAAACCTAGAACAAAGTTTTCGTCAACAGACTGTGGAAGACAATGACTTCTTCCTTCATCATAGTCAGTTATGATTGGCTATATTAGTTACAATTAAAAGTTAAAGTTAAATAGGTCCTTAAATCAAATGATGACTGTGCCTACTAAGGAACCCTCACGGCAATAACAGCTGTGATATTGTCCATAAACAATTTGAGTACGTCCCCATGAAGAACTTTCACGGGAATAATTCTGTAATTTACAACATTTCACAGGTCAAATCCAAGAATCGGGTCCTGAGTTGTGCCTACTTTAATAGGTGTTACATAAGTCATTCATTTATCTTGGAAGTAGCTTTTAAAAATTCACAAAATGTAGCTATGTTTACGAAATGTAGTGAGTGCTATGTTTAGTCTCAACATATTCCTTTATTTTTGTAAAATTGACTTAGGAAAATATAAAATATACTCTTTTAACTGCACATAAAATGCTAGATAATTCGTAATGTTTCCATACAGAAGAAAGAAATGATCTAAATAACTTTTACTTAAGAAAAATACAATAATCATGAAATACAGTCACACAACCTACAATTTAGATGAATAAATGCATTTATATACTTTGAATTCAATAATGCATCATTATAGTTAATATTATCAAATAAAACTAAAAGACAAACAAAAGAAACGTTTACAAAAGAATGGTGACATCGCAGCTGATGACATACACGTAACCTGCAACATGACGTCTGCCATATTATAATATAAGCAGATTAATGATGAAACCATAATGGCACACATATAACAGTTTATTCCCACAGCTGGTTAGCGCTTACAATGTAGTAACATAACAAACCGCTCTTCTGTTGGTCTTAGACATTGATTCGTTTAAAATTACCAAGTTTAAGTGATTAAAAATTAAAATTGTGTCCAATTAGAAAAATAATATACTATAGCAAGTTTAATTAAAACTAAGCCACCTCTGTGCATAATCATTAATAGCTAATAATAGTTCCGCTAAATTGGACAAATGGACGCTAAGAACTAAAATAATCTAACGTACATGCACCTGATTTTGTTCTTGCATTGAAGTAAAGTATATTTTTATCTGCTATAGTAACTTGCTGATAAAATAGTGTGTGTTCAAATCATTGACGAACGACCTAAAAGTGAAAATAGAATAAATGAGTTCTTATGTGTGTAAAAGCTGTTGTTGGAGTCCAATTGAAGACCCTCTGCGATCGTGGAGAGGTTGAATTACGCAACCTCAGTAAAGTAACAACCAAAACTACCAATACTCAACTTTGAGATCACATTCATCTCAGCTCTGTATATTAAAAATGTAAATAAAACAAACTCTCAACTCCACCAACCACCTACATGCAAAAATTTTACATCCCGTCATTTTACATTTAAATTATTCCATGTATTCCCTAGCCAAGTAGAATAGCAGTATTTTATCTAGAGCGCCAATACGACTTATGGCCATTTCCATCCCATCATCCTCTATACTAGAAATGTAATAGTGTTTGCAAAAACACCTAGATGTATAGCTAAGCCTAGATTAATATCTACTGGTACGGAATCTAAACGACTGCTATGGTACCTACCGCCTCAACGAAAAATAGATATAAATATATAAAAATAAATATAACTACGTAAACAACTCTGATATCAAGCTGAAACTGCATTGAAAGTATATAACCATACAATTTATGCGGAGTATAAGTGAACATAGTTCTTGAAGCGCGTAATAAATGACACATCAATAGACCATCTTGAATATGGCTTGAATATGATTATTTTGTAGAATCTCAGCAATGAGTTGGTTACACTTGTTTTATAATATATTAAACAAAAGCAGGAAAATGCAGGAATTTTCTCTTCCAAGGGAATCCTCGAGGCTCTAAACATAGCAAAGCCTCTAATGGTCTAGTATTTTGTAGGTTTGTTTTGTACCACAATAATAACTATAGAGTCCAAGGTAACACTTACCCTTAAAAATAGAGGCTAAACACCTTGGAATCTCCATTCACAAAATAAACTCACGAAACCTTCACATAAGAATATTTGTAGAAGTTTGAACTTTAGTCAGTATAAACTGAAGACAATTAAACACACATGTAACGTGCACATGTTACCATTTACAGTCAGCATAGATTGATTTTATGTAGTAAACTGTCTGAGCAGCACCGTCAGAGTATTACAGTGCTACAAAAGGAAACACTGAGAACTGAATGTCCTAGACTTTTTTTGGCAGACTTTAAACGAGCGCTAAGTATTCCAAAGTCACAATTTTATCGAAAAACTCATTCCTGCGTTAAAAGACACGCTTTTAATTTTGTTCTTACTTACAACCCGCTTCTTTTTTAAAACGATTATTAATTAAATGGAAAGGAAATTCTTCATTCTTCTTCCTTACTTAAACAGAGTAGTTGTTTTCTAAAACCACTTAGCATTTAGATAGCACACAGTACACAATGCAGGAGTGTTTCATAGAACACGGAGAAAAACCTCATAACACCAACAACATTTTTATTTTCTTTATTGCCAACAAAGGATTTCATGATAAAATGTATTCTTAGTAAATTACAGCAAACCAAACCGAGAGAAATTATAATGCTAGTTTTATGAACAATCATATACATGTTTTTTTTAAGAATTCAAAATTAACCCAGATATGCCCTGAATTATTTTTTTTTTAATTTTTTTAAATTCTACAGTTTTTTTTATACTATAAATGTATTCTTCAACACATTTTAACAATAATTGTAAAAAATTTCATCGTCGTTTAGTAAATAATGGGTGGCCTATATATAGGACAGTAGGAAAAAATATGAGTGAAATGCTAAAATATTCCAAAAATGCTTTTTATTTTTAGAAGGGTTACATTTACATTGGATATATATGTTTTTATGTACTTAATTCAACTGTGTTTTTAACAAAGATATATAAAAACAAGCTTAAATAAAATTTTTAGTAAGTGCATTTGTAGTTTATGGCTTTGTGTGGTAATCAATAAAACATTTAGTATGAAGACCAACATCACACTTTTGGCATCTGGTAGTGCACTTGGCATGGCAATGCCCACATCTCGTTTGCTTTTCCTGAGGAACAACAAGGTGGTCCAATCTGTCAAACCTGGAGTCCACTTTTGATTGTTTCGATGGCCGTCCAGCCTTTGACGCGCACTCCTTTACCAAATGTTTTCTAGCAGGTTACAGGCAAGTCTGCCGTCCTGAAAGACAAGTGGTCAAGGTTCCCTCCCGCATGGCGGTGAAGTTGCCAGGCATTTTGTTCTGCACTGTCAATGCAGTCACAGATCAGAGGGAAATACCACTTCTTACCTCTGATTTGGATTCGGTACAGGCTCATATTTTGATCGCACCGGGTCCACTCCGCCCATTTTTTTGTTGTACTGGTGTATGAGGTTTGGTTGAGGGATGAAAGCATGTTTCTTGGCTTTAAGTGAAAAGCGTTTTACCTGATGTATGGGTTGTACACCAACAGCATTTGAAACAACAGTGACAATACTGTTGTCAATTCCATCTTGCAATAATTAAATTTTCATCACATACTTTTTCGTATTCAAAAGTTCCCCTTTCTTTCTTTTTCAAATCTTTACTATCAGTCAGTGGGCACTTTGCTATTCTGTTCTCTCTCACCGTACCAATAGCTCTTATATTCTTTTGGGACAGTTTCTCTCAAACAAAGGTAGACCAGAAAAAAAATTATCAAAATACAAGAAGTACGGGAAATCACCATTCTTCTTCAGAACATCACAGTACTGCAAAAACAACACACTGGCACCAAGGCCCAAGTGTTCATACTGAGGGTCCAAGGTGTGGCTGCTCCCTTGGTAGGGGTCTTTCCAAACTACATAGCCATTGGGTGTAGCACCAACCCAAATTTTGTAACCATAGCGAATAGGTTTGTTTCTGATGAATTGTTTCAAAACCATGCCTCCCAAAATATGGGACCATAGACTCATCAACTGAGTGGTGTTCCTCATGTGGTGCGTAATCAAAAAATGTTTTGTTCAATGCATCAAACAATGGACGT
Source organism: Homalodisca vitripennis (assembly GCF_021130785.1). NCBI lineage: Eukaryota > Metazoa > Arthropoda > Insecta > Hemiptera > Cicadellidae > Homalodisca > Homalodisca vitripennis. Next base: position 132,677,867 of record NC_060215.1, on the reverse strand, counting down.
ACTTTTGCATACTTGTCATCAGCATTGAGGTTGTCATTATCACAAACATGCAAATTTGACATAATAAACTCAAATCTGTCTCTAGAAATTGCATTTACAACTAATTCATTGCGAGTGTCCAAAGCTGTTTCCCAAAACATTCGTCTTCGAGGTAATGGAACATAACCACTCAACAACAATACTCCTATGAAACATTTCATTTCATCGACAGTTACATCACCTAAACGGTTATGTAATGCCGCATAACGATTTGTTTTCTCAACTAATAAATCTACAATATCATCATCGAAAAATACAGAAAAAACTGTTCCATTGGTGTTAATTTTTGTTGTACTTCCTGTCTATTACTCCAAATAGTATAATCTAGTTTTAGGTCCTCTTTGACCCATTTGTACTGCTTTTTTAGTGAATGGCTTACTAACCTTTTTTGCTGGTTTCTCTTCAGTGAAATTCTGAATTCGTCTTACTTTTTTTATTTGGTGGCTGTGCTATGTCCATCTTCGCTGAACTAGAGGGTAAGGTTGGTTGTGATAAAGAAGGATCCTCTTCATCTTTGTTGTCACTCAGTTCAAATTCTTGGGAAACTTCAGCCGGGGCCAATAGTTTGGTTTCCTGGAAGATGATGGATTGAAGTCATGTCCTCATCCCCAGAATCCTCATCAGTGACATCATCATTTGCATTGATTGGTGGCTGAATATATACGCCAATTTCTTCATCAGGTGGCACTTGGATCTCTTCATCTTCTAGCATCGTCAAAATTTCATGAAGGTTTCAAGGTTCCTAAAAAATTCAAAGTACGATAAATAACAAAGGGTTTTTCAGAATTTTTTATAAAATAACTGTAAAAAATTGTATTGATGCTTAAAACAAAAAGTTTAACCCAATTACTAAGTCACGACTTGAAATACAAGGGTCGAAAAACTCATTTGAGAGTGGGAAGCATTATTGTTGTACATATGCCTACTGGACTACATGTAGGACGGGCCAATTCCAAACATAACCTATAAACGGTCTGAATTTAGAACGGTCACATTTCAAGATAAATGTTAATAAAACTAGTTAGTCAGTTATTAGGAAATGTACTTAAATAGGTTTAAAACTACGAAATAATAGTATTGTACTTACTTTTCGCACATGGCGCAGAGCTCATGAAGTTGATTGGAAATCCTAAATTTGTAAACTAGTCTAAAGAAACAAACTAGTTGAAGCATTCACTTGATTGTTGCTCAGATGCATTCAGTAGCTCTTACTGAAGACAGCAACCACCCTGCCACCTGTTGGAAAAAGCTGAAACTACTTCAGAAGTAAGCTTTATGGAGAACACTACAAGTGTCCTAAATATAGGTCACTAGGCATATCTGGGTTTTAAATGTGTTTTTTAGAGACAGGACAAACCTTTTCTCCCTTAATCTGCCAGTACTAATGGGCCATAGGTTTTTACAAGAATATTGTTAAACGAAACAAGGCGATGAATCGGTTCAGAGCGAGGTTATAACTAGACAGACTACTGTTAAAAACTGCAACGGACTAAATACATAAACCAAATTTGAACATGCGCTATATATAGCTTAGATCTATATTAATATTTCTGCAATAACGCTTTCAAGGCAAGCAACCCCTTACAGAACATATTTTAACGTATATCTATATATGTGACATGTATTTACATACACAATTTTATTCTCAACTACTTAACAGATTAACTTCTGAAAAGAGTTTTTTTATTATTATATTATTTTATTATTATTATTATTATATTATTATATTATTTTTTATTATTAAGATGCATTTTTTATTTTTTTATAACTATTCCCTGAAATTATTAATTGTTTAAGTAAAATTATACAGTAAAGTTTAAAACGATGGAAATGTATTTGTAACATGAATGACAAACTTAATATATTTATTATATTACATTTATGACAATCCAAAATTTACATCTGAAAAATCTCATTACTAAAATATATTTAAAATCAATAATGTTGTTTATTACTAAATATTGCTGCTGAATATGTTTATTTAAGCAAATCACAAAACAGAATATATCACTAATTTTTTATTGAAAATCCATGGTATATTGTTCTTAGATGTCTTGACTAACCAGCGGTACAAGCAGCCATCATGATTTCATTCTCAAATAAAAATGTATAACCGCAAACACTATATACCATTAATGTAATCGTTGAATTAAGGAAGATTATTTGTTCTTTTAAGATACAATAAATACGCTTCCAATCTCATTTTACTTTATCAAACTATTTAGAACTTCACTATTTCAGTATTAGTAAAGTATAAACTTCTAAAAATATAGTATTCTTTGCGTGTGTTAGGCTACTATTGTAATATACATACGACATAAATGCTAAATTTTAAGGAAAACTGATGTATTTCAATGTATCTAATATCATGCCAAACTGTTAAGCATGTTCACAACATATATTTGCCCAGCTTCATTCAGCTCAGTATCAAATTTCCGAAGTTAGTTATCCAGTTTACGAACCAATTTACAAAGTTGTGCCCAACTTGTTTGTGTGTGTCCGGTCTTAGTTGTATGACTTTACCGTTCTTGCCTTGACCGCGTACGGTTTTTCTACGCTGTTTCAATACTAATAAAACTACCTTTATTTTATTTTTGTTTTTCAGTGTTTTAGCACAACTAAAAATAAGTAATAAGTCTTAAAGTACCTAATAAACATAATGCAACAAAACTACTGTTTTTGAATTTTACATTGTCTAGGAATATAATCCTAGTTTCTTGTGTATCATTACGACTATTTGTTGAAAAATGTATTATTATTTTCTATAGAATTGAATTCATGAATGCTTAAAACTTTTCTGTGCAAACTTAAGCAGGCGTTTTAGCAGACAAATCTTCTTTATATTTCTATGTTGTCTTGAATCTGGTTTACATAAAAAATGTACTCTGTTTTTTTTTCGAGAAATGCGAGTCTTTAATCTAAAATAATTTATTCATAGAATATGGTCATAAGGCTCTAATCACAAAATATATAAAGAGACAAAACTTATTCTAAACCATAATTATATAATCTAAAACGTTTTCGTTTATAAAACGCTCTATACAATGTAACGTAGCTATGAGAAGGGTAAATTACATATGAATGCTGTTTATAGCCAGTTCATATTCCTCTTAGATTTATTTTATCCCGTCAGTTCATGAAGGTTTCAAATTTATTTTTATAGTGGCATTTAAGTCAGAGTAAAAGTTTTTAGCTCATCAATTCATCCATTTATGTTACTCATTACTATTCTCAAAGAGAAACATTTGCTATTTTTTTGCTATCTTTACTTGTTATTTTTATACCACAATATCCAATTTTAAAACTAAAATATACTGTATAGAAGCTGAGTTCAATCTAGAGTAATGGTATATTATATCATATATTTTGAATTCTGTATCAAAATATTAATGTAGTTTATAATTAACTCAATTATGTTATATAGTTACCTAAAATGAAAACGAATACCTAAACATATTAACTCATAGTACATTTATTTATTATACTATGGAATTTATGTGCTTTATATCTGTTTAGACGTATACAACAATATTAACTGAGCTGTGTTAATGAAAAATATATTATTTTCTATTTAAAAAGTGCTTATTATGTAAATCTTCTTTATAATTTCACTCAGCCATGATACAATACAAACCAAACTTTGTAAAGAAAAAAGGTCTTATTTATATTGCTTGAGTCAACATTACGCAAGTTTTAAGGATAGTAAGTTTTTTTACATCCATTTCACATAAAACTGTCATTTACACTGTATATAGTGTCAAAATTATTTAAGTTTCAGCACTAGTACAGTGCCAGTTTATTGTAAAATGATTACACAGAAATGCAATTGGTTAATGTTACTGAAAGTTAACATTAATCTAGTTTAAAATCTAATTATATTTTTAAAGCAAATATAAAAATTACAACAATGATACTGATAAGACATGACCAGAATTTGAACTGGAATGCGTATATAGATAGCATTTTTAATCCTAAAATTTATTTTTATACAACAAATTTACAATATTTTACATTATCAAAAGATTTTTTTAGTTTTTAAATATTTGCGAGTTTACACAAAATTTCATATTTTTTTATTTCGCTTTTATATATAGCATATTAGAATATAATAATATTTGGACAAATCTTATATTTATTTTTAGTTTAAAGTTCTGAAGAAAATATCGTTTTGGATATATTTGACAGATTTCTCGAGGGTTTGGAATAGGGTCTTGGAATAAAAGGTACCTGAGATTTTTACATTACAGATCATGTCAAATTGCACTAAGTGTGGTCAAAATGATCTTAAAGTAGTATTTAAGACCCTGTACAGATTAAGTTTTTCAACTTCAACACAAGTGATTCAGCTTCAATAGTTGTGTATTATGAGGATACTCCTAAATTTTGTCTTGCTGTTAATAAACGCCTAAGATACAGTTTGTCTCCTAAAGCAGTCGTGTCCGTAACTTATCACCACGCGCACCGCCAAGTGCTTGTGCCAGACACAGCAGCGTTTATGTTTGTTAATTTGTATTCTAATATTTTTTATATTATTTACAATACAGAACAATTTTTTTGTAATCGTATCAATATTTTTCAATTATGTATGAGTCAGTATTCATAAAGTAGTTCACTAAAACAATCTGGCAATTCATTCGTACAATGTGATTGTATCTTCAGGAAACCAAAAAGTAATGAAATCTTTAAATTAATTCTTTAGTTTTTTCATATTAAAAATATTTGGTCATCGAATTTTGAATACTTTAATTCTGCCATGACCAGACAATAAAACTTATAATTCACTTTGACGTCTTTTAAAATATTTTCTTCTTTCCAGAATTAGTATGTTTTAGATTTGATTTTATAATACGAGTAGTTAATATACTGTAATATCAATATCTTAGAACATGCGAGTCAGTTATTCGAAAACTAGTCATTAACTACGAGAAACCACAGTAAATAAAACATGTGTTAAGCTGGTATAGTTTCTTGTCAGTTATGAAGCAAACTATTTTAAATTGTGATTGAATTCGTTTTGCTTTTGTTAAACTCCATTCAATCAACAACACAAGCAATTTCTGTAAACATGTTTTTCGTGAATCAATAATTAGTAAGAAGACATTGATAAGATTAAAAAATTTTCAAAATGTAGAACTATTGTAAAATAATAAGAATCATCCGTTAGTAAAACATTAGAATAATTTTATTTGCGTAACTAAAATTGAACAAGAATTAAACTGCATTTCGTTCATCCTCAAAATATACGAAAATATCAGTTATGCATACTGAAAAACTAAATATGTAACTAATACAATAATAAGTTGAATGAAATAAAACGTGCCCCCTCAAGCTAAAAGCTTTCCTTACAAATGTGAAGTACGTCGAAATCGGGACCAGCTGACCTTCTGCTTCATGCTCAATCTTTGTGCACATTGTGTGTGCACCACTGGCAAATTGAACACTTATACTAAATCGACTTTAATACATAAACATTCTGTAGGTAATATATTTTTTATTACAAAATGTAATCTTCATTTGATTTGTGGTACATGGTCACATTGCAAGATTTCTGATTTCAAATAATAATCAAATTGTAGAACTATTAAATCAATTATTTGTTTTGTAATAGGATTAAATTCCAATGTTATAGACCGATTACTCCTTATATTCTTATGTAATTTACCATTTTCCAAATAGAATTTCCCAAATGTTTTCCTCATCCCTTACGCAATAAAACCCTGCCTTTAAAAAAGCGTTTAATAAAACAACCGAAACCATTAAAGTAAAGTAAACCTTAAAGTAAATGGTATTTTACATGTTAAGGATTGTGCTTGTTCTTGTTATTCTCCTACAAGCACGCACTTTATTATTGGGCAAGGCTTGCTTTTTAGTGTAGCAAGGCTCACTGTGCCTTATTGCCTGGCAGTGGGCATTTTTGTTTTTGTTATTGAATTATTTATATTGTTATATCCAATTTATCATGTTTATATTGTTCATATAGTTTATCTGTTTCTGTTTGTTGTTATTATTAGTATTTACGGCTGTTCCTTGTTGCCTTTTGTTGATATTTATTATTGTTTATCGTATCTCATACACATATTACAAGGCAACTATCGATACACCTAATTTATTATTTAGTTTTCTGTTAGTCATTGTTACTAACTTATTATTATTATTGTAAATTGTTATGCTTGGTTTTGAAATGGTTGATCCGTTGGAAATAAATAAATGAGTTCTTATTACTATTGGTAAAACATTTGACACAAAATAATGAATTATGGAGTATCTATACTAAATTCACAAATATGAAATGTACAAAATAATGATTTTGGTACTCTTCCTACCGTTTTTGGTACATCCTATGGATTTTAGGTAGTTAATGAATTCGATTTCTGCCGCTTAAAGAAGGGTTAAATAAATGTGAAAGTGTTTTACAGAGTTAAACATTCAAATGCTTAGATCCATTCACTGTTTTCTTTGTCTGAAATCTGATACGGTTTTAGTGGTACTTTTAAGATGTTAAATGTAGCAGAAGATAAAAGAGTGATGTCTTTCAAAATTTCAGACGCTTCACTAAGTGGGAGGTGAACTGGTACTAAATTAAACTTTTCCATTGAATAAACCTTTTTCACAATAGCTACACTTTGTGTTAACAACTCATTTCAATAAAAACTTTTTCTGATCTGATCCTCCCTATTTGTGGTAGACACAGATACACCTATAACTTGTAAAACAGACAATAAAGCTTGTCTTATCAGTTGATCTGTAGAACTGTAAGAAGAAATCTTTTCTTCTAATTTCTTATAAATGTAAAATATAAATTTATTCATATTAATGAGCAGAAAATGTTATCTGTCACGAATTTATTCTGAAGAAATCATTCATAAAAAAAAAAGAAAATGAAGTTATTTTAGTTTGGGAGTCATATTACTGCCATAAATACAAATACAATAGTTCTATTAAACATTATATAGGATTGGTTTAGAATAAATGTATGAGCTCAATTCGAACTAGTTTATACCTGAGACAGGAAGTAAGATATCTACAGGTAAACGTGATGGCTGTCAAGCGTTGCTAAAAGGTGACATTTTAATGAGCTCCTTTGTTATAATATTGCAGCTGCTGCCTGACAACTACAGCCAGCGCTATAGCTGTCACTTGGTTCAAGCACATAACACTTTCTGTCCTGAAACAATAACTGAGTCACTTAGTGTGTGAGATATCTAAATAGGAGCTCTTTGCGATGTTTCAAAAGGCATTACAAAAACGATGAAGCCTATTAAAAATAAGCTGCGTGATGTGAGTTTTATTGAAAATGTTCCATTTGAGAATAGTGTGATTATTGGAAGCTTAGAATTTAATTTAACGTGAGAATATTAATATTTTCACCTTTTAGTACATTTATAATGTATAATAACTTATCCTTAACTGTCAAAAAGGGTAGTTAAGAGTGTATTCAATCCACTTTTGAGTAAAAGTGTTTGTTGTTTTGTTTGAGTAAGTGAACAAATACACAAAAACACACTATTCTTCTAATTTAAGCTCCTTTCAACGACAGGCATATTATTGTTTTTTTCAAAGTGTTTCTTTAACCCTACATCGAGCGCTAAACGGAGTTTTCCTCCGTGTATTTTTTATTATTAAAAATAGAGTAATTTTTATTTAATTTCTAAAAATGAATATATTTTATTGTAATTAAATCAGTATGAATATTTAAACAAATAAAAAGAGTTTAAACGACTAGGATATCCATTATTCGCTAACATGGAGGAAACCTCCGTGAGCGCCTGATGGTGTTTCTAACTTTAAATGCCTGATGGAGGGTTAATATAGTGTCCATTTTTTCTAAAGGTTAATTCAATTAAAATAATATTTTATTACTAAAAGAGAATAAGTATCGTAATTTCATTAACCTGTAATAATATTACAATAATTTAATATTTGCCTTATTATGATAAAAATAAGAAGGTGTTAAACTTAAAATAGACTCCAAGTTATATATACTCCAAATATATATTCAAGGTCCGACAATAAAGTAATAAGACTGATTTTATTTGCAAGATGTGGCAACCCTGCAGGCTTGCATAGGTACAATATCTGTAACCTTCATCTATAAGCTGCTTCTAGTCCAAGCGGCAAATCGATAAAACTGCTCAGTTTTGAGTTGTCCTGTAATAATATAACACGTATTTTGTCTCTATTCACGGAAATGGAATCGCATAATATTGCGCAAAAGTATGCCATTTTCTTTTTGCGATACATTGGGTGAAAAGGAACGAAAACTTATGGTAAGCCTTCAGAAGACTTTTAAAATTGGGTTTATGTCAAGAGCTCAAGATTTTCGTTGGCATAAAATGTAAAAGGCTGGACGAGTTTTGAAGATGAAGAGTGCAGTGGACGACCATCAACCTGACGGAGGGATGTCAACTTGACCAGTGTGCGTGAACTCGTACGATCTGATAGAAGACTGTCCATGGAAATGATTGCAGATGAAGTGAACATCAATCGATAAACGGTTTGTCTAGTAATAACTTTGTAGAAGAGTCCTTTCGAGTCCGTGCAAAAATTGCTGTTAATTGGACGCTGCATCACGAAATGCCACATCTCATACTGGTCTGTAAGTACAGTACAATTTTTAACCTCAATTTGAATTTCAGTACTACCACAGGAACCTTATTGACTAGGTATCGCCCTGTGCGACTTTTTTATTTCAAGAGTCACAACAGCCGTGAGGGACACCGTTTTAAAACTACACAAGATATCAAAAAAGCTATGAAGATGAGTTTTAGAAATGGTATTATCAATGGCAGAAGCGCTGGGAAAGTGTGTGCAGCCAGGAGAGAACTACATTGTAGAAGACAACACTAAACTTGACTATAACAATAAGGAAATTTTTTCACAGCACAATATATATATATATATATATATATATATATATATATATATATATACAAAGTATTTCGTGCGTAGACACTGACATGCCGGTACCGAATGGAAATTTTTGATCGTACAGTTTTAAGTCAATTAAATAACTATTTTATCAAAATAATATATTTATGAGTTTCTAACATTTTTGAAAATTATATAAATTGCACTTTTTCCGAGAGCTGCACATAACATGCTTACGAATTATTTAAAATCTTAAAAATTATGGAGAGATTTGTGAAACGGCTGCTTGGAAATGTGCAGACTAAATATTCCGGTGTCTATTGTCAGGAGCTGTGAAGGGATGACGTGTGCAGCTTCCGCTTCCCGACCCTACATCAACCCCAGCTGACACTAAATGTAGTGATTCGTTATTAGTGTTCTGTGAGTAGTTGTTTGCTGTTGGTAAAAAATGAAGCGATCAGGTAAACCTAACTAATCTTGGGATTAGTGGGTTGATGTAATTTTCCGATTCAGTCATCGTCGACACACTGTCAACATCATTGAATTGTTCATTGTTGTTAGATTCTCAGCCTCATTGTGGAGAGATAACCTCAGTCAACATATGTTAAACTGCCGTGTAGTCAATCAACGACCAATATGATAAAAAAATTATCAATATGGCTTCTTTATCTCAGTGTACCAGCTGAAAGAAAATTCACGTTATTTTCTATGTTGAAGTGAATTTTGTTAGTAATTAATGCTAAGGTTCCTCGTATGATCGTTGTACATTCCATATACGTAATACTACGCAAGACAGCAATACAATGTCTTATATTTGTAACAGGTGTTACATAGCACTAAAAACGAGGTATATTTTGTTTCAAATCTGCTCATTTGACAATATGCTATATAGTTAGGTTATTGTTTTCTAACTAAATAAGATGTAAATATATTCTCCTGGGATAAGTTAAGTACGTGTGAGAACATATAAATAAATTATATCGCATTATTCCATGAAATTTTAAACTTAGCTTAGTTTTTAAAATACAAATAGGTAGATAATAATATTTTTAAATAGATATTTATAAATAGAAAATACCTAATAAATTGAATTTTATAATTCAATAATAAATTTAAGTTAGATCTTGCCGAAAGTTTTATTGAAAAGTCCTCTATTGTTATTGAGCTGATGATTCGAGGTAGGAATCGAATTCCTCGACCTCCCAACTAAATCAATCGTAAAAGTCATTTAGTTATTTTGGTGGGGATAGTATACATATAGGCCATACAAGATTGAATCATACTATTCGTTTTATGCCGCAGTTTTTTTTATATTTTAATTAGTTTTTAAAACAGTTTTGCTGGGAAATCTTAGACACAGTAGAGAATACTCTACATTCCTTAACAGTATAGATGATTCTAATCTGCATGCAATACATATATTTTATAGGAAACTAGGTGATCTATTTCCACTGAAATAAAACAGTGCTCAATAAAAAAAAACTACTAAGAAACTTAAAAATATGTTGAAAACATTTTAAAACACTTAACACTTGTGTCCAAAGAATAAATGTTGTTTCAAGCCATGTTATTTATCAGTGAGCTTGAAACAATTTTTTGTATTGGAAAATTTTTTAAATTACTTATTCTCTACTTTATTTCATACATACAGTAATTGAAATAAATAAACATATTTAGAAACAATTCCTAAAACAAAATCAAATTTGATAAAGTTATTAAAATAAATAAAAATAAATGTTGTTACTTTAAAATATCAGCCTAGAGTAAGTTGTGGGATTCTGTTGCGTGCCCTAGGAGTTACATACATTAACATAGCATAGAACTAAACGTCGCAAATTGTTTGATATTTTTTCGTTATAAGATTATAAAATGAATCATTATACAAGCAAAACTAAACAACTCGTGGATTTTTTATCACACACAGAATGAATAAAATGTTTATACAGGGTGTCCCATGAAGAAACGGAGAAACTGTCAGGACTTGTTCTTATGGTGAAAATAATGAAAAAATTTCATATACACATAGGTCCAGAAACGCTTAGTTAGCGAGCTATACAGGGTGAAAGATTTTGCCCAGATTTCAGTGCCACCGTTAAAAGGGAGCCCTATTAAATTATTTTGGGCGTTACCAAGGACGTAAAATTTAATGGATATGCATATTGAACTGAAAAACTGAATCAAATTGGTACCAGACCTCTAGCTGCAGTAATTTTTTAGATAAATGAAGAAATACGCAAAATTCGGTGTCCAAAAACAAGTTTCATTGAGGTTTCAAGTAAATTAACTTTTTAAATGTGTAACAAACACGTAAAATTCTTTAACAAAACTTGTAAAGAATTAATTTCTTAAGATAATGATGTAAATTAAGCCAATAAAAATTATACGTAAGCTTTAAGAAAATCAATTTTTAATTAAATAAATAACGTACGAAGAATAGACAAAATCGGTTACACTTTTTTCTTGCTGAACGTACATGTTTTTATAAAATTTTATTTTCAAACACTATTGCAAAAAATAATAAATGCTAACAAAATAACTAACCTTAGTTTAGTAACTGTTCGAAATTCCCTCCTTTACAATGCACACAGCACTCTGCTCGACGTAAAATATTTGTGGTGGCTCTGCGAATTATGTCTGGATTGTTTCTTATACTGTCAAATGCGTTGCGAATTCTAACGAGTAATTCTTCCTTGGTATCAACTTTACGTTTATACACCATAGCTTTGATATGTCCCCATAAGTATTAGTCAAGAGGCGATAAGTCAGGCGATCGTGGTGGCCAGTTGATTGGTCCACCACGCCCAATCCTGTTCAAGAAATTAGCATTCAAATGATTTCTAGCTACTAAAGAAAAATGAGGAGTTGCACCATCGTGTTGGAAAATAATTTTTAATCTTTTTTGTAAAGGGATATCTTCCAAAAGAGCCGGTAAATCATTTTTCAGAAATTGTTCGTACATATTTCCTGTAAGGTTTCCTTCAAAAACGAATGGTCCTAGAATTTTGTCATCAATAACGGCACACCAAACATTAATGTGAAATCTGTGTTTGAAAAAGGTTTCTACGGTACCATGTGGATTTTCTTCGCTCCATAAATGACTATTTCTACAATTGAAGGACTTGTTTCTCGTGAAAGTTGCTTCATCATTAAATAAAATTGAATTCACCCTATCAGCATTGTCTAGAAGCCAATAAGAAAAGTTTAACTGTAAAGGGTAATCTGTCGGCAGCAAATGTTGTACCTTTTGCAGGTGAAAAGGATGAAGTCTCTCTTTACGCAAGATGCGCCACACTTTGTTTCTCAATAAACCAGTGCGATACGCAATTCGCCTCGTACTACTACCCGGGCTACAATGAATATGTTGAATCACTTGAAGTTCATCGTTAACGCGATGATTTGCCTGCCGTTCAACCGAAAACGAAATTGTTGGAAATGATACATTCGTTCTTAAAAACTGAAACACTGAAGAAAAGGTTTTCGCATTCGGAATCCGTTTTGCAAGAAATCTTTCCTGATATTCACGTCGAGCAGCTTCCGTATTTCCATTTGCATATCCGTAACAGAACATTATGTCGGCATATTCTTCATTAGAAAATTGAAACGGCATATTAACTTTTATACTGTATCAATATTTACACTTAACTTATCTGTATGACACTTCAATACAAAAAAATTCAAAAAAGTTCGTAATTGTGATTGTTGAACAGCTGTTAATACTGCCAACCTATGAAAATAATATTTTTGTTACAAAAGTTGTAGTATAACGTAAATTAATTCGCAATTATTGTTAAGTTTCAGATTTTATGACACTAAAGTTTTTTTTACTAGTATGTAATTCATTAGAAAAAATAGAAGAATGTTTCTACAAATAAAATCTATACATAATTATTTTCAATAATATTGTCAATAATTAACAGGTTTTCTCCAAATATTAGGTTGTACATTCAGTAAGAAAAAAAAATTGTAACCGATTTTGTTTATTCTTCGTACGTTATTTATTTAATTAAAAATTGATTTTCTTAAAGTTTACATATAATTTTTATTGGCTTATTTTACATCATTATCTTAAGAAATTAATTCTTTACAAGTTTTGTTAAAAAATTTTACGTGTTTGTCACACATTTAACAAAGTTAATCTACTTGAGACCTAAATGAAAATTGTTTTTGGACACCGAATTTTGCGTATTTCTTCAGTTATCTAAAAAATTACTACAGCTAGAGGTCTGGTACCAATTTGATTCAATTTTTCAGTTCATTTGCATAATATCCATTAAATTTTACGTCCTGGGTAACGCCCAAAATAATTTAATAGGGCTCCCTTTTAACGGTGGCACTGAAATCTGGGCAAAATCCTTCACCCTGTATAGCTCGCTAACTAAGCGTTTCTGGACCTATGTGCATATGAACTTTTTTTCAGTATTTTCACCATAAGAACAAGTCCTGACAGTTTCTCCGTTTCTTCATGGGACACCCTGTATATACCTTAAGATTTATAAACCTAAAACAATAAATATGTTTTGCTCTTTACCTCAACATAGTTATCCAGCTATTTTAACTATTTTTTATTCAATGAACATCACACGCATATATTGGTTTTATAGCCTTTTGTTAAAATCATACAAACCTGAAATCTACTCCTGGTTCAATATGCATACAATTTCTTAATCTCTATATTATTAAAACATCAAGTCGTAAATAAGCATAATTTATTACCTCAAGTTTTGTGGTTGAAGAAATAAGATCAATATAGACGTCAACATGGTCACCACTTTGTAAAAAGAAAGAAAAAAAGAAACTTTATTTCTCACGAATAAAAATTACAGATAAAATTTTTATAATATTTTACAGACTGACAAAAAAACATTATATGTACACATAAACAATACATACATATGCAACTACAACTATTATTACACTATACATACTACAAGAAATAAAGAAAAAACTACTCCTAGGAAAGCCTGTTTGTAGTGATAAATATCATAAAATTAACAGAAAACTAGCAGCATTACAAACAGTACAGTAAAATTTTTAGAAAAACTTGTTTATTTTAAATCTGAGTGAAGTTTGTGAGAACTGTACTAAATTAATACAAAACTCTTAACTATACAAAAAATTAATCAACTAAGCCTACATTGAAAAAATTAAACAAATAAATATGAAGAACATAATGATCTTATAATAGACACTATTTAGATGATGCATCATTATAATTATTGGAAACAGATTACAAGGGCAGGAAACAATCTAATTTTAAATATTAATTTTAAAAAGTACTTCTTCAATATCCTTCATAGACAATAGCCACTTTTTAAGCGGTTTGAGAAAAAATATTAGTTGAACATTGACTCTATATATGGTGCGGTAACAGATAAAAAAGTTTTGGTGCTAAAAAAATAAACGGTTTTGTGAAGAAAGTATTTGAAGGTTTTGGTAATAATAAGTCTTATGCATTTCTTAATTTAAGTATAAATTGATTTTTTGATTTATAATTATTGCTTTTCAAGAAAATTCGGTTTAGAACCTGAAAAACAATCATATATATGGATAAGAAACTTTTAACAAATAATGTATGTAATTGGTTGTTTGAGGACTTAATATAATATTATTTACTGAAAACCACCACCTTAATGCATCCAGGTCCCTTTTCATCTTTTCTTCAATTTCTGCCCATGAGTTCCCAATAAAAAAAAGTGCTGTGTCATTTACAAAGTAAATGATTACTGTTTTAGGAAACTCTCTGCGAGAAAAGCAGTTGGAGTTTTAACAATATTGAAAATTTGTAAAGGTATTTTAACGTTTAATATTGAACTTCGGTAACTAAACAAACTATTTGAGATGAGAAATATATACAACCAAAACACGAGTGTAAAGCTGGTAAGAGGTTTAGCATTGTTATTATGTTGAAAGTGAATAGTCAAGATCGTTTCACTACACCCGGCTCTTAAGTGTTTACTGACAGCAGGTGTCTCGAGGCTTGGTCGATAATCAATTTTTGCGTCTGCCTCTGTTTCCAAGGGGCAATTGTTCAGGTATTACAACATAGGGTTCATTACGTAGGGATCTTAGGTAGCTGTATTTGATATGAACGACTCAATTTTTTTTAAAGTAACAACAATCCAATAATAATAAGCTTTATTACTAACTATTAACTATTGTCCTAAAATATTGTTGAGCCGTACTTTGTTAAATCAAGATATTCTTTCATTAAGTTACTTTAGACTAATTTTCGATTAATTTATTCAGGGTATTTTCGTTTTAGAACAATTGCTTATGAGTAGTAAGTTTTCTTACTATCATAAATAGAAATTAAACGTTAGTTTTTTTTACAAGTAAAGATTATTAAAATTTAGAATGTTTACTGTTATGTTAATTGTATTTTGTATGTAACCATTTAATTATACTTATATGGAGGAAAGCAAGATAAATTTGGAATACTATTCCATATTCTCACATAAAATATGTTTTCCTAGATGGTTTATTTTATAAATATTTCAGCCAAGACTTATCGATACGTTAGATATTTTTTGATTCATTATACATCTTTTTACGTTACTTCCTCCCGAAAAGGTCAATCTCTTGGGTGGTAGTAAAGGTTATACAGAATGCAAAAGAATCAATTTACTTTTTTATTTTCATGTTATGATACTACCAATAAAGACTATACTAATAAAGACGAACCAAAACTAATTTATTATGGAAATTAATTCATGATTGTTTACTAATTTTAAGTTGTATTGCTAGTTGTTTTACTTGAGCTCTATTATCACGTTAACAACTAAACAATTTAATAATATTATCTCGAATTTCTAATGAAACTATATAGTAAAATAATATTATTACATATACAGTATACTCTGTCACCATCCGGAGTACGTGCTGATAAATGGTACGATGAGAATGTCTAAAGGATACTTTATTTATTGTATTAGGTTGGGAAATGTGAATGAGTGAGTGAATGGGAGAGAACTAGCATGTATTGTATACAGTAATAAATAATAATAAATTACGTTTGTGATGCATATCTATAAAATGTCTCAGTCAATAAAAGTGATTTCATATCATTTCATTACTATATGGAACTAAAATGTTTGTATTACCACAGTATTTGTTTTAGAATACGTATGCCAGGACTAAATACTTCTGAAATAGATCTTCAATTTCAAAATATATTTTTCTTAAATTAAACAGCAATTGCTCTTTTATTTGGTTCCATTCGATATAAAAACACTAACTTTGTCTAAATTGCCTGAGATAATTTATTATACAATATTATGTGCTCAATAACGTTAGTAATGCTTACTTTAATAAAAACATTTACCGTGAAATATGCTATTGAAGTATTTTTAAGTTATTTTCGTAAGATCACTATAAAATCTTATACAGACGCACAACTTACGTATTCAGTGGTTCCCAGAATATATTAATGTGAAGAAAGTCATCCTGAAGGAAAAAAAAAATTTTCCAGAAGTAGATATTCACCGTCGGAACAACAAAGTAACTTTTGACCAATTCGATTGTGAGATCAAGTACAAGCTCTTTAGTTTGGAATGTCAATCACTTTACCTAGGACAAAATGTAAAAATTATTATACGTGAAAATAAAACCATAAACTATTAATTAAAATAAATTTAAGAGGTAGGTCATAAAAAAAAATACCTCTTTAGAAAGTACAAAGCAAAGTCAGCAATTCCTGATTAAAAAAGGATTCAATATAAATAGTTTAAAAAAAACTAATAAAAATACATTGCCTCACCTTTAGGAGGAGTTAATTCTAGCTGATTTATGCATTCAAGTTGATCCTACACTGGGTACAGCGATTCTAATGTGACACTGTTATGGGTAACAACATGGATGTCATCGGCTGTACATCACAAAACGAAAAAGCAGTAAAATAGTTTTTTAAACTCAAATTCTTAGTTTTCTCCTTAGGAGGATTGATGGTGTGAGTGGAGCTCCATCACTGTTTAAAGACTGTTGCAAGCCCAAACATGCGGGAGTACTCTCCCTTACCTCGTTTGACAGGCGAGGTTGGTACAGAGTTAGCCCTTATTCTACCAAGGAGACGTGTGAGGTATAGAGCCCGCTATCCCTCCTCGATAGAAGACGGCACCTACATCCAACCTTACTAATCCTGATACCCTGTCACCATGACAGCAAGGCCAAGAGCCATTTTAGGTCTAAATGCAAGGAGTAATTTTTTTCTGAAAAGAATAATATGAAAAACACATGACAAAATTGCAAAATTATGCGGTAATATCAAATACAAATTATTTATACAACAATTATTGTTATTACATATTATACGCCATGCATTACCTAATAGTTTTAAATTTTGAATTACTAATCATACGCACTAATACAGTTTCACATTATTTATATACGACAGCACATTCAGTTTACAGCTTATAAAAAACTAATTATAGGTGACAAACCAATATTATTGCCCTGTGCATGTTATAAATTTGACTATGGTCAGATCGAGTTAAGTAAATTGTATTAACATGTAAAGTGGAAGATTCACACAATATCCGATCACACAACAAATAGCTGTAACTGGTATTGCCGAGTAAGTTTTGGTCTCTTGTACACTTGCAATAGTCTCTAACTCAGTAAAAAACACTTGCGCTTGCGATCCTGTCAGTCCTGGTCCTTGTATTCTGACATATACAGATGTAAAAAAATAGTAATAAATCGACAAACTTGCAAGATATGTCTCTTATAACCATTACACCTGGTTACCCAATACTGTATTCACAATGTTATATTATACGAACCTATGAGTTTTGTCTCTTATAATGATTACACAAAAGTACCCAATACTTTATTTAAAATTTTAATATGTATGAACACTTAACTAAACGGATAATAATTAATAATTACTCACTCATTTACATACACTGTGTATTTTCTATCTTGTGTACCTGAGTATATGGTATGTATGTACTATTACAGATTGTATTAGCATATATATTAACAGCAAACCACAAAATAATGACTTATACGATCATGTAAGTTTTGACACTTAACAACAGTACATAATTCAATGGACACTACCACTAAGTATATTCGCATGTACTTAAAGGTATTAACGTGTTTGATTAAATGGCTACCGCAAATTAATCAAAATTGAGGTACAAAAAAACAAATCCTAAACATTTGTTCTTTAAATTATAAATTACACGCTAACTCTAAATCATGTAAGGAATAAATACAATACACCGATTATTAAAACTTAACGAAACAATAAAGATCGCAATAGATATAAATTGGCTTTTTTAAAGTCTCAATCAAAAACAGATTTTAGAAGTAAACATGTTTGTTTACATGCTTGATACTAAGAACCTACATAATTAGTAGATTAAAGCATGAAACGATAACATTATTTACCAGTGTTTCATTTTTATTAAACAGTTTTTTTACAGTCTTTCATACGATTAGAGGTTTTGTCAAAGTTTTTTGTGAGTGACAATGTAAGACAGTAATGTAGGTTTACTATTGTACTAAAAAAATTGTTATACAAAAATAAAATGTTTATTATGTCTTGTACCCTAACCACCTAGTAACATGATACATTGTCAACGCTGTATACCTTTGTACTATGATATAACGTATTACCGTACATTAGGCTACAGGCACCTTGAATTTTGGTGTATATTATAGCAATGTATCACGAAAATATATATTAATAATTGTATTATATTTGTGCCTATTAATATATCTTTAAACTGTTGAATTATAATTACTAGTTTTATATTTATTATAGTTAACTATAACTCCACTAATAAGTGTATACTTATCAGGGCGTAAACACTATAAAACCTTATAAATGTATTTATTAAATCAAACAAAACAAAAACAAACATATATTTGCAAGGTTTACGAAAACTGAAATCTCGTAAAGTAAAAAATGTTGAATGAGATACACAACATAGATGTTTCTTTTGTATGTATATCGTATAAATAGAATATTGTACTGTTTTAGTTTTTGTCTGTAAATTTAATAAATGACTACAATTAATTAAAGAGAGCTCGCTGGGGTGAATGCACAAAAAAGACATATAACCTCTTGCTCTTTCATTGTGTGATACTGTGAGAGACTTGCTTTTATATTTACATGTCAGCTAGTATAATATAAGACATCATTTTTGTAAAGCATTGCAAGCTTGTGTATTTAAAAATCATCTAAACAAATGGTTTTGTCATTAATTGTTTTATATTCTTTTAAATTATATTTTATAGTACGTTTAAAAACGATGTTCATTTGTCACAGGTGAAGTTTGGGTCCAATCGTTACTAATACAATACTTTTTCTGAGTGTTATTCACTTTAAAAACGTGATTTCTATCCGTATTACTCTCAAGTTGACTTACTAGAGTTTGATATCATTTTAACTTAATTAGAAATTATTTTTGTAATATTTTACAAGGTTGAATTTGTAATAAAAGTAGCATTTCAAAACAAGGTGAATTTCATAAAATCAATTATAGAGCACTTGAAAATAAAGACAAGCTTCACTTTAACTATATCATTTTACGACAACTTAGTATTAGATGTGCACCATGCACTTAGCTTCAGCGTGACTGGTATGCTGTAAACATATTGCCATCGACCCAGTTGATCTCATTTTTCTTCTTTTCAGTGCGAATTTTAATTTAATTTACAGATGTACAAATCGTAAAATTTTCCTTCAAGTAGTATTGAAAAAGAAAGGGTTTCGGAATTCAAACTAATATTACTGTTACTCCACAGGTCTATATGTGTAGTCGGAACCTAAGTACTATTAAAACACAATAATAAGTAAACACACAAACCTACTACACATCTGGGACGTTTTGGAACACAAAATACAAATTTATTGTCTCAGGAAATCATACCTCTAATTCTCTCAGCGTTGATTTTACGCTCATAAAACATGATTGGCAAAATCCAAGTGGGTCCAGTGAGAATAAATCCTGAAGAAAGCACTTCCTGCAGAGGCTCAGTTTAAAGTCCAACTACTTAGTCAACCGTAAATAATATCTTTACATTACATTCAATTGTGTTTGATTCTGACAAGATTTCCGTATAATATATATATTTTTTTAAATTTTGTTATATATCTTATTGATCTTTGTGCCCTAACATAAAATATTATAATTTATATTATTTTTTTAACTGTACAGAAAAAAGCTATATAATTACATTTATTCACAATGTTATAATATGAATGTAAACAAAAACCTTAATGGATAATAATTATATATATGTATATATATATATATATATATATATATATATATATATATAATATTTATAATTATATGTATATATGGAATGTTTTCAACTGAACTAAAACTGCAGCCACTTATTCTAAGCGTTTTTTTTTCCGTAAAGTTCTACAAGTGGTAGGCTGGCATTGAAGCTGGAGGAACACCAATATCATGCATAATGCATATTGGTTTATAGTCCATTTACTCTCTTAAATAAGGATCCGTTTTACGAGTAAAGGTAACTGCCACCACCATTCTGAGGTTTAAAGGCGTGTGGTTTATATCAGAATAAATGGCTGCCTGTCAAACTAAATGGAATAATTTTATTAACATCCAGTATAATTGTATTCACATCTAAAAATACACTCTATATCACATCTTATATAGGATATTATGTTATTGTAAACAACCAGAAAAAATAAAAACTAAGGTATTCACATGATCTACTGTAAACTGATATACAGGACTATCAGAGTTATAACTCGACCAAATATTATTATAAATGTACTTTCTTCAATGTAAGATTTGATCTAACACACAATTACGTGATAATTGAAGAGTAGGATACTTCCTCAAAAAGAGATTAAATAGTTTCTCAGCCGCAGATCAAATCAACCCCTCATAAATCCACACTTATACTATGAAATGAATTTAAAATATCCTCTTATGCAGACTGAGTTTTTTCTACAGCAACATGAGTAATATTAAACAAATCTTTACCATCGTTTTTTATTAAAAATTTTCCTACAGATTTACTTTACATTACATTTTGTCAATTCTTAGAAGAATTACTTTCCAAAATTTGAACGCCGTTCAAAATACAGTACTTACATTTTCTATCATCAGGTTGTCCCAGCTGATCCTTAGTGATTAGAAACTACTTTGAACATCTTAAAAATTATCTTCTTTTGATGGATATATACTCTTATGTAGTACTTATATTTAAATAGTTAATTATTGCAATAAAGACCATTTGGACATCCCTACCTCATACTATGTTTGTAATCACTTCGGAATAAATGTTTTTAAAATTAAAGTTTAAATTGAAAAACAAAACAAAATAATTCATTTATATAGTTCTGAAAATTGATACACGTTTTCAATAGCACTTAAATGTTTGGAACCAATGATGGAGCGTAAAGATACAATAAATCTTTAACGTATAATACATAACCTTTTTCATTGTTTGTATATACTTTAACTTTTGTGTGGCGTTCGTAATGTATTTATACTTTTAAGCTAGAATCTATATATTTTATAAGTTATGTAGAAAATATAGTTTTCCATTAATATTAACACCCCTTTTGGCATAGGTTTCATCAACTTGACAAAATATAGAAATTTAAAATACACTTATCCAAAGTTTGAAATATATTAAATATGATACAGATTTTTAACGAAATATACATCTATATTACACACTTAGTCCTTGTCTATACTTTAGTTGATACAAGCAGACCTCTATTTCCCTTTTTAAGGTTACTCCTTCTTGTAGTCCTTACCTATTATATTGCTTTGTAATTTTTATGACTAAAACGTGGTTTATACTGCATCCTTCTATATCACTGTGTAATCTATTTTGTATAACTATCCAAGAAAAGTTTTACAACAGTAGTTTAAGTGAATAGTCGAATTTCACTCTAATTCAGCTTTAGAGCCACTTCTGATCTTCCACCAACGTCTGGGCTGGCGGGCTCTTTGCAAGGAAATATTGCTCAGCGGTCACCCATCCAAGAAGCACTCACGCTAGATGTTGCTTAACTAGGTTAACTTGTGACAACATGCTAGACTGTACCATTGTAGTGGAGGTATTTACAACTAAGTGATAAGAAGGAATGGAACACATGGGAATGGGCACAGCCTCTGTCTTGCCCAACCGATGGAAATAACACTGTAGGAGCTCTCTGTCGGATTAATTAGACTTCCTCTTGAAGTAATCCGGAAGCAATCGAGTTTAATCTTCTAGTAAATAAGGTCCCTAGAGGGAGTGTTACGAGATGGGTGGTACATGTCCCATTCAAAAGTGGTCTCTAGTTATTAAAAACTGTAGGGAGGGACAATAAGATAGTTAGAAACACGAATTATCCAGAACCGAGATTACTTAACTAAAATAACAATTGACATTATGTAAGCTTGGAGAAAAATTTAGTTTTGTTATTTTTAAAACTTTTAGTCACAGCCAATTTTCCTTAATTGTTCTTGAAGATCGTAGATAGATATTTGTTATTTTTCTATGTTCAAAGATATAAAAAATAAGTAACAGTTTTTAATGTTCCATGGGACATTTTTGGAATTTGAGGCGGAATTTAAGTATACCTTATTCCGCCTCTAAGGGAATACGTTGAAGGTAGTGATATAAGATTTTTATAGCACGAATATGAAAGATAATTTGCGCATAAATTTCCAGAAAAAAAACTACTATGGAATAACGTATTTGGTAAAAAGTTTATTTAATTAAAAATTGTGATTAGTCATTTAATTTTGCTGTAAATGTATGACGTATAAATTAATTATATCTAAAAATGTAGAAATTCAAAAAAACCTTCTTTTTTATTTTGGTTCAAACACAAAACTGCCTAAACTTCCTACTTAAACAGTTGTAATTATTTGTTGAGTAATAAAATGCTTTGGCTATTTTCAATACTTTAATAGATTTTATAAAAAATAGCAATACAAAAATTCCCCAGCCAAAAGTTTATTACAAAACATTATTTTTTTACTTATAAGAAATATAGTAGACAGTTTAGTTCATCAGTAAGTAAAGAATAGCTATTCCAAGACAAATAAAATTACGGACAAGCACTAAGAAACATGTATTTTCTTTAAAACTATACAAAGTTGTTCACAACATGTAACGATACGAGTAAACAAGTGGCATATGTATCAATAAATATTTTTCTCAGGTCTGATACTACTTAGCATCGATTCGATGGGCCCACCTGTTGTTCTGAACTATTTTCTCTAGATTTTTTTACTAAGAACAATTCATGGTACTAGTAATACTGTGTCAGAGCTCTAAGCCAAGGATCAGCTTCTTGTAATGTATGTATGTTAAACTTCACTATACATACTGATGATTATCATGTGTTCCAGGTCGTTTCATAGGAATTTGCTAAAGGTATTCCGATGTTAACAAAAAAATAATATAAGAAAACTTATTTTCATCACGTTAGCCTATTTAATGTTTATTCTAAAACGCCAAAGAAAGTTTAAAAAAATCTATTTACTTATTACATTGAAATATTTAATATTTCAACAAATCGTCACTTCGGTCTTCAAGAAATATAGAAATGTGACTAATGATCTGTTTACATTAAGATATCAACTATGGAGGAAAGATAATCTTAACTAATATTTCAGGATATACAGTAAAAAGTTGTATTCGTCTGACCTGTTTGCCAGAACGGTTCGTGTAAATTGTAATTTGACATATGTTGAAGGAATTCCTGCATTGCTAAATTATCAGTGCTGATAGCGTACTTTTATATTTTATGATTTCCCCTGGTTCTTGATTCTCAAGATAGCTTTTCCCAATATCCCATTTAAACTCGGTTTGCAGGTCTTTAGGAAATGAACTGTAATCCCAAAAATGAAGAGTGAAAATAATTAAAATTTTATTGTCGGTTTTATTTTATACCATAAAAAGTCTAAAAAAACGTCAGATACCAAATGGAGCTAAACTCCAAATTCAACTATAAAACGTTTTAAAACTTTTATTTCAACCTAACCGTTTTTTTTTTTTTTTTGTTAAAGAAAAACAAAATAGTTACTTTCAATTGTAGTTATGAAAGAAAACATTCCGTAAGTATGAATGAAGACAAAATTTTTTATTATGTTTAAAGTCTTATTTTTCCCTCGACCTATAACAAGAAATATCTACACTTTTCCGATAGTGATGACATGGAAAACCATTTAAACAAGTGCTTATTGCAATTATTGATAGTAATAAAATATAATTTCCAAAAGTAACCAATGTTGGAAAGTTCAACAGATTTTAATCCATCAATATATTATACCTATCTAAAAACTGCAATTAAAAACGAATTATTTGTGCTTTTATACTTCAATTAACATAAAACTATAAGATTTTATGGATTATTCTTAAATGATTTGTAAATATATTTAAGCGAAACTAAAAACATCTTAAAGAATACACTCCATTATTTCCACTTTGTGTTCAAAGAAAATAGCACAAATGTTGGAAAGTGAGATGATAAAACAACTTTAATAAATACCTATCTTATCGCAGGCTATCAATAAAAAATATTCAGTTCTCTGTTAATTACTGCTACCCTGGGAGTACTTTACCTGCGGCGTCGATTTACCGGGTACCGCCGGCGTCACACAATACGATGGACCACTTTACCTACAATATTGAGGTTTTCTTTAAAATTCATCATAAAAATATTACATTTATTTCATAATTGTAAAGGATACATAACTAGCAATAAAATTTATTTATAGTTTAATTACAATCTGAACATATTTTAACCATTAAACAGCATTAAATTTACAGGTGTTTTTTTTTTAAAAAACAGTTATTATACTGGTCGTACATAGGCATACCAATGAAAATATATGGTTTTGCAACTTAGTTTTCAAAGATTAAAGATCAAATTTTAAGACATACTTCTAATAAAAAAGAGCTTTTAAATGTTTGTTAAACGTACCTTCGGGGATATAGGTAATTTCCGTAAGGTCTGTACATTGGTGTTCAAAGGGGAATGGGAGGTAAAGCACAAGATGGAGACTCGTAAATTGTTCGGAAATTATTCTTTTACAATACGAAGTAATTTATAAATTAATGCGTATTAAATCGAAATAGAAATGAAATCTACACAATACTTTACAGGACTATATTATGTATCGTAATGAATAAAAGCCTAAATCAATAGTATTAATAATCGATATGAATAAAGTTTTAATTATCTATGTTTCTCTTGATATGTATATAATTTTGGGTGATACATTTATTTTATTCCGATTAAAAGCGTGGAACGTTGTAATTGATAAAGCAAGTGAAGATAACTAGTAAGTATAATTCTAAAAGTTTTGATGTACTTATTGTATTTATGAAAATGGCAAATGCTAAATATATACAATTTTATATCATGCAAACTTTAACCAAAGACATTTCAATAGTCAAGAAGGTTAATAGACCATTATTTCTTAACTTCAAATAAGTTCCAAACAAAGTGTACGGCCTAAGCATTAGAAGGTTATTTACAAAAAACATAGAAAATTTTAAACACAGAATATGTTCCACGATCGCTTTCGTGATACTAATTGCCATACGCACTGTATAATTATAATTGACTGAGTCAACGAGTATACATTTAACGTGTATACTTGTACATTCAAACAAAAAACTTTGATCTATGATTATCAAGTGATTTGAATACTTGACACATTTTAACTGTAATAAAATATTTGCTTATGACAATTTATGACAATTAAAGAAATAACAATAGAATATTTCGCATCATTATTGAAATAGACAATTTAGTACACAGAGTTGTGTGTAGCATATTAACGGATTAGTGTTTTGTTATAAACAAGTTATTTAAGAATTCAGCAGGCAGGTGGTGGCGAAGACAGTCTTTGGATGTTCTGTGAAATGAAATAAAGTGTCGGATTGAAGACAGCTTTACGTTAAACAGTAATTATTTATATATTTCAACATTCCTTCTTTGAATTTTTCATAATGTATATTTAACAAAATTTTAAATACTGGAGGTATCATAATACTTATATATTAATTTCTCCTGCTATCAATAATTATTGCGTAATTTAATGTGGTTACTACATTTCTTCAAGTATATCGAGGTGCTGGATACAAACTGCAAAAACAGTTTAGTTTCTATTTCCGTGTATTATTGAGTATGTGTGCATGAGCCTTTATGCACATATGCTTATATATCCATATGTATGTACGTCTATTCAAGCATTATAGAGGAAAATAGAACAATGTAGTGAAGATTGTTTAGGTGAATGTATGAAAGAAAAAAAGAGAGAAAAATACACTTCTTTATTGAGGCGAAATTAAGGCCATATGGTCCTTTCTTACATTTAGCCCCTTAAAAAAAATAGTAATAAAAATC
Source organism: Homalodisca vitripennis (assembly GCF_021130785.1). Classification (NCBI taxonomy): domain Eukaryota; kingdom Metazoa; phylum Arthropoda; class Insecta; order Hemiptera; family Cicadellidae; genus Homalodisca; species Homalodisca vitripennis. Next base: position 132,651,607 of record NC_060215.1, on the reverse strand, counting down.
AAATTAAGGCTCATTAACAAAAACTTACACTTACAGTATTCCATTTACTCTTCCATTCACAGTTACGATTCAAAGAGTAGCCCCGCCACTCTCTACGATAATCCGGCGGTATACCTAGATAATAATCAGCGATGTATGTGTGTAATCCAGATATTAAACGTGGGAATGAGTGTCTGTGAAGGTAGTGAGCTAATATATCCAGGTAAACCACGTTGGGCAACAGGTGTATGACATAACGTCACGTTAGACTCTTCGACGACTGGTATTCTTTAGTCAGTATCACCATTATATACTATGGTCATCTAAAATTTGGGATTAAAGTGTAAAAGTTTTCCTTGATTTATTTTAGCTGATGCAACCCTTTATTTATAATCAGAGAACTCACAAACTCGTACAAGTCTTCTAATCATTGCAATCTTGTAATATATTATACTAAGTACTGTAGCAATAAATAATATTGCCGACAGTTATAAAAAATATTTATAATTTCAATTATACGTTTTACTGTGTAAAACCCATATTTATTAATCTGTTAGTGTTATTATCTTGTTGAGTGTTATATTACATATTATATTTTGTAAAAAACAAAATAAACCCTGAGTTTACTTTGAAAACCGGTTTGGATTGGTTTGGTTTTATGTGTCAATATATAAAATATAATGTAGCTGTTGAAACAATAATCCACATATGTACTTAAATAGGACACAGGAAAGTATTTAGAAAATAGATCATTAAAAAAACTTATTTTCTATTAAAATTCTGACTTTTGGGTAACGAATAGTATCAGTACATTTTTATGTAACGTAAATTAAGCCAATAAACCAGTTGTGTTATTACACTCTCAGTCTAAAGAATATTTTACGGAGGGATTGTTGACTCAACGATCGGTTTAATGACGTTCTCTAAATTAAGACATTGGTGACTGCAATGATTATTTAATTGTCAAGTTACTTAGTGGGGTTAGTGATTATTGTAATTTAATTTAATTACTACTTATCGTCATTTCAAAGATTAGCAATTTTGTGATTATATGGTCTTGGCAGGGTACTCTGTTAGTTCCAGAATGTTTTATCCGGATCTTCCTGTTAGTATTGCAGTACATATTGACATTTGTTGCAATGACATGGCATTAATGATATTATTAGAGTGTTAATATGCTGAGTTGCGTATACTGAGGTGTTTGTCAGTTGCTGAACTATTTTACAGAAGCATATCAACATTAATAATATTTCTAATAAAGTAATTGTCTTTCTAGACGTATTATTATGAAGTGTTTTTAAAGCATTATTTCACTGATTTTGGTAAGCGATTTAACACCTATAAACTCAACGTCTATTTAGCTTAAATCAATGATTGGCTGGATACATAAATGGATTTATTACAACATTTAAGCAGCACCGTTTCATACCATAGTTCATATTATTTCATATAGTCTAGTAAATATTGTACTAATCCTTTAATGTTTGGTTCTTTTCTTGCATAATATGAAACTAACTCTTAAAAGTAAGGTTACGTAAAAAGCAGAGAAATTCGTATCGAGTCACTGAGTGAAGTTTCGAGAGAGTTGTTAAGTGTCAAGAGAGGTGTTAGTGTCGTGAGAGTTGTGTAAAGAAGAGGGTGGGGTTCAATCATTTCTGGTAGGAAACTATTAAAAGTGTTCAGTAATCATCAGAACTGTGTAAAGTGACTCGATGAAATGTCTGCACCTAATCCTGTAATTTAATAATATTGCTAAAGCTTATAGAGCATAAAGTTTGTTTGTAAACTGTAACTATAGCATTGGTTTTATTTCTTGACAAGTAACAGATTCAAAACCACAAAACTATAATAACTCAATATTGATTATGGTACCTCGGTCCATATTAAGGTTTTATTTACTCTGTGAAATGAATAAGTTACCTACGTAAAGTTTTCAAATGAGCACGGAAGTCCACAATTCCTATATTCAACTAACGCTATAGTGTTTATTCATTTAATGATGGTGGCCTTATTAAAAGCTAAAATACTACCTCTTAAAAATGATCATCTTATAAATACTACACGAGAACAGACGTTACAAATTCTATATAACTTTTAGATGCCTAAAATCGACTTATAATAACCGAATAAGATGTAAGCAAATTAAATTATGTGCCGCTGCTCTGAGAAGCACTGGCTACTTAATGTAACAATCGGGTTTTTAAGACTAGATACTAGATATAGCTGTTCTACTTAGGCAGCTTATCTTGATGTATAAAGTAAATAAGAATATGCTTACTGTACCTTTTAATACTGCTATAATATATTTCACTATTTTGTTTCAGTGTAATGGCAGTTTCATATAAACATATGATATTGTACATTGTTGTAATATTAGTATTTGATAAATACATTAAATATACAATGTTTAAAACATTATTCATTTAGACTTTTAAACTTTCATTTTTGACAGATTACATTTAGGCACAAATATATTAAAGTTATAATAATACTGTTGGTTTGATTAACATACGACTGAAAGTTTTAATACATTGGAGTTATTTATCAAACAGTAGGAGATGATTATCAAAGTTGGAGGTATTATTTATTTAATATACCTACGTTTTATGTGTTTAATTTCTTAGCAACAAGTCTGTTAGTGTCATTTCTTACTTAATATTAAAACCTAAAGTAAATATATAAAACCACAAGAGAAAGAGTAAAATATGGAGAATATTACAGGCAAAAATTAAACAAATTGATAATTGCCTGCATAAAAATATTTGTCATTATGTATAATAGATTGGGAAAACTTAGAGTTTTTTCATCAATGCTAGGACATAGCCAGACTTGTTGCAGGGTGGAACAAAACGTAGAATTTTAAGATTATTTTTATCTATATCGTATAGGAAGAGAGGTAATAACATAATTTTATTTCAATATAGTTACACTTTGTAATGACAACCTCAGTCACAGAATAGTCTGCAGACAATGGTTTGCTCGAAATATTACACGCGTCTTTATATCCATTCAAGTAATATTGAATAATTTAATATTTAAGTAATTATTGTATTTTTCATTATCTCTTATGGTGTTTGAATATTTATTCTTTCCTTTAATCACCAATAATCATCAGAAGTCAAATCACATAGTCAATTTTCAAAATAATTTTTACATCAGGGGCCATGGTGTTATAATTAAAAGATTGTTGGAAAACTAAACAAATAGGCTAAATACTAATATTATTAATTATAATATATTTCACAAATTTTATTTTTGACAAAAAAATAAAAATACATAAAAGATGTTTCGGGTGATGTCCACTCACGATTCTCATTAACTAGCAGGAAATATTCATCACCTGAAACAGCCTCGTTTGGACAATAAATAATCCTCATGGCCGCCATCTGCAAGATAGCCAGAGAAGGGGGCTGTTGTCTGGTTTATTGAACGACGACTTATTTTGTAAAACTCACAATTTTGTGTTCTATACAAAATATATTTTGGAGTTTGATTCCTCAGTAAATACTTGTTTTAAGTAAGGAATTCCGCAATGAAGTTCTAATAAACCTAAACATACATTTTCTTACAATATAATTTTAAATTCCTATCGAGGTTGTTCATTTTATTAGTAGTATTAAATTTTCAATATCCTGATCTTTTGACTTGAATATATAAAACATCACAATATTTGTCTATTTTGTTAACATCAGCTAAAATATTCTAGAGGCAATAACCTCTTGTAACAGTTTCCAAACCTTTACTACAGTTAGTGAAACGTGTTACTTTTTTCACTTCAACTCCAGTCTATTTCCGGGAAGCTGCCGTCTGTCACTGCATGTGCATAGCGATTGCTACGATTCGTTTCTAACTAAATGTTGGTAATTTATTAGATGCAAATTTCTTACTGGTATTTTTGGTACAAAACTTTTATATTTGTCGCTACTATATTTAGGACCATAAAATCATCCTATTAATATTATTTGCCCTAATATATTTGCCATATTCTTGCTTTTTTTATTTTATATTAGATATATATGTAAGGATTTTGTTCAATTCAAAGGCATATGTTTGGTGAAAAATATTGCAATGGAATTGTAAATTCATCCATAGAAATGAATTCAAATAAATAACAAGTATGAAACACCTACTTATATTATATACGTATATATTTATTTTATCTATTTAATGTATTTATTTTATTTTTAATTTCATTTCTCAATTCACCTTATTCTAAAATAAAACGTGCATGACAAGAGACATTGTTTTGCAATTTAGTATTATAAACATCAATAAAATGTATTACTTAAATATAAATTATGCTTGCCTCTTCCTATAAAATGCTCCGGAACCAATTAAGTTGTGAATCTATATTTTTTTGCACCTGTAGCTACAGAAGACTTTATTTTAATTTTGAAAAGAAATCATATTGTCTGAATAAGCACAAGTTTAGTGTTGTTTTTGGTCCCCAGAAAACTATAGCGCTCATGTATAGTAATAGCTCCTTACTGAGCGGTAGGGGATTTCTTAAATAGCACTTAGAAACTGCACTATGGCTGGTAAGATGTACTTAAATATGCAAAATCCCCAATTCACACGTTTGGTTATTAGCATCAGGTTACCAATCTCTATATTGCAGCTTTCTGGTTCTATTTAACAAGAATATCTGTATTCTTTTGACTGCAGTTTCCTCCAATGACTTATCTATAAGGCCCTTTGTTGATTATATAAGGAAACTAGCGTATACGATGTTAACAGTATGTACTTAGCAGTAAACAAATAACTATCGTGCCCTGTACAAAAAGTGACCGAGGAGTTATTTGTGCCTCTATGTATACATCTTACTAAAACATTTATCAAATTTTTTGATCAGAAGACGTTTTAGAAAAAAATAGTTGCTCTAAAAGCTTGTCATTTTTAATTTTTTTCCATTTTTAAAGGTGCAATGAGACATTAACGATTATCTAGGATCTTTTCAAATATCACTTTGCATTTTGTTTGCTCCTCTCCTTCATGGCAAGAGACAAACTTACGCACTGAGCAATTTCATAGTATTGGTTAACACGTGCTATTAGCCTTGGGGTTATTTCCTCTTGCCAGTCTCCTCAGGTAACATTTAACGCCCTTAGGTTGAAAATCCTAAAAAGTGTTTTACATCATTCATCCTTCTATTATTAAAAAGTTTTTTAAAAATTTTATTTCCTGACTTGATAAATTAATATTGCAATGCATTTTGTAAATAATCATAAGGCTTCCGTGAAATTAAAAATAAGTTATTTTACAAAGGATAGAGCTAATATTTTTAAATATATGTTTAAGTTATAATAAATAATAAAACAAAATTACTAGATTTCTCGATTTCCCTATAGAACGAATAATTCTTTATATATATTCTCTATCACATAATAAGAATATATAAACATTTTGTGTAACTACAGAGTGATAGATCGTACTGATTCCACTCTTCAGTAATTTTGTAGATAATTTGTTTGTTTGATCAGTAGGAAATATGAGTGAGACAGGTTATGCTGGTTAGTACAAACGCCAGTGGAAATTTAGGAAAGTGTTGCCAAAATTTCACTTATATAAAAGGTTAATTTGTTTTGGGACTGAACAAAACTTCAATCAACGAGCGATATTGAAACAGGCGGTAAGTTTGGTTGTCATAATATTCCAGTTTTTACTTGTAAAGAAACCCCCATTAAGGCTAAGCACATCAACTATGACGATATCAGAGTTCTTCACTAGTAAATTGTTGTGATATGGTTTCACTTAGTCTAAGTTACATTAGGAACAATTTTTTTAGTTGATTTGTTAAACCCAATTAAAGAAATTAGCAGATTAATTATTATGTTCAATATCAGTATGAATCAGAATGAATATTGTGGATTCACAAAGAATAAAACGTTTTAATGTTTGGTTAGTTTTAGTTTAAAAAAGTGCTCTTTTATTATCTGGAAGTGACCAATCATTATCGTGAACCATGTTGCCAAACGTACTGCTAGAATGCTGAGGTTTTGCTGTTGCAGCTTGCAAAGTGCTTATTTGTCATCTGATGAAGATCTAAAAATACTTTGAGTTATGTTGGCCAGGTACTACAAACACGCTGAGGTTCGGTTGAGTGCAGTTCAAATAAGTTATTATTTTTATCTAAAAAGGTCCATCATTCCTGAAAATTATGGTGGCCAGGGTAGAAAACTGATAAAACATTATAAAAAACTAGCACGATGAGGCTTGGTTGAGTGCAGTTCAAATAAGTGCTTATTTTTTTATCTAAAATGATCTATAATTACTGTGAGTTAAGGTGGCCAGGTACAACTAGCACGTTGGGGGTTGGTTGAGTTACAGTTTAAATAAGTGCTTATTTGTTATCATTATGAACGAGGTCAATCATTGCTGTGAATCATGGTTCCAAATTTACTGCTAGCATGTGTAAAAGTGTACCACACACGACCTAATACATTGAGTGTACAAAGTAATAACTATGCATTGCGCTTCTACACGTAATATTAATGTTGGGAAAGCCTGTAAACCTTACAGGTGTCTCTAGTGTTAAATACCACCAGTGTAGTCGTGATATTTTTGCCAGCATAAAAAACCAGCATGAAAAAGACGTACGCTTTCATAACCAGACGAATACTAATAACATTAGCATGGTAAGATTTCATTATGTGAAAAGTTATTATGTTAATATTGGAATCAAATGATTGAAACCAATAATTTAAGCAAGAGTAAAACCTTTTTAATATAGCAATGAAATCGTAGGCATTTTTAGTTTTAGAAATTCGTTAAAGTGGTTTTGCGGAAAAAATTAGTTAATATTTATTGTTAAGGTTGTAAGTTCAAACTGAATTGATGGCCTTAACTCGTATTTGCTGTATACTGTCAGCTTGGCGTTAGAACCAAACGTGTAATAATACCTCTTATAAAAACTAATAGATCTCAGTATATTTTCCATTGTGGGCTTATATCTATATTTTCACTTTCATTTAAAGCTCTCGAGTAATTTGTTACAAATAAATTTGGTATTTTCAAAGGAATCTAAAATACTTAACTTGAAATGGAGTTAGTGTTTTATATGATACTTCACACCCACGTCTGAACTGATAAATTTCACCGAGTTGTACATTTGGACTTGAAATAAGCATTTAAATAATTGGCCGTTTCCTCGTCTAATCTGGTAAATGAAATGAAACGTTTCTACGATTATTAAGTTAAATCGTGGAATAATTAAATTAAAGGGTTACAATTAAGTTTAGAATTTTTTACTCAAATTAAAGTAGTTAGTTAATTTGGATTCAAATCGCTGAGTGTAATTAAGTCACTTCCTAATAAATTACTTTGGTTAAATTTTGCCCAACACGCTAAATTATATTCTTAACAAATTAAAAAACTATTTAACATCGGTATATGTTATTACTAAACATAAATGCATAATTAATACTTAGGGATACTGCAATTATACGATATATAGTTCCTCCTTTTGGATAAGAATTGGTGAATGAAATTAATCATCTAGTGAAAATATTAGAAAATAGTGTATTTAGATATGTATAACGTATAATGTACAGAACTATGACATATGTGATTTTACAAACCTGCAAGAATTGATCATATTAGTGAAAGCATAAGTTAAAATATGGTTAATTTTTTAAGGAACAGTTTATATCATCCTGCTATGAGGAACACCTACGACAAAAGGAAAGGCTGCAAGTGGCTGAGAAAAAAATCCTACACGTGGAAGTATCTCATTGAGATTATATATCTGGAAGGATTATCGTTAAGTTTATCCTTACTACTATTATTTCCTGCCAAGTTACGTTCAGAAAATACAACTCTTGGGAAGAATATAAATATGCAATGATAACTTAGTTAACAAAAAATGAAGCGTTTATTAATACAATTTTTTTTATGCTGAAAATAAAGGAATTATAAATTTTTTTGGAAAGTTTTCTCTTTGTATGATTCAAATATGCACAGCTAAAAGATTATCTGTTCTTTACAAACACAAAAAAATAGTTTTCCTTTATTTAATAACGCTTTTAAAGGATGTTCAACGCAAACAAGACTATCAAAGAGAAACAAAACTACAAGAAGAAAGATAAAAATCAGAAATCCCACCTCTGAGGAGAGTTAGTCCCTAGCCGTTTACTGCCCTCCGACCGCAGAATAAACCTCTCTCCTTCAATGCCCGTTCTCAACCCACCTCAAACCTCCCATCTCTATGTTCTTGTACTCCTGTGGTCTCACGTTTTTCTTCTACCTTACTGTCAATTTCCCACATATATAATATATTCCAGACTCAGAATATAAATAACTAATTTAAAATACCAACAAAGAAGCCTAATAACTCCTAATTAAAGTAACACCTTGAACTATTTAATCCCACATATACATTATTCCATACATTTTAACTGAACTAAAACTGCATCCTCTTTTTCTAAGGCATACTGTTATAACGGTTTCAATTGGAAACTAATTATGTTCTAACCGTAAATTCCAAATTTAAAAATACTAGTCTGGCTTGATACTGGACATGTAGAAATGTTTGATCTTTAGTCCGTGGAAGGTAAAAATATTAATGCCCTATTAAATAAGTAGAGAAATAATATATTAATTATTTATAAAGTTAAACTTGAAGTTCAACAAGTGGTAGGCTGGCTTTGAAGCTAGAGGAACACCAATATCATGCATAATGCATGTTGGTTTATAGTCCATTTACTCTCTCAGCGCAGGTTTCGTTTTACGAGTAAAAGTAACTGCCACCACTAGTCTGAGGTTTGAAGAAGGCCTGTGGTTTATAGCAGAATAAATGGCTGACTGCAAAACTAAATGCTAGGTCGCAATCCTGATAAGTCGATTTAACATTTATCTTGTAAAAAAAGCGCTCGATATCTCATTTTAAAATTTGATTTTATGTTACTGTAAACAACCGGAAAAAAGATAAAATCTCAGGCCATGAAGCGCCCTAAATTGCTAAATGGGACTATTAAAGATAACTCGACCAAATATCACTCTAAATGCTCTTTCTTGATATTAAGAATCAATCATATAAGGTTATGATAAAATGCAAAAGTAGTATACTTCCTCAAAAAGAGTTTATATAGATCCTTTTCGCTCAGCTGCAGAGCCAAACAATACCTTATAAATCCATGATGATACGGTAAAAGAAATGAACAAACCCTCTTAAATATAAAACTGTATACAACAATTTTAAAGTTGTTTTATCAGCTCATAGCACACAACTATAATCCTAAAATTCAAAACATTAATTAGGCCATTTATAGAATCGCTGTTACCTCCCAATTTCTGCAATATGCAATGTGAGTTCGCAATAAACTTTTAAAAAGGAGTACTATACGTTATATGTTTTTAAGTCCTTCATAGCAGACTGGATTTTTAAAACAGCAACATGAGTAATATTTAAATTAACAAAATCATTACCGTCGTTGGTGATTTCAAATCGTTCCCACAGATTAATTTTTCTTCATCAAAATATTTTCATACTTAGACGAAGTACTTTCCAAACTTTGACTACAGATCAAACTTCAATACTTACATTTTGTATCATTACGTTGTTCCAGATCATGCTTAGTGATTAAAAACTACTTTGAACATCTTAAACATTGACTTCTTTTGATGGATATATAATTTCTTGTAGTAATAATATTTCAATAGTTAACATCTGAAGTTAGGACAATTTGGGTTATTAAATTGAAAGTTTAAATTGGATAACAATACCTAATAATTCATTGATATAGTTCTACAATTTATACACTTTCACAATGGAGAACCGTTAAATTAAATGATGGGAACCAATGTAACAGCGGGAAGATATAACAAACCATCCACTTACAATACATAAATATTTCAATTGTTTGTATATATTTAATAATTTTGAGCGGTGTTCCTAATGTATTTGTGCTTTTAAAGGAAGAGTCTTACTATGTAATTTGTAATCGCTTTATCAAATTTAGTACTCACTTATTACTAACACCCCCTTTTGGCGTAGGTTTCGTCAACGTGACAAAATGTAATATCATAAGATATTTAAAATGCAGTAATCCAAAGTTTAAAACATATTAAATATGAAAATTTTAATATTGTAAAATTTACATCTAGATTATACATGTATTCCTTCTCTATACGTCGGTTAATAGGACGTATATGCAAATGTTCATGGCTACTCCTTCTTGTAGTCCTTACCTAATATATTGCTGTGTAATTTTTATGACTCAAATGTGATTTATAATACTTCCTTGTATAGCACTGTGTATACTAACTATTTTTTACAACTATATCAGAATGGTTTTACAACTGCCTTTTATGTGGAGAGTCAAATTGCACTATGATTCGGCTTTAGAGTCACTTCCAAATCTCCACCAACGGCTGGGTAGGCGGGCTCCTTGCAGTCACCCATCCAGAGAACAGCCACGCTCGATGTTGCTTGAATAGGGTAACTTGTGATAACATGCTAGACTGTACCATTGTAGTGAAGGTGTTTACAACTAAGTGATAAGAAGAAATGGAACACTTGGGAATGGGCACAGCCTCGATGTTGCCCACCGATGGAATGACACTGTAGGAGCTCTCTGTCGGATTTAGTAGGCTTCCTCTTGACGTAATCCGGAAGCAATCAGGATTACTCTTCAAACATATCAGGTCCCGTGAGGGAGTGATGCGTAGGACTTTAAATGTATACGAGTCCCATTCGAAAGTGGTCACCAGTATCCACCATGTAACGACAATAAGGTATTTAGAAATACTAATAATTCGGAACCGAGACTACTTAACTATACTTTGAATTACAGAAAGTTTGAAAAATATATACAATTTAATTAGTGCAGCTGATTTTCCTTTAGCAAATAGTTTTGTTCTTATAAATTTTTCTTGAAGATCATAAATGGATTTCTTTATATTTTTTCTATATTCAATGATATAAAAAATAATTTATTAAAGTTTTGAATATTCCACAGGACATGGTTGGATCTTGAAGCGGAATTTAATGACACCTTATAATTCGTTGTAAAAGAAATTCTTGAAGATATGGATATGAAATTTTTACAGCATCAATATGAAAAATAATTTGCTGATCAATTTCCATAAAAAAATATTATTAAATAACGTATGTTACAAAAAAGTTTATTTAATACAATATTATGATTTCCTGAAGTCACAATAAACAAAAATGTACTTCACAAAACTATAATTTAATTACAAATATAACAGTAGAAATTCTAAAATATTTTTTCATTTTTATTTGAGTCCAATTAAAAAATTGCCTTAAACTTCCCACTTTAAATGTTTTACTTTATTGTGGACTAATAAAACGTTTTCGCTATGTTCTATACCTGCAAATAAGTTTAAAACTTTAATTTGTTTAAATATAAGAAATAGACTACACAGACTAGTTTTTTAGTAAGTAAAAGAATAACTATTTCAAGACAAAGGTTAAAACTGTAACCAACACAAAGGTTTTTGGAAAGCTACAAATAAAATACAGAAAAGCACTAAGAAACACGTATTTCCTTTAAAACGATGTAAAGTATCTTACAATACGTAACGATGCGAGTAAACAGGTGACAAGTGAAGTCGATAAACATTTTTTCTCAGGTCTGATAGATCTTAGCATCGATTCGAGTGGCCCACCTGTTATTGTAAACTATTTCACTTTAGATTGTTTTTACCGAGAAAAAGGCCTGTTATGAGCTCGAAACTGAGGATCAGCTTCTTGGTACAAGTTAATTTATACCTATCTTCCTAAGGATGTATGTTAACCTTTACTATACATAATGTATATTAGCATATGTTCCGGGTAGTTTCATACGCTTTTAATATAGGGAATCCGCTGAGAAATATCAATAATGTAAATAAACAAATTTTCATCACTTTAGACATTTTAATGTTTGTTCTAAAACGCTACAGGAATTTTTAAGAAATAAATTAACTGATTGCGTTTTAAATATTTAATATATCAACAAATCGTCACTTCGGTCTTCAAGAAGTCTAGAATAATTGTTGCTAATGATCTGTTTACATTAGGATATCAGCTCAGCTCTAATTGAACAAATTAGTAGCTATAGGCGTCCGCGGCACTGCTTTGGCTTGGTTTAGTAGTTATTTCAAAGAAAGGCGTCAAGTGGTTTCAATCTGTGGACATAATAGTGACGAACAAACTGTCACGATTACGGAGTAATCCAGGGCAGTACGTTAGGACCAGTTTTATTTTTGATTTATATCAATAATATTTCCAGAATTAATTTATTTGGCAAGCTTTATTTGTTTGCCGACGACAGTTTGATTTTCATTTCAGGAAAAAACTGGCGAGATGTTAAATTAAATGCAATGAGTGACTTAAAGACGTTAAAAAAATGGTTTGACCAATATATTCTTTCATTGAATATTTCCAAAACAAAATTTATGCCTATTTCTTTGCATTCTAGTACAGAATATAATTCGACAGATCTAATAATTCATCAGTGCGGTAGTTACTCCAATTCGACATGTGGGTGTAAAGAAATAGAGCTCGTAAAACGCTATAAATACCTGGGAGTTGTTTTTGACTCTCGCTTAAAATGGTCTGAGCACGTTGATTATGTCCTTAACAAAGTTAGAAAGTATATTTATGCATTTAGGAAACTAAGTAAAATTTTAGACGGAAACGAGATAAAATTAGCGTATTATGCTTACGTTCAGTCACTTCTTTCCTTCGGTAACATTGCGTGGGGCGGTGCGTGTAAAACGCTTCTCGAACCTCTTTTCATTACGCAAAAGAGTATACTAAAGGCAGGGTTGAGGAAAAATGTGCGTTATCCAACTGAGTCTCTCTTTCAGGAATCCTCCCTCCTTTCACTACGACAGTTATATATAAAACAATTTACTAATTCACATCTACAAAAATGCTAATACAATATTACCAGAAATCGTGCACTCTTACCAAACAAGATATTCAGAACATGTTGGCATTAATGTAATTAGATTAGATAAATCCTTTTCAAAAACCAATTCTTACTATATTTCACATATTCTATTTAGAAACACATGTAACAAATTTCACCATTTAAATTTATTTGAATCAGGTAGTATTACAAAATTTAAATATAATGTCACAGAACTGTTGTTACAAATTGGAGTCCAAGGATCCGAAACTTTCATTCATTCAGACTGGGGACCAACCTGACCTTGACCCCTCCTCATCCCCCGGCGCTCGTCATATCACGGTCTTGTGTATGTGGTCTTAATTATACCGATGGTTTTGTCTAATACGACAATATTATCTCTTATCTCCTTCATCACACAACTACATTTCTACATTTTATGCCTTAAAACACACCGACACGTAAAATTAACACTTTTTTCGACATCTAGATAACATACACTTTTTAGTACGACTCTAGCCTACGCACAGGCTGCTTGCCCATGTAGGCTAATTTCCATTTTATAATATATGTTAATATGTAATAAATAGTTTACTTAAATTATATAAATAATATTATCCAAACTACTGTACTTAAAATTAAAATTGTTTTGTTTTATCGCCACTTAGTAAGTATAGTAAAAGGGTAATTTACTATTTATCAAATGTAAATAAATCTAATATCTATGTGTATATGTTTTTGGAAATAAAAATGTTTCTATTCTATTCTATTCTAAGTAAATATATTTTAACTAATATTTCAGGATATACAGTTTTATTCGTCTGATCTGTATGACAGAACTGCTAATGCAGTTTGTAATCTTGAAATATGTTGAAGTAATTCTTGAACATATGAAATATCAGGGCCGATAGCTCAATTTTAGATTTTATGATTTTCCCTAAGGTTCCTGATTTTCCTTAATATAGGTTTTTATTCCATTTTAACACCGGTTTACAGTTCCTTAGGATATCAACTGTAACCCCGAAAGTGAAGAGTAAAATCTTTTAAATCCTATTATTGTTGGTTCTATGTGATACTATAACAAGTCTAAGACAGCGTCATATACCAGACACTGCAATAAAATAAAGGTAAACTGGTGCTAAACTCAAAATTGAAGTATAAAAACGTTTTAAACACCGTAAATTCACAGTATTGTTGTCTGAGAGAAAAACTATTTAGTTTCAATTGTTGTTATGAACGAAAGCATTCCGTGAATATAAATGGAGAAAAATTACCAATATTTTAAAAGTAAAATTCGTTATTTTTCCTTTAAAGGAATATAGGCTACACCAATATTCATTCCTAATGGCGCATAACAAGAAATATTTACACTGGGCCGACCGCGATGACATGTATCACCATTTAAACAAGTGTTTATTGCAATTATTGAAAGTAATGAAAAAATATGTTTAAAAAAAATAACTATTATTAGAAATTTTTAATGATTTTAATCCATCACTATATCATTTCTCGTCTAAACACTACAATTAAAACGGCCTATTTTGCTTTTATATTTTTGATTACCATAAATACTATGAGATTTTAGGGAATGTTTGTAACTGTTTCGTAAATATATTTAAGCGGAACTAAAAACGTCTTAAAGATTATTTGCAGTAATGTGGAAAAAGAGGAAAGCACAAAAGGTTTGGAAAGGAAGAGAATAAAGCAACTTTTTTTTAAAAATATCCATCTTATCGCAGGCTATCACTAATACAATATTCAGTTCTCTGTTAATTACTCCTACCCTGGGAGTACTTTACCTGCGGCGTCGAGTCACTGGGCGCCGCCGGCGTCACACAATACGATGGACCAATTTACCTCCAATATTTAGGTTTTATTTTCAATTCGTCATACAAGTATTACTATTTTCTATAAATTTTTAAAGGATACATTAACAACGTATAAATTACAATCCAAACACATTTTAACCATTCAGAAGCAATTAAATTTACAGGTGCTTTCTTTCATAAAAACTAGCAATCATACTTTCACATATAATCACATATAGCAGTGATATGTTACTGTTTTGGCAACGAAAATATAGATTTTCCAAAGCATCTAATTTGAAGACGTACTTCAAACAAAAAAAGAGCTATGAAATGTTTGCGTTATATTGATTTCATTACTTCACAACATTTAAACTGTAATAAAATATTGATGAAAATAATTCTGCTCCTTTTACCAAGCATGAGAATGTAAATTACGTAAAGTAGAATATTTCGCATTCATTATTTGGAATTAAAATTTTTAGTACTCAGAGTTTGTGTATAGCAACAGTAGTAACGGGGATTTAGTTTTCTTGTTAAAAACAAACTATTATAAAATAAATCCAGCTGTCAGGAGGTGGCCGGAAAGACAGTCCTTTGGATGTAATCTTGTGTAAATGAAATGAAGTGTTTTTGGATTATTAAGACAGCTTTTACCGTTAAAACAGTTATTTATTTGTTTTATTTCCAACATTTCCTACTTTGACCCTCTTTCGCATAATGAAAATAAGGTCAACAATTAATTTTTAAACTACATAGAGGCATCATAATAACCCCATACATAGTTAATTTTTCCTCTGAATATCAATAGTTATTAAACCTAGTTTTAATGTTAATTAGTTTATATATATTATGAAAAAAACTTAAAATGATAAGATTATGCTGCCCTCTTCACAAAAAAAGGCATCCAGGAACCAATTCCATTTGCGAATCCCAACATATGCGCTGGAATTTTATATTAAATTAGTACATTAGATTATCTATATATTATCAGGTTGATTATATGTGATGCCTTTTCGTAACTCCCGAAGCTTTTCCTCGCTTTTAGGATTTTTCCTGCTGTATGCTGCTGAACGTGGGCTTCTTACATTGCACTTAGAAAAAACCCCCCACCCCCGGTTTGTTGTTTTGGGCTGAACTATTAGCTTGTAAAGGTGTTTATCCCTTTTTTTAATATGCATTAAACCCAATTCAAAACGTATTTGTTTAACTAGTTATCTGGTTTACAAATTAACCTAAACATGCAGCTTTACCTCTGAATCTATATAACAACGGAAGAACCGCGAGAACCCAGATGCCGAGTTCACCACTACTTTTAAGGAACTTTCCAGAAGATTGTCCCCCCCCTTAGTGAAAATGGGCCGTGAAAGCAGGAAGGCCATTTTTTATTTTCCAGTAGAAAGAAAATTAACTGTTTTAAACATGATTTAAGTGAACCTTAAAATTTTCTAATAATGCTTCTGTTTTTTGAATTTTTTAATCAATTTATTTTGTTGTTTTGTAATTGTTTTATTATGTATTCGTTTTTTATTTGCATTATTATTAATTTTATTGATTATTTATTTTTTTAGGGCCATTAAAGTTTTATTGAATTAAATAACATTATATTTTTTTAAAACATTTTTAATAGTAGTATTTATTTGCAATTTCTCTAATAAGAGATGGTGTTACGTTTGACTGGTTGATCATACAATAGTGCATTATTGTGAACCGTAAATTCTGAATTTATTTCAATGCATATGAATCATTTTTTGTGGGAATTCGCACAAATAAACGATTCTTAGAATTCTTTTGAATAGAATTCTTCTTAATTCTTTAGTTTGCAGTCCCTTGCAATGACTTATCTTAATTATCTTACCAACAAAGAACACGAGTGTTTGAGGATATTAAATGAAAGTATCATTTGAAGATTCTAACAGTACAGCGTACTTAGCAGTATATAAACACCTTGGGGGGGGGGGGGTGGGGGGGGGGGGGGGTGGGGGGGGGGGGGGGTGGGGGGGGGGGGGGGTGGGGGGGGGGGGGGGTGGGGGGGGGGGGGGGTGGGGGACCTACTGTTTTAATTCTGCAATAAAAGAATCAAAGTTTGATTTCATAGGACTACTGCGTATATTTTGATTTAGTACTTACTACTAAATTACTAAATTGAATATTTTATCCTCGTTAGTCAATATTCAAATTTTGAAAAGAAAAAAAAAAATATGTATACTGCCTAAAAGATTATCAATTGTATTGTTGAAATATAATTTAGTAGCCAATTTTTAATATTACCTAATATGAAGAATTTAAATTATACGTCATCATAACCATTTAAATCGTAAAAAAAACAAAAGTAAACAAAAGTGAACTTGCACATACATTGTTTACAGTTCACTGAAGGTCGTCTTGGCAGGTGATGACTTTGTCAGGCGAGGAATCTTCCTTCCTGAGAAAGATTTTCCCGTTCCTTACCCACAGGAACTTGAAGTCCTTCTCCTTCTGGACCCTTCTCGCCATGGCGTACAACCTCCGTCGGGCAGGGGACAGGGACTCGTTCACGTAAATCGGCTTTATTCGATAATTCACTCAGTCTTCACTAACAAAACACGATACATCGTAAAAAATTGCATATAGTACATTTAAGAATATACAATTTGTAGTGGTGAATTACATTACCAGCTCTATATTTGTCACAGCTACCGTATTAATGTAGATACGGGAAACTCTATTAAGATTCACGACTGCGAGAGCAGTGCCATTAATTAAACAGTGTTAGTCTACTTTCAACAGACGTCTTGATGTGAGTCGTTCCAAGATACGATCCACGCTATAAATCTTTCCCTTTAAACGAATGAAATAATCCTGCATCATACAATAAACTACCCATACTTGAGTTCTTAATATGCCACTTTAATTGGTGTTCTCTCTTATATTAAAACTTAGAAAACTTCACTTTTTTCATGTTTTAGTGAAATATTGCATTTTAAACAATTTTGGGCCTGTCGTGAACCAACATTTTGAGTAGTGTGAACGTTTTTAGGTCGGATTTTGTTCATTATATTCTGCTAATAAATATAGTTATTTAATTTACAAATTGAACTATAACCAATTAATAACTTCCTGTTTACAGCTTGTACGCCGAGCCATAAAATGAGATGTCGGCATATTTAAAGGTTTATTGAATCCAATTTTGTTATAATTTCTCCTATGTTATAATTATCTCTACGACAGTTTTGTAATAATTATATGTATCCACAGGTTTTATGCAAAACAAAAACTATTTTGTTTATCAAAATGTGACTGTGTTAAAATGTAAAAAATGTTACTTTTTTAAGTAAGTTAAAGTGTTTATTATTAATTACTAATTTGTATTAATTGGCCTATACAATTCTGAACATGTTTAGAGACAATAAAAGTTGTAATTTTACACATTTTCATATATAAAAAAAACGTCTAAGCCCTTATAAGAAACCTAATAAAAAAATTTAGTTTCTTATTCAGCTTAACCTTCATACAGATATTGTATTGTGTATTTTAAGTAAAAATGTATGACAAAAGTCATACATGTCCACGACAGTAAAAAGATTAAAATTAAATTTGAAAGGAATAAAAATATCGAGGGCTATGATGCTGATAATTATTAATTTAAAAAAAAACACACATTATAATATTCCATTTCTAGCGACAACCAACGGGTTTTGTGCCATCGAAAATTATTATCAATTGATTCTAACTGGAAACAGTTCAGTAATTACCAGGTTATACTATTTAGCTACAAATCAAAAACCAAATGTACCTCTTTTGTAAGTTATTAACTGTAATATAGTTGCTTTTGTGTTCAGATAAATGATCGATACACTTTTCGTGACCAGATTTACATAGTATTCAGGTACGGAATAGCGGACGGTAACTATCACGAAGCAAGAAGATTATACTTCGAAACATTCCTTGGTTGAAATTTTTATCCTTTTCCGCAATGTTTTATTTATTGAAAAATTATAGAAATAATAGTGGACTTGACTAAAAAATGAACTGCCAGTTCCTGCACCGTTTGGTGCTGAACTGAACGAGAAGGTCCAGTTCTTGTACATCTATGTTTAATGATTGACTATGCACCAAACCTGATTGAACTATAATATATGGGTTCTCTATATGTATTTTAGGGAAGATAAATATTATGTGGAAACTCTTTGGTTAGTTCCACATAACATTGATATATTTTTTTTATTGAGCTGCGCTTGATATCTGATACTTTACATTAAGTATTTCCTGTTTATTATCAACATTCAATGATATGTTTTCCTATTATTATGTCACGTTTCTAGTTTTAATAAAAAATATGAACACGTATGCTGAAAAAATATAGGCATCGATGAAGATTTATTTTATTTTAATACTGCACAAACGATATACTGTAGTATTTTTGACACTGAAAACATATTGGTAGTTTAAATTTATATTACGAAACATACTGATGCTATAGTAAAAACTTTTATTTGGGAGTTCCCAGCGTACTGAAGATTACTTCCTAACTGCGCATATAACTATTAAAGAAGTAAATGTAATACAATTTCGTCTGATTTGAACATATTTCTATTAACCATCACTAGGATATTTTATTTGCGATTAAAGTACGTGGAAGGATATTAAACAGACACGATATGGGGAAGCTGATTGGCTGAGAGTATTCAGTGAACTGTGACGTAATGTAGCAGACGTGTGCTCATTGGCTCTAGCAACTCTAATGGTACTTGTTTTCCAAACAGAATAAAAATTACACTAAATGGCTGCTTCCATAGTTATATTATACGATATCACTAACACATTTAACAATGCTAGTTTGATTTCCTTACTTTTAAGTTTCTAAAGTTTCACGCAATAATATTTTATTTTATTTTATTTAATAAAAAAAAAACTAAATACTTTTTATGGAGGTTAATTATTGTTTCTCTTAATATATTTAATATAAATATCAAGGTGATGTGTTTATGTTTCTGTGATTGTGAATGTTTAATTCTGGTAAGAAAAAAAGAATAGTAAAATCATGTAATAATGTAAGCTTGTGCAATATTATAGTTAATATTATGTTCAACTATTATTTATTAATATTATTATAGCGATTGTAAATCTCTCTCTCTCTCTCTCTCTCTCTCTCTCTCTCTCTCTCTCTTTATATATATTATATATATATATATATATTATATATATATATAATATGATACCCATTTATATTATTCTTAAATTTCTAGTTTAATTCTTTATTAATGTAGGAATCATATCAATTAAATAACTTAATACCTGGCAGGTATTCTCATAAGGTTTATGGTTTCAATTTTACAAGATAATAAAATAGGTGTTTTTAAGTATTAAGTAGATTAAGTAGTTAAACGGCAGGTAATGATATTGAAATGTGCTCCTTTGGCAGGTATTCAAATAATTTTTGAGGATAGTAGTGTGATTCTGAGTTGAGAATTTGCTGTACCGGTTCTGTTCACTAAGTATTACTGGGTTTTCGTTGGTACAGATCAGGGAGGCTGTAGGTTTTACTAATCTACTTTCATAACATATAAATAAATTGCAACTACAATTTTCTCTAAAGATTTTCAAAAAAATTATACAAATGCTAATAATTGTAATAGATTACTAGTTTTAGATTTGTGGACTCCCCATACCCAATTAAGACTGCGGTGAAAATTGAAGGATGTATCATTAATAGGTTCTGTGATAACGGGCCATAAAAACAGATAGATTAACTTGCCCAATATAGGGACGACAGTCTCCCCTTAAAACGCTTGTCATCCAATGAAAAACTCAATAAAGCTTACCTAATTGAATCATTCTAACTCTTTAAGAACACATTACTATAGTGTTAAATACCCAACAAGCAATAATAGTAAGAATACAAGAATCTGATAACTTATACGAAAACGCAATAGCACTGCGTAGAGAGCTCATCAAAGTCCTTAACTATTTAACGCCTGAATACAATCTGACGGGAGAGGAGAAGACTGTTCGAAAAATGGAAACATAAATAAAAATAACAAATGGGCGGTCAATGAGGCCACCACTACAAAATAAAAGTTACGGTTAGGGATGGTTCGTAAGTCTAGCGTTTAGATGTGCCGTTAAATGTGGCAAACAAAATATGTGTATTGCTCAGTATATCATAAGTGGTCTGATATGTTCTAAATTTGTAGGTATCAGTTGCGCTCCTATAGTATTCTAATGGCTGCCTGGCTAATGGAAAGAGTGTGGATGAAAAGTTGGTGTTCCTTAATAGGATGCGAGTGTAAGGTTAAGTGTGTGCGAATACTTAATAAAAATCGGAATTAAATGCCCAAGTATAGGCGATGGATACAATATTATATGATCTTTGGACAGCTCAGAGCATATTGTTTACATTTTAGAGCTACAAGTGCTTGGAAGTATTATCCCTGGATGGAGTTAAGGAAATCCAGGTGGTGGTGTAAGTGTAATTTGTAAATTTAATATACCGTGATGGGGCTGCGAGGGTAAGCCTGGTTAAAATTTAAGCACTTCGTAAATAAGGACGTAATGCACAGGTATGATACAATCTTGTATGGGTTTTTGATTGGGAAATAGCATTCGTTCAAGATATGCTCACTGTGTCGAATATGCTCGCTTGAGAGTAGGACTTTGGAATGGTGATATAGAAATGTGGGTGTGAGGAAGTACACGGTAAACGTTAGATTTATAATAATAAACCCTTCAAGTTTTCACGGCAGTCTTAATTGGGTATGGGGAGTCCACTAATCTAAAACTAGTAATCTGTTACAATTATTAGCATTTGTATAATTTTTTTGAAAATCTTTAATGAAAAATTTAGTTTTAATTTAATTATATGTTATGATATTATATTAGTAAAATCTACAGCCTGCCTGATTTTTACCAACGAAAACCCAGTAATACTTATCGAAAAGACCCGGTACAGCAAATTCTCAACTCAGAATCACACTACTTTCCTAAAAAAATTATTTGAATACCTGCCAAAGGAGCATATTTCAATATCATTACCTGCCCTTTAAACTACTTAATCTACTTAATACTTAAAAACACCTATTTTATTTTCTTGTAAAATTGAAACCATAAACCTTATACAATTAAACCAATGTAGCCGAAAACGCTACAGGTACTCAAGAACTAATAGGTTATAGGATAAAGACCATAATAAATGTGTATACAAATAAGAACACAGCACTAATCAAGGCTATGTATATTCCACTATAATAGATGATGACATTTCGTATAAAAAGGTTGAAATATTATTAACTTTCTTTTGCTGAAGTTTCGTTAAAACTAAGTTTTATTTGGTTTATTAAATAACAGAAAAGAATAATCCAAGCCCCATCACGAGTATTTATTACTCGGCCAGCGCACTACTTAGTTAGGAAAAGTAAATAAAAAGTTTGAGTTATTTGTAGAGGTTTCTGAAAGAACCTTCGTAATTAAATCATAAACTTGTTGAAGAGTTATTTCCTCGTTGCAACCCAGGCAAGGGGATTTTTATACAGGCAGGTGCTATTTAATAAATTGGTATCATTTGTTCCCATCATATAAATTTTACATTTTATTTTTTTGTTAACACACATTATATTTATTTTAATTTTACTAACTGACTATAAAGGGCCCAAGTTTACTAAATGATGTTACCACAATCGAAAATATATACATTTAAAATGATGAAACTTATATGTGTTTAGTATTTTAATTCTAATACAAAACCAAGATTTAATGTAATTGGCAAACTTGCTAATGCTGATAATTTCTTGAAATATATAGAGGAGATGGTAAAAATACTTAAAACAGTGTAGAGTTTCTGAAACATATATTCAAATCAATGTTAAAATTTTAAGATACGAAATAATTCTCGTGAAGATTGCAGTTTTTTCTGTTATAGAATACAAAAACTATTTCTTAACCAAACAGTTATTTAAATTCTACAAGACCTTTACGTATAAAAATGATGGTTACTATAGTTATGAAGTCACCACGAAACTGCCAGACTAAATAGGAATATAACTGTTCAACTGATGTTGAGAATGGGATGTGACATGGTTGGTTTGAATTTCAGTAGATCATTACTATCTACCTTAATCGAATTTGCAACATCAGTTGCCATATATAAAACGTCTAGTGTCCCGCTGAAATCTGAGTAAAAGTTAGTTCTATTAAGTTCATGGAATTGTTATTGAATTGGGTTTTATCCGTGAATAAACTGTTCTACACTCATCTCTGGCTAAAACATCACAATTCCCCTCCCCACACGACTCAAACATCGCCTCATTCTTACACATATTCTTTATTTCCGACATCACTTTAAAAGCTACATTCCTGATGATTAAAGTATCCCTACTAGAAGTTGTTCCATTCGGCAGGTAATATTCATAACGCGTTGGTTTTTTTATTCGCCAGCCCCCTTTCTTTAAATGATAAGACCTGACGCATTCTGATAAAATCTAATATTTTTGGATAGTACAGACTGACAAGAGTTAACTACTGACTATCTGAATCGTTTGACTTTCTTTTCTCAGCTTCCATAAATTAGGTATAGGCAAAGGAACATATTTGAAGTAAATCGGAACTAAATGTTTACTTACCTAAACTCACTCGTAAAATTCACTTTTCAAGGATAATTTAATCCATTATGCGTTTTTCCAACTGGACTTTCTTGCACAAAAGAATCATACCGAAAGGACCAGTTTCAATGTCACCTCTTCATGAACAAATTCCACCCAACGTCGTAACTATTCACACGAACAAATTCACACGAAGTAACTATAAGAAAATGTTATTCAATGTTGGAAAAACTCAGTACTCCACTATAATTTGGGATCATATCCCATATACTAGTGGCCTTATTAAGATTTACTAAATGATCGTTAGAAAAAAATGTTTTTTAATATGAAAATAAAACGGAGAGTTTTTATATTTGTATAAATTCGTTGTACAATGAGTTGTAACTACTTTGTCTTAGTGCAGCGGCTAAAATCCGTGAATGTCACAGACATAACTCGGTTGTCCTATCTTCCATATAAATCGCTTGTAAAACATCACAATGCACTAAATTTTGCACTTAATGTGAAAATTAGAGCACTTAAATTAGTTTATTTTAGATACAACAAATCTTCCCTTACATTGCCATTATGTTTTTAATTATCGCTTTTACAAAAGCACGCTAGGTGATATCATGAAGCTGATTTACAAAGCACTGACTCTAGAATTCTATGAATTGTCCAAAGCCTGTTCCAAAATCTTTCAAATTTCTTGCCGAAATATTTTATCGCACTCCTGAATCTAAAGAAATTCCTTGTCTATTAAAACCCTAGAACAAGGTTTTCGTCATCCGACTGTGGAAGATAATGACTTCTTCCTTCATCATAGACAGTCATGATCGGATATATTACATACAATTAAAAGTAAAAGTTAAATAGGTCCCTAAATCAAATTATGACTGTGCCTACTAAGAAACCTTCACGGCTATAACAGCTATGGTATTGTCCATACAATAACAATTTGAGTACGTTCCCATGAAGCACTTTCATGGGAAGAATACTGTCATTTATAACATTTCACGGGTCAAATCCAAGAATCGGGTCCTGAGTTGTGCCTACTCTTCTGGATGTTACATAAGTCATTCATATATCTTGGGAGTAGCTTTTAAAAATTCACAAAATGTAGCTATGTTAGCGATAGCCTTTTTAGGAAATGTAGTGAGTGCTATGTTTAGTCTCAAAATATTCCTTTATCTTTGTAAAATTGACGTAGGAAAATAGAAAATATACTCTTTTAACTGCACATAAAATGCTAGATAATTCGTGATTTTTTCATACAGAAGGAACAAAATATCTAAATAACATGTACTTAAGTAAAATACAATAATCATGAAATACAGTCACACAACCTACAATTTAGATGAATAAATGCATTTATATACTTTGAATTCAATAATGCATCACTAAAGTTATTACTACTAAATAACACTAAAAGACAAACACAAGAAACGTTTACAAAAGAATGGTGACATCCCAGCTGATGACATAAACGTAACCTGCAACATGACGTCTGCCATACTATAATATAGGCAGATTTATGACGAAATTTACCATAAGGGCACACGCATAACAGTTTATTCCCACAGCTGGTTAGCGCCTATAATGTAATAACATAACAAACCGCTCTTATGTTGGTCTTAGACATTGATTCGTTTAAAATACCAAGTTTAACTGATTAAAAATTAATATTGTGTCCAATTAGAAAAATAATATACTATAGTGAGTTTAATTAAAATTAAGCCACCTGTGTGGATACTCATTAATAGCTAATAATAGTTCTGCTATATGGACAAATGGAGGCTAAGATCTAAAATAATCTAACGTGCATTCACCTGATTTTATTCTTGCATTGGAGTAAAGTATATGCTTATCTGCTATAGTAGCTTGCTGAGAAAATAGTGTGTGTTCAAATCATTGACAAATGACCTAAAAGTGAAAATAGAATAAATGAGTTCTTATGCGTGTAAGAGATGTTGTGGGAGTCCAATTGAAGTGTAAACCCTAACCAAGTAGAATAGCGGTATTTTATCGAAAGCGCCAATTCAACTTATGGCCATTTCCATCCCATCGTCCCCTATAACCGCCATGTAATATTTTCGCAAAAACACCTTGATTTATAGCTAATTCTATATTTATATCTACTTGTACTGAATCTAAACGACTGCTATGATACCCACCGCTTCAACGAAACATAGAATATGAATTCAACAAGGGCATGCTTTTAAATACATCAAAATACATATAACTACGTAAACAACTCTGATAAGAAGCTGAACCTGCGTTGAAAATATATCACCATGCAAGTTAAGCGGAATAGAAATGAACATATCTATTGAAATCCGTAATCAATGACGCATTAATAGACAACGTGTAACATGGCTTGATTATGATTTTTTTGTAGAATATTATCAAGTACTTCGTTATAATTCTTAAATGATATATTACGCAAAAAATAAAAATTCAGGGAATTTCCTCTTCCAAGGCAATGCTGGTGACATAGAAAAGTTTTTGTCAGCAAAATGGTTAAGTATCGGTATTAATGTCATTTTTAACGGAAAAAACTAGTAGTATGTTTTTGTCCAGCAATAATAAACTATAGATTACCAAGGCAACACACTTATCCCTAAACATTAAACAATGAAATTATAAACCTCCGAATTCCCATTCCTAAAAATAATGTAATAGAACCGTCACATGAGAATAACTGTAACAATTTAAACTTTAGACAGTATAAACTGAAAAGAACTAAAAGCACATGTCATCTGGACACAAGAAGTGCACGTGTTACCTTTTACAGTCAGCATAAATTTATTAAATGTGGAAAACTGTCTGAGCAGCACCGTCAGAGAATACAATGCTACAAAAGGAAACACTGAAAACAGAATATCCTAGACTCTTTTGAACAGACTTGAAAGGAGCACAAATATTCCAAAGTCACAAGTTTAACGTAAAACTCATTCCGGCGTTACAAGAAACGCTGCTAATTTTCTTCCTACTTACAACGCGACTATTTTTAAAATCACAGTTAATTAAATAGAAAGTAAATTCTTAATTTTTCTTTCAAACATAGACAGAGTAAGTGTTTTCTAAAATCACTTAGCATTTTGATAGCACCTAGTACACAATTTAGGAGTGTTTCATAGAACACGGAGAAGCACCTTTTTACACCAATAACATTTTTATTTTCTTTGTTACCAACAGAGGTTTCCTTAAAAAATTATCATCAGTACATTACAGCAAAACCAAAATGAAAAAGAAAATATGTAATATTTAAGTTTTATGAACAATCTTATACATGTTTTAAGAATGTGAAATTAAATGTTTATGTTAGGGATAGGCCAAACCATGTTTACCCTTATTCTGTCCGTGCTCAAATAATAGTAAAAAAATTCTTGTTTTGCTTGAAACGAGGGAGATAAATCTGTAACATGACTAACATACTAAATACTCGTATATTTATTGAATTAAATTTATGATAATCCAAAATTTACATCTGAAAACAACTCATTACTACAATATATTAAAATCAATTATGATGTCTATTAGTAAGTACTGTTGCTTAATATTCTTTCTCAAGCAAAACACAACACAAAAAAATCACTCGTTTTGACCTAAAATAATGGTTTTAAATTGAAAATATATTTTAAATTGTTCTTAGATGTTTTTAGGTAAGCCAGCTGTACTAGCAGCCATCTTGAGATTATTTACAAATAACAATGTATGACCGCAAACACTATACACCATTAATTGATTCATTGAATAAGGGGAGACTTATTTTTTAAGATCCAAAAATACACCTCAAGTTTATTTTCATACTGTTTAGAACTTCACTATTTAAGTATTATTTAACTATAAACTTAAAAGGTTATAGTTTTCTTTGAGTATGTTAGGCTCATAGTAAAGTACATACGACATAAATGCTAAATAATAAGGAAAGTTGGTGTATTTCGATGTATCTAATAACGTACCAAAATTTAAGTATATTCACAACATAAATTTGCTCAGCTTCATTCAGCTCAGTATCAAATTTCCGTTCCGAATTTAGTTCTCCAAGAAACGAACCAATTTACAAAGTTGTGCTCAACTTGTCTGTGTGTGTCTGGTCTTAGTTCTACGGCTTCACCGATCCTGCCTTGACCGTGTACGATTTTTCTACGCTATTTCAATAATAATAAAATTACCTTTATTTTATTTTAGTTTTTCAGTGTTATAGCACAACTAAAAAGAAGTAATAAGTCTTAAAGTACCTAATAATTATAATGAAACAAAACTGATGTGTTTGAATTTTACATTGTTTATGAATATATTCCTAGTTTCTTGTTTATTATTATGACTATTTATTGAAAAATGTATTATTATTTTCTATAACAATGAATTCAGGAAGGCTTAAAACTTTTCTGTGCAAAACTTAAGCAGGCTTTTTAGCAGACATATATCTTCCTTATATTTCTATATTGTCTTGAATCTGGTTTACATAAAAAATGTAATCTGTTTTATCGGGAAATTCGAGTCTTTAATCTAAAATTAATTTATTCATAGCATCTGGTCATAAGGCTCTAATCACAAAATATATAAAGAGACAAAACTTATTCTAAATCAAAATTCTATAATCTAAAACGTTTTCGTTTATAGAATACACTATTTAACGTAGCTATGAGAAGGGTACATTCTATATGAATCTCTTCAGGTCATGAAAGGCTTCAAATTTCTTTTTAGTAGCATGACTTAGAGTTTTGATCTCATCAATTTAACCATTACGTTTATCGTTAAGATTCTCAAAGAGAAATATTTGCTGTTTTTTAATATATTTTCGTGCATAGTTGTCGTCCATAGTTGTGCAAAAATAAATAAAATGTTTCTTTATTTTATTGTTATACCACAATATCCAATTATAAAACTAAATTATACAGAATAGAAGCTAAGTTCAATCTAGAGTTACGGTATATTAAAACCATATATTTAGTCGTCTGTATCAAAATAATAATGTAGTTTCTAATTAACTCAGTTATGTTATATAGCTACCTAATATGAAATACTTAGTACAGATTAATCCATGATAATAATAACGCTTTATAACGAACATCATAACATGTTAGCTCTTAATACGTTTATTTATTATACTATGAAATTTATTATATTTGTTTAGACATATTCAGCATTATTAACTGAGCTGCGTTAAAGAAACATACACTATTTTCTAATAAAAAATGTGCTTTTTATGTCAATCTTCTTTATAATTTCACTCAGCTATGATACAGTTCAAACCAAACTTTAGAAAAAAAACAGCTCTCATTTATCATATTGCTGGAGTCAACATTACGCAAGTTGAAACGATAATAAGCATTTTTACATCTACCTCTCATAAAACTGTCATTTATACTGTATCTAGTGTCAAAAATTACACAAGTGTCAGCACTAGTACCGTGCCAGTTTATTGTAATATGCGCAAACAGAAATACACTTGATTAATGTTACTGGAAGTTAACATTAATCCAGTTTAAAATCTAATTATATTTTTAGAGCAATTAAAAAAATTACAACGATGATACTGATAAGACATGACCAAAATTTCAACTGAACCCCGTATATAGCATTTTTAACCCTAAAATGTATTATTATAACATATTTACATTCATAGTATTTTACATTATGAAAAGGGTTTTTTGAGTTTTTGAATATTTGCGTGTTGATACAAAATTTTATAAATTTTTGTTATTTCGCTTCTATATATTATTAGAATATATTATTTGGACAAAACTTATATTTATATGCAGTTTAAATTTCTTAAGAAAAAATCCTTTTGTATATATTTGAGAGATTTTTTCCAGGGTTTGGAATAGCGTCTTGGAATAACAAGTACCTGAGTTTTTTACATTACAGATAATGTGAAATTGCACTAACTGTGGCCAAAGTAATCTTAAAGTTGTATTTAAGATCCTGTACAGGTTAAGCGTTTCAACTTACACACAAGTGATTCAGCTTTAATAGTTGTGTTAGAATGAAATAAAACGTGCCATCTCAAGCTAAAAGCTTTCCTTACAAATGTGAAGTATGTCCAGCTCGGGACCAGCTGACCTTCTTATTCATCCTTTACCTTCGTGCTTATTGTGTGTATGAACCTCTGTTAAATTGAAAATTTCTACTAAAACGACTACACATTATGTAGGTAATAATTTTTTTTATTAAAAAACTTAAACTTCATTTGATATGTGGTACATAGTCACATTACGAGACTTCTGATTCAAACTAATAATCACATCCTAGAACTATTAAATCAATTATTTTGTTTATAATAGGATTAAATTCCAATGTAATAAACTGGTTACTCCTTATACTTATACTTCTTATCTTATTTACAATTTTCTAAATAAAAATTCGCAAATTTATTCCTTATCCCTCACACAATAGAACCCTTCCTTTTAAAAAAAACGTTTACTAAAATAACCACAACCATTATAAGTTAAGTAAACCTTAAAGGAAATCGGTATTTTACATGTTAAGGTTTGTGTCTGTTCTTGTTTCTCCTCTACAAGCAGGGACTTTATTAATGAATTCTTATTACTATTTGTAAAACATTTGATAAAAATAACAAATTAATGGAGTATCTATACTGAAATCACAAAGATTAAAATGTGAAAAATATTGATTTCGGTGCTCTTTTTACCGTTTTTGGTACATCCTATGGACTATGGTCGTTAAAGAATCCGATTTCTGCCACTTAAAGAAGGATAACACAAATTGTAAAGTGTTGTTCAGAGTACAACACTGAAATGCTTAGCTCCATTCAATATTTTCAGTGTCTATAATCTGATACGGTTTAGTGGTACTTTTACGATTGTAGATGTAGCAGAAGATACTGTACACTAAGTGGGAGTTAAAATGTACTAGATTAAACTTTTCCATTGAATAAACTATTTTCACTATAGCTACGCTTTGTGTTTAAAAACTCATTTAAGTAAAAGTTTTTCCTGCTCTGATCCTCCCTAGTTGTGGTAGACACAGCTACACCTCTAACTTCACTAATGTTGGTCTTATTGATTGATCTGTTGAACTGAAAGAAGAAATCTTTTCTTTTAATTTATTTTAAATTTAAATTATAAATATTTTCATATTTATGAGCTGAGAATTGTATCTGTCAGGAATTTAGATTGAAGAAGTCCTTCATTTTTAAAATAAGTCAATCAAGTTATTTTCGCTCGGGAGTACTATTACTAACATAAATACAAATACAATAGTTCTATTAAACATTATATAGGATTGGCTTAGAATAAATGTATGAGCTCAATTCGAACTAGTGTATACCTGAGTCAGGAAGTAAGATATCTGCAGGTAAACGTGATGGCTGTCAAGCGTTGCTAAAAGGTGACATTTTAATGAGCTCCTTTGTTATAATATTGCAGCTGCTGTTTAACAACTACACCCAGCGCTCAAGCTGTCACTTGGCTTAATCACATACAACTTTCTGTTCTGAAAAGATGAATGAGTCACTTGATGTCTGAGATATTTACATAGGAGCCCTTTGCGAGTTTTCCAAAAGGAAATACAGAAACGATGAAGCCTATTAAAAATAATCTGCGTGATGTGAGTTTTTTATTGAAAATGTTCCATTTGAGAATAGTGTGATTAGTGGAAGCTTAGAATTTATTTTAACGTGAGAATATTAATATTTTCACCTTTTAGCAGATTTACAATATATACTAACTTATCTTTAACTGTCAAATAAGATAGGCAAGAGTGGATTCAATCCACTTTTGTGTATAAAAAGGATTTGTTGTTTTGATTGAGTAAGTGAACAAATACACAAAAATACACTATGCTCTAATAGAAGCTCCTTTCAACAACAGGCATATTAACGTTGTATTCAAAGTGTTTCTTTAATATAGTGTCCATTTGTTCTAAAGGTTAATTCAATTAAAAGTACTATTTTATAACTAAAAGAGACTAAGGATCGTAATTTTATTAATATGTCATAATATTACAATAATTTAATATTTGCCTTTTTATGATAAAAATAAGAAGGTATTAAACTTAAAATAGACTCCAAGTTATATATACTACAACTATATATACGAGGTCTGACAATAAAGTAATGGTACTGATTTTATTTGCAAGATGTGGCAACCCTGCAGGCTTGCATAGGTACAATATCTCTAACCTTGATCTCTAAGCTGCTTCTAGTCCAAGCGGCACATCGATACAGCTGCTCAGTTTTGAGTTTTCCTGTAATAAGTTAACACGTTTTTTTTCTCTATTCACCGAAATAAAATCGCATAATATTGCGCAACGGTATGCCAATTTCTTTTTTTCATTACATTGGGTGAAAAACGCAACAAAAACTTATGGTTAGCCTTCACAAGACTTTTAAAATTGGGTTTATGTCAAGAGCTCTCGTTTTTCGTTGGCATAAAATGTTTATCAAAGGCATAACGACTTGAAGATGAAGACTGTAGTGGACGACATTAAACCTCATGGACGGATATCAACGTGACCAGGGGGCGTGAACTCGTACGATCTGATCCAGGATTGTTGGTGAAAAAGATTGCAGAAAAATTTACCATCAATCAATAAACACTTTGTCTAGTAATAACTTTGTAGAAGAGTTCTTCCCTGTCCATCCCAAAATTGCTGATAATTGGACACTGCATCACGATAATGCCGCATCTCATTTCCTGTAAGTACAGCAATGTTTAAACTCAAATCAAATTTCATTACTACAACAGCAACCTTATTGACTAGATATCGCTCCGTGCGACTTTTTTTATTTCAAGAGTCTAAACAGCGGTGAAGCTTCACCATTTTCAAACAACACAAGATGTCAAAAAAGCTATGGAGATGAGTTTTAGAAATGGTACCATCAATGGCAGAAGTGCTGGAAAGGTGTGTGCAATCAGGAGAGAACTACATTGCAGGAGACAATACAAAACTTGACTATACCACAAGAAAGTTTTTTTTCAGCTCACCTAAATATATATATATATGGTATTTGTTAAAAGGGCATCAGTCATGTAAACTTTCGGAAAACTTGATAAAACCGATTAAATATTATATAGCAAATGTAAAATTCCTAAATAATTAAGCATTGCATTTCTGCTTTATTTTTAACATCCCAATATAAATATTTCAAATTTTTATCAAAATTTAAAATTTTTATGAATTTTAAAAATGTGTGACTTATGCCCTTTTAAAAACTTTTCAATATGTCACATGAAAAAAATAGTGTTAACACTCATAATTTATAAAAAAACATTTATTTTTAAAGATAAATTGAGTACAGAATTATTGGTATAGGCCTAAGCTTAAATTATGTTACTTAAACAATTTTTTTAAACTCCTTATCATAGAAAAGAAACTAAATTTGTGCCCTATTGTAGGTTTTTGTTGATACTTATCACTCATCTTCTTCTTGCATATTAATATTTTCCATTACAGGCCATTCTAAAATATCATTATAAAATTGTCTGTTCTCATGATGTACGTACTGAATGACTTTTCTTAAATCTTGGAGTTTTGATTTTTTATAGGCACTTTACCCTCTGGGTAAGCAAGTTCGCTGGGACCAGTAATCCCTGTGTTTGTTAAAGACAAAAAGGTGTGGCAATGGAGACCATTAATGGTGGTGTATGCCTTTATGTAGCCTTTTAAAGTTGATTCAAATACAAAATGAAACAGCTTACTGATCCCAAATTTGACTTTTTCTTTGCTTGGTTTCGTTTTTGTTTCCTCTGAAACTGGAGTATTTTTGTAATACTTTATCCACCAAGATTTGAAGTTAGAAATCTCTAAAGCTCTCACTTCCTTCACAAGAAAATTTCCAGGTTTGGCACTTTTTATTATTACCTCAATGATTTCATACAAACTGAATATTCTGTCATGCTTATTAAGCATCCTTTTGATTAAGCCGAACTCTCTGTCACAAGGAAGGAAACTGTGACCTCTGACAGGATAAAAGTGCTGAATTCTTAAGAACCTTTTACTGTCAGTTAAAAATAAGAAAAACCTAGTCAATGTCTGGTTCTTATTTTGACCAGCGCAATTGTCCGAAAAAACACGGAGCTCTGTCACACTTTCCGGAACATGTTTAAGGTAGTCATCCAAAAAGGAGCAAACTTCGTTAGGCCCCTTGTGACCTTCTCCTTCATGATAGAGGTAGATGTTGCTGTTTCTACTTTTTAAGTCTGTTATACAAAACACATTCACTGTAAGTTGGCGCAAATAAAACAGTTCCTGCACAGGCACCTTTGGGAGGGAAATGTTTTGCATGTAATCAAATGCAATTGAAAGAATATTGTTTTCTTCCTTAGCATCTTCTGAGGCCTCATACTTTAGCGCAGAATAAAACTTTTGGCTTCGTCGCTTATGTACAAGAAGCTCGGCCACAGCACTCCGTTTTGCAGCTTCATTCAAGTGCGGAGATTTAATTTTTAGCTTAAGCTCTTCACATGTGCAACATGTGTCGACTTGAGGCCGACCAAATCTGAGATTAAAATTATCTTTAAAAAACGTGTAGTACAAACTATAACTCACCTTCTTTTCAGGGTACTTCTCACAAAACAAGTTATGCATTATTTTTAAATTTAATTCCGCATTCAGGTAAAATTTGGTTCCTCCCAAATAGTGGGATTCCTTCACAGGAAATGAACTAATATGTTCTCTAACCAAGCTTTTTATTTCATCGGACACGGAAAAAGACACTGTCTTTCCTCTTTTATCTTTGGGAGTTTTGCAGGCCTTCTTGAGTTCTCTGATTTGCCGGACTCTTTTAGTTGTAACACCAAAAGCATTGACAAAAGCATTCAAACATACCATATGTCTTGAAGTTCCAATCAAAAGGTGATATTTGAAACTAGCACTGTTTATTCTTGGATTTTCATTTCTTGGTCTACGTATAGCCACTTCCTCCACATCAATAAGTCCATATAGTAACATGTCTTGTTCATTTTTCGTACCGAGGTCGTGAAACCTAGCAAAAGTCTCAGTCACGTTGTCCTCTGGAAACTCTCCCAAGCAATTTCTCTTGCATCTGTAACAAAAAGAGAGGTTTAGGCTAATTTAAACCAATTATTTCAGTAATAGCCTACTTAGGGCTCAGACTTGTAACTTGATGTAGCTCTGAGGATTTTATTATATAAGTTATTTAAAAAGACACACACCAATTATATTGGTAAACAAAGTTTATAAGTTTATGTTGATAACCTCATTTAAATTATTACTTACCCACAAGTAAATGAAGGCTTCTTAGCTGGAGTTTCATTGCCTTTATGGTTCACATATTTCTCCCCTTTGATAATGGCTTTCCTTATTTTGATTCCTTTTGTACTCACTAGGATCTGTAAACTTCCTTTTACGAGAAACATCATGATTAACACTTTCCATATTTTCTATCATATTTTTCTACTCGTTTACTCTGTTGAATTAACCAAAGAATCTGAAAAGTATAACCTTAAAACCTGCTCACAATATTCAAGCTGCTAAACAGCTGTTTCCATGTTAACAGCTGTAGCTAAACAAAAGTACAGCCAAAATTTTTAGTTAAAAGGGCATGAGTCATAGACTGATGCCTTTTTAACAAATTACACAATATTCAACCTTGTGCTGTGGGCTTATTACTTGACTGACTGATGCCCTATTAACACAGAATGTAGATCTAGAAATAAAGAATCCAAATCCACCAAAAAGTGGAATTGTGAAAAAAAGTGACTGATGCCCTTTTAACAAATACCGATTCAATATATATATATATACAAGGGACAAGTACTTCGTGCTTACACTCTGACATCCCGGTACCGAATGGCAATTTTTTATAGTACAGGTTTAAGTAAATTAAATAACAATTTGGTCAAAATAATATATTTATGATTTTCTAATATTTTTGAAAATTATATAACTTGCACTTTTGTCCGAGAGCTGCACATAGCAAGCATAGGAATTATAAAAATCTTGCAAGACATTTTGAAGTGATGTGTGAAACGGCTGCTTGGAAATGTGCAGAGTAAATATTACGGTGTCTATTGTCAGGAGCTGTGAAGGGATGACGTGTGCAGCTTCCACTTCCCGACCTTACATCAACCTCAGCTGACGCTAAATGTAGCGACTCTTTAGTACTGTTATATGAGTAGTTGTTTGCCGTTGTTAAAAAATTAAGCGATCAGGTAAACCTAATTAATCTTGGGTTAAGGCGGTTTATGTAGCTTCCTGTTTCAGTCATCATCGACTCACTGTCAACATCATTGAACTGTTCGTTGTAGTAGATTTCTCAGCCTCATTGAGGAGAGCTAACCTCAGTCAACATATGTTAAACTGAATCTACCAATAAAACATTTCTAATTATATTAAAATAGACATAAAAACAAGAATAAAAAAACATTTATCAATATGGCTTCTTTATTTTAGTGTATCAGTTGTATGAAAATAATTCACGTTATTTTATTTGTTGAACTGAATTTTTTTGGTGGTTAATACTATGGTTTCTCGTATATTCAATATAAGTTAGACTTACAGGATAGTTAGACTAAATATAGTTCGTTCCGAATAATTATTGGAAGAGTAATGAGAGTAATGAAATATCTTATATGTGTAACAGGCGTTACATAGCACTAAAAATGTACACGAGAGAATGAATGACGATGTAAACGGATTTTAGACCACTTATTACATTCAATGAGAGAGAATATAAATAAATAGAGATTATTGAAAGACAATCGTTAAGATTGGAAGGTACGTGGTATTAAAATTATCATTCAGACTAGAATAAGAATTTATAATTGAAGTTGATTCATTTTAATATTTTTAGTAACGGTTGTACCTGTACCTGGTATCTAGTTACACATATTATTGCATATAAAGTTTTACATGCTTCGTTTCACACTAATAATAAAAGATGAATTGTTTTGTTATAACTGTCTATCAAACGTACAAATGTTACACAATAGTAAAGACATCGACGCAAATTTTAATAATTCATAAGCAAAACATTGTTTTACATAAACAATACAATAATTCACATAGATTTAAAAACACCATTTAAATGAAATATTTAACACAAAATCAAAGAAATATTTCGTTACTGTCTCCCAATTAATGACATGATTTGTTTACACTACCCTAACTCAAATTCTTGATACCTCAGTGTGACTGGTATGGCTTTAGGTATGTTGTATTGGGTTATAGTGTGCTATATTATAGTATTGTTGAAGGAAATGTAGTTATATCAGTCTGGTACTTTTATACGTAAATAAGTGTGGTAAAAATAATTCGCATTACCGTTATATTTATTTAGATTGGGAAAAAAGGTATATTTTCCTTCTCTTTGGATAATATATGTTTAGAAAATTTAATATAACGCATCATGTGTAACATAAAAATATGCGGAATATAATGTATGTAATATTTGTAAATGTTATGGAACATGTTTTGATGGGGTTTTCCGGTCGTTTATGTTTAAATCGTGTATTTATCGCTATAACTATGATATCGAACAATTAAGCAACGTAAATTTGAAGATAACAATTAAAAAAAATTAATCCAATGATATCAGATATAAAAAAATTTACTGTTTCCGGAAGAAAGTTAGTTTGTTTCTTCTCAATAATTCTGTCAATATCGAAGAAATATCGAAAATGTCTGAATTAAAAATGTTGGAAAAACTTAAAAAATAAATTAAATATGTGTAAGTATCAACATTTTCACAAACCTAATGGAAAAAGAACACTCGGTCAAAAACAATCGAAATTATTATTTTTTTATTCAGGACGACGCTAATCGTTGAATGGAAATTGAAAATTGCCGTCTCAGATATTGTATTAGTGATATCTGATTGCTGCTATTACATGGAGTAATGTTTGATTTTAAACTATCCTAAACATCTTATGTATACTTTTTAAAGCAATATTATAATAATATGACAGTAAATTAAGAGTATAAAACTTTTACGCTTTTTGGTAGTAGTAAAAAAGTTTAGAAATAAAAGTGAGATATTATACAAATGTAATTACCTAAGTTATGATTAGGTATTAAATATAATTAACATAATGTTTCCTATAACTATATTAGAACATAAATTGATTCAGTGACTTTCTTCATTTTGTATTTAAATTACGCTTTATAACATTACTTAACTATTTCTAGTAAGTAGTGTTCGATTGTGTTTGACGTCTGCTCATTTCACAATATGCCTTGAGGTTAGGTTATTGTTTTCTAACTAAATAAGATGTAGATATTTTCTCCTAGAATAAGTTAAGTATGTGTGAGGATAAATATATAAATTAGACTGCATAATACGATGAAATTCTTAATTTAGTTTAATTTATAAAATACAATTGGTTAGAGAACGATATTTGTAAATAGAGATTTAGAAATATAAAAAAAATAATAAATTTAATTCTATGATTAAAACTTAAATTTAAAGTGTGTCCAGCAGTCATTTTTATTGAAAATTCCGCGATTGTTGTATAGTAAAAATAGATTTTGTGAGGAGCATGATGGTTCGAGGTTAGAATCGGATTTTTGACCTCCCAATTAAATCAGCCGTGAAAGTAATTATGTTATTGTGGTGGGGTTAGTATACATATATAGGCCATACAAACTTGAATCTTGTTATTCGTGTTGTTCCATTTAATTAGTGTATAAAACAATTCATCCGGGAAAGTTAAGACACAGTATAGAATAATCTATATGTCTTAATAGTATAGATTCTTCAAATCTTCATAAAATACATATATTTTAAATGAAACTAGGCAATCCATTTCCACTTAAATAAAACAGTTCTCAATGTAACAAACGCTTTCAGGAACTTAAAAACTATGTGAAAAACATTTTAAAAGACAAATATTTTGAAAGAAGTTTATTATAAAAACGTAATTTTTTAAGGGTTCCAACAAGACATATTGTTACAAGCTACCGGATATATATATATATATTAAAGGTCTAAAGTATAAAAACCTCAACAATGTTATACGGCTATCTTAACTACTTTTTATGTAATAACCATCACACGCGTATATAGGGTGGACAGCCTTGGGGAGATTCATGTAAATCTTAAATCCAAACTTGGTCAATATAGATGTAAATTTTAAACTCCTTAATTATTAAACATAAAACCTTAAGTGACACTTAGTAAGCTTTATCAACTAAAAATGACGGCTAGCGAAATAAGATCGATATAGACGTCCAAACGACCACCATTTTGTAAGAGGTTAACGTGTTAGGAAACACTCTATGAGAAAATTAATCATTTTGAGTTTCAACAGTATTTAATATCATAAAGTTACAGTAACTTTGAATATTAAAGTAAGAAATTTTAACAATACAATCTGTTAAGAGGTGCAACGTTGTTATTAAGTTGAAAGTGAACATTTAAAGACGTTTCACCACAGTCGGCTCTTAAGTGCTTACTGACAGCAGGTGTCTCAAGGCATGGTCGATAACCAATTGTTGAGTCTGCCTCTGTTTCCAAGAAACAATTGTTCAGGAATGAAAACATGGGGCTCATTATAGATGTTAGGTAGTTGTATTTCTTATGAACAGCTATATCTTTTATAAAGTAATAACGATCCAATTATTGCAAGTGTTATTACTAAATTTAATTTATTTACCTAATATAATGGTGAGCAGTACTTTGTTAAATCAGGATATTATTCAATTAAGTTATTGTGGATTAGGTTATAAATTAATTCACTATCGCTCAAATAGTTTCAGAACTTTTGCTTATTAGTAGTAAGTTATCTGTCTAGCAAAAATAGAATTAGAATGTAGCTTTTTTCACAACTAAAGCTTTTTGTACTGTAGAAATTTCACTTTGATGGCGAACTTGTAATGAAATATAGAACAAGATGAAAACTGCTTATTTATTAATAACTGCAGACTGTGTGTATGATGACGAAGAAAATGTAACTGCTGATACCAGATCGGTTATGAAACGAGTTATACGTAAGGTAGCAATATTCTCAAATACTGGCAAACTATCATCTCTTCATCCCCTTGACGCAAAATTCCTACATAACATTAAAATCTTTTCTTTCCACCCTGAAGAAACACCAATGGTGACAACACAGCTAAATAAAGATAGTGACCGGATAAGCAGCTGTGGAATATGTTATTACAACAAAGGTATTGGACAATGTTCTATACAACTGGACAAAGCGACTTCAGAAGAATTAAATAAAAGAATTTATCATAAGGAGCTATCATATAACAGTTTTTCTACCATCACACACGTGAGCAAACCATACATTTTCATCTGTCTATCTATGAAAAATGGTAACTGGAAACGAAAATTATTCAAATTTATGGAGCTTGCGATGACTGCTTCAAGTTTCCAGTCTTATTTTCCATAGACTCGGACGAAACACTAAAATTTCTAAGACACAACTACCTGAATGACATAAATCTTGTACAATTCCTGTTACAGTTCTCAAGCAATGCCTACCTACATCGAACTAGACATTACACAGAAGACCAA
The DNA here is from genome assembly GCF_021130785.1 of Homalodisca vitripennis. Classification (NCBI taxonomy): domain Eukaryota; kingdom Metazoa; phylum Arthropoda; class Insecta; order Hemiptera; family Cicadellidae; genus Homalodisca; species Homalodisca vitripennis. The sequence continues at coordinate 132,611,958 of NC_060215.1, read as the reverse complement.
AAATTAAAAAAGACATTCGATAAGATCCTGGACAAACAACACAAAAATCAAAGAAAAATAGCAAATCTAGCAGTGAATAATAATTCTAAAGTCTTCAATACCTGAAGAACTTAAGCTTCTCCTGTTATGACCCTAGGTAAAAGTGTAAAAAATAATTCAAACTCAGATTTTATTTCATCCGCAATGGTGAAACAAAAGGAACTGTGGAGAATGAAAGAAAAACTCCTTCTTAAGAATTTCTCTCCTATCTACCAGGAATACAATCTAGGCCAAAAGGACAAAATTACTCTAAAAACAAAAAAATATTCTGCCCAGCTCGAAAGAAAACTATGCCCTTCTTGACCTGGAAAGTGGAATGTTCCTCACTGGAAACCCTGATAAGAATTATCAATGTGGTTTTGATGGGACACACTTCATACAATTAATAAAACAGAAAACGCTAAATATTCTGCTGTCCATAACACCTCAATCAATATTAATATTATTCTAATCTCCGATAACACACAATTAATGAACGACTTAAGATTATACAACAGCGTAAAGGATATAACAATTGGAAAACCTAATTTAAACTAATTTTAAGCTAGTACAGGGTGTGCCAGGATGTGGCAAGACATCCTTTATTCTAGAGAATTTTAAAGACGGTAACTTAGTTCTGTACCCACCCAAAGATGGAGTTGCAGAATTCTTAGATCGCCTAAAAAACAAAAACCCGAACATCGAGACTATCTAATGAATTACTGTAGAACAATATTCACTCCCTACTTATCAACTCCACTAACTACTTGAAAGAAGTTCGAGTTTATAAAATATTGATTGTAGATGAAGCGCTCGTGCTGCATGCAGGGGAAATATTGTTTGCTGTTAAACTGTTAAGTCTACAGAAGTCTTGTTGATTAATGACATAAATCAAATTCCTTACATCAACAGAATTAAGAACTGCAAAACAAAATTCGAGGACATCACCAAAATATCAAAAATCTCTCAACAAATAAAGCACTTCTTTAGGTGTTCACTGACCACTGCTTGCATTCTATCCAAAGGCTACACCGAAGGGATGACTAAAAGCAATTATGTAAAGAGAGAACTTGTTCAGCTCTCCCTTGATAACATCGATCGTTTGTCTACTCAGAAGAATGACATAAAACAGTTGGTTTTCAAACAAGACGAAAAGCTAAAACTTGCAAAATCGGGCCATGAGGTGTCAACTATAAATGAATACCAGGGTAAACAAGCACCTCATGTTGTAGTTGCAAGGTTATAAAGTTGCAATGAAGAGATCTACAACTCACTTTCACACTGCCTGGTCGCAATTTCACGACATACCAAGTCCTTTACGTATATTGCTCCATCTCAAGAAGACTTACTCACAAAATGGATTCTTTATAGTCAGCAGTATTCCGACTCAGATATTTTAAACCATTATAAGAAACCTGAGTTAAACATACTGAGGGAATCAAACAAACCCAATCCAAAAAAAATCCTCGCACTCTAAAACCTTTGACATCAGACTGTAATACACTTCTAAAACCATTGACATTGAGGGAATCAGACAAACCCTGTCCAAAAAACTGCAATTCCTTCTCCACAACCATTGAGACAGGATAATAACTTAACACCAACTACCGCATGCTCTCACCAAATTTTTGTAGGACACCACCACCACAAGCATTCAAAATTCAAAACCAAATTATAAGAGGGCTTGGGAACAAAGTGGACAAGCTTAACCATATCAGAGCTGAAACTCAACCTAGCACTGAAGGAATAACACCTTAGACACAGAAAACTAAACCTAATGGAAAGGAAGATAAGAAACTTTTAGTAGTACACTAAAACATAGATGGAATAAAAAATAAAATAGAGAGGCTTATACACTTCCTGCACATTATTAACCCCCACATTGTCATTCTAACAGAAAATGGACTAAAAAGTGATAATCTCGAAAATATAAATATTCCAGACTATAAACTATAAAAACTATGAGTATTTTATTTATTATAGTTATCTAGGAACCAACTAATACATTTTTACGTAACGGGATATAAAAATATGAAACCTTTTGAATAAATGTATTAAATAAAATTAAACAACTATATATACACATACACTTTTCAGTTATTATAATCTCGTTCAATAACAAAACATCAGTGGGACGCACAAGATAGATACTACTTTTGTATCCTACGTAACTAAGTATATTGTACTGTTTTAGTTCTTGTTTGTAAATTTAATAACTGACTAGTAAAAAAATTATAAAAATGAGTCCGCTGGGATAAGTACAAGAACAGAGATTTTACATCTTGCTATTTAATTTCGTCATTCTGTACGGGTATTGTTTTTATATTTTCATATCGGCTTGTATAATATAATACCTAATTGTTCTAAAGCTTCAAAAGCCTGTACCTTAAACCCCCTTTGTTTAAACGGTTTTAGTCATTAGTTTTATTTTATTATTTTTTATACAACATTTCGTAATAATTTTAAAAAATAGTTTAATTTTTTTAGGTAAAGTCTTGGTTTACTAGTACAATATTTTTACTAATTCTTAATTACATCAATAAACGGGTTTTCAATCCGTGTTACTTTCAAGATAACTTGCAATAGTTTGCTCTAATTTTTATTAATTTTAAAAATATTTTACACGGTTAAATTTACGATCAAAGTAGCACTTCAAAACAAGGTGAAGTGGATGATTAAAATGAAAGAGTAAGTAATAAAAGTAAGTGTAATATAGGCTATGTACCATGCACTCAGCTTCAGCACAAGTTGTATGTGGTATGGTCTGTGAACATTTTTTCCACTGACCCTGTTCATCTCATTTTTCTTCATTTATGTTGGATTTTCAATTTTATGTACAGATGTAAGATCCCTGCAATGTTGCTTTTCAATGGGTTATTTAGTTAAAAAGATTTAAATATTACACAAACAGTGTTGAAAGAGAATTGGGTGAGCCATAAAAACTGAAATCACTGTTACTCTACTGGTTAATATTAAATGTTTAGTCAGATTTAAACGTATATTACACACTAAACACCTTAAAAGATTTTATCTTATAAACCTACTACACTTCAGTACGTTTCAGGACACAAAATAGAAATTTCTTGCCTCAAGAAAACATCCCTCTAATTCTCGCAACGTTGATTTTATAAGCTCATATAATCTGATCAGCGAAATCCAAGTGGTTCCACTGAGATTAATTCCTAGAGTGCACTTCCTGCAAAGGTTTAGTTTGATGTTCAATTCCTCAGTCGATCATAAACAATGTCTTTATATTATACTTAATTCTTTAAATTTGCAGTGTGATAAAAAAAACTACAAGGAATTACGTTTTACGCCAACAAGATTACTGTATAATAAAATTTTGTAACATTTTAGTGGTCTATTAGGCCTTAGAAAAAATATATTTATATTTATTGCACACGAAAAAATATATATTATCAACAAAATACAATTCTTTTATAACAAATATATATTACCTCATACAAGCATATTAAAGCATCTTCTGGTATTCGTATTATTTTTAATTTATTTAACGGTCATCCACTAGATCCTAATGAGGCCACTAATATTTTATCCTTACTCTCACCATTTATGAACATATTATTTTTAAGAGTGTCTAGTAGTACAGAACACTTATTACAAGAACTATAAAGAACCATAAAGAGTTGATGACTGGAATAAGGCATTGCTTCATTATGAGTGATAATATTCATAAACTCCACTTAACAAATCCCGGTGGACACTGCAAAACCCCGAGGGAGTTTGGAAAGTAACGTCGTCCCCAAGTTTTATCTCGGTATTTAGTTGTTATAATCTGTTTTCTTATAAATTATTTCTTTTATTTTATTGTTAAAGCTTACGGTGATTCAATGGTTAGCTATATTTACTATCTATATAGTGCGATTTCCGTTCCTTGTAAAGTACATTATGATATATACAATATTTTTCCAAGGATAGCTGAATGAGTATATGCGTCATAAACTGACTATTATATACTTAGAATATCAATACAACTTTAGTAAGTTTTATGAGTGTTAAAAATAACATATATGTTTTAAAACTCGAGTAATAAAACACTTTAATTAATACAAAATTTCTGTTACTTAGGATCTGTACAAAGGATCTGTTATAGACTTGGTATATACCGTTATATAAAAGAAGATCCATGACTTCATTCCTTAAACAAGTATTTAGTTCTGAACAATAATACTGTAGAGCTAAAGTTTCGAACATATACTTAACAATTAATGTAAATTCAAAATATCACACAAATTTGCAAAACACTTTTGAAATAAGAATCAAAACTAATCATTCCCTTATCTTAAATCGAATCAAAAATATAAAATAATTCTTGAAGATCTATTAAATCAAATTTTTTAAGTATGCAAAATGTAACTTTTCCTGAAAAAATTTATAAGTATAAAATTTATATAATTATTCTTGTATTGGAAGTTATGTGAAATCCGATTTACTTTTATATTCTCCACCAATCAATAGTGTTTAGATAAATACTTGGCACAATGAAGAACCAAGCATTTCCCTGTAAAATATATATAAATTTTTATTTATTAAACTTTCATAGAATTATTCACTGTTTTATGTATTCAATGCACTAATAATAAGTATAGAACTGTTGTTATCCCCCAAGTAGAAGAAAAACTATTACACAATTCAATTGATACATCGGACTCATTAATAAATTTGTAATTATATGTTTAAACCAATAATTAAAAAAAAAACGCGATGCCTTATAAATCGTTGTCATAAATTAGACTATATTGTGTACCTAGGAAGTAATCTGAAAAATTATATTTATAAAAACAAAATTAAGAGTAATTTTTGCCAGCCAATCCATATAATGGCTTACAGAACTAGTCTTCCAGTATTATTCGGTATTATAGCAATCATTATTGTTAGACTATTCTATCAGTGTTTTTCAGTGTGTTTAATAGTGATGGGCATGGACCGGTTTGGAGGCTGATTTATGTCAAATTTGTTAAGTAAAGGGTTCCTTTTTTTAAATTATATTGTATTTAATAGATAGAAGATAAATAGAAGGGATTGGTTTGTACGAGTTACCCTGACCGGAGGAGTACAGGAATGGGTATAGGTATTTTCCCTACCTTAAAAAAACTACCTCCTCCACAATAATACCTGCACGATATAATAAGTGGAGTGAATTTTTGACGATGATGTTTCTCACCAAAACAACAGCGCTGTACTTCTAAAAAATTACCATTTTGATTTTAACATAATTTACATATTGCCTTGTCGGAATGTATCAAATGAAGATTATTACACTAGCCTTTTTAAATCAATAATTTATTAGCAAAATCTTGAACCCACTCTTACTTCTTTGCAAGTTCTGGAACTGTCTTAAAACCAGTAATCTTATCCACTTTCAAAAGACATACCTCTTAATGGTTTCCCGTCGCTCACATTTAGTGCTGTAACTCCACACATAAAACTGACATCCTTTCGACAAGCAATTTATTTCACCTACTACCTTAATATGTATCTGCACTGTGGGGTTTCTGCCACATACAACGAATACTACGAGTTTATTAATGCAGTGCCGAAATTTTATTATAATAATTTCACATTTTGTATCCGAGCCACTAATAATAAATTAACTTCAGTTCTCCAACAAATTTCCCAAAGGCAATAAAAACCACTTAGACCTCCAAAAAAATTAAATATGTATCGGGCCAGTTTGACATTTTTTAGAAATAAAATGTATCCTAATTGTTATCTATAACTATTAGATTAAATATTTAAAGTTTTTCAGCTGAACAGTATGTTTTTATTTTTAATATTTAATCTTAATTATAACTCACATATAACACATATTTTTATGTATCTAACGGATACTATATGAAAAAAATAGTTTAAATTAACTAACATTAATAATTCTGCTCCAGGCTGAGATTTCGAATAATTTAGAAGGAGAATATAAAAGTTTGGAAGGGTCAGACCAACAAAACTTTATTAGGGCTCTCTACTTTGCAGTTCATTCCGCGTCTACACATCGTCAACAAAATAAAAATTTCAAGATATTTTGGCTGCGTTATGCAGAGCCATCCTCAGCCGAGTTTCAGTTTCAGTTTTGTTTTGGTAGTCCTCGCCACGCAAAGATCGAATAACATAACAATTCCAAATTTGCACATCAATTACTTGTATTTTTTCACGCACAATTTTTCATATTTAATTGAAACTGTAAATGTAATGGTTTCCTAGATTTTTCTGTTGTGTATAAAATTACTACAGTACTTATTAAAATTAAATTAAATTACTATTATAACAGCAAAATTATAATATAGGATTAAATCAATGATCCTTCTTGTCTATTTGCCGGTTTCAATGTATTCCACCATTTTTGCAATCTTCATGTATTAAAACACGAAGTTTTATTTATATGATAACTATTTTAAGATATACTATTATGTTATACATTTTATACCAGCTGTAATACACATTCACTTGCACATCAAAAGCTATTACATACTTTAAACTTTTAAGTTGAAAAGTATGGACCAAAAATTGTCATTTACATTATTACAAATATGATAATTTTAGCCTAAACTTCAGAAAACTGTTCACGTTACAACTAGTAAGACCTATCAAAACATTGGTACCATACTGTGTCAGCGTGAGAAATTTGTAATTTACTACTTCTTACACATTGGATTTGACTTACCATGTCAAAGTAATCTGTAATAAGATATTCTAATAAGTGTATACAGTGAAGTGTGTATTTCCAATCCCAAATAAATTTACTTTTAGATAAAAGGTACATAGTATAAAAAAATATTGCATCCATTCTGGGTGTCAGATATATTAATTATGTTAAAATCCTAGTTCTTTAGATTATTTTACAATTTCACATAAAACGTATAAACACGTTTATCGATCTTTTATTTTTAAATAGTTGCCGTTGATAGTAGGAAATTTTGAAGATTTGTAATTAAATATAAGTAAAAACGAATTAAGGTAGAAATTTTAAAATTGTTCAGCACGTACACAGACTATGCCTTCAGCGGGTGACGGGTTTTTAATTATGAACTAAAATTAATTTCGTTTAAAAATAATTGTATACTTCATTTTCTAAAACTAATTTAAAAAATAGGAAATACTTAGTCGGAAATGAATAAAAAAATGTCACTTACTGAATATATAACATCTGTATATACCCCAAAAATTTAACAATTTTATCTTCATCCTGTTTATGGGCCTGATAAAAACCGCAGTAACTTATTTTTTACTGCATTCTATACTAGTGTTTTCAGTTTTAATATTGAAGACATATTTGTACTTCCACAGGCATTTTTTCAAACGCGCTTACGCTGGTTACATCATCAGTTATAATATGTAAACGGTAAACATGTGATAAGTACACAGAATAAGTAGATTAAATATCGCGGGGGGGGGGGTTGTTGAAAATACATTTATCATTTAAAACCGTCAGCATGCCCTTTCAATGTCGCTTATTTTGGTCCATTAGACCTTTAATGAACGACACTCAATGTATCAAAATTATATGTAAATTTTCCGTTACAACATGTTCCACTTGATTAGCTTCTTCATTGTTTTCTTTTATAGGTATAGATATTTTCTTTTAATTTCGATTTTAGTCGTTTTTAGGTTTGTTATATAAGTAATGTTGCATTTATATTAAATTGTATTACTTACATTTTTTATTTATAATTTAGTAAGTTTTATTGGTATATGGAATATTTAATGTAGGAGATGATTAGGAGTATCTTCTCTTTAATTTGCTTGTAACTTTTTTTATCTGTACGCTTATTCGATAAATAAACTCGTTATTTTAGAAAACACTTTGATATTTTTCATTAAAATTTATCTTTTCTACCTGTTACCAAGCTATTAATAATATACAAACTTTTTACTAATCCCATTTTACCATGTTGAGGAAGAGTTGAGTTCTATTAGGGTACTTTCTACTGAAAGCCGATTTTGTAAAATAATGATGTGTTATTATAGTGTGCTTTTTTGTAAAAAAAAATAATACAAACGGAATTATACTATTTACCTAGTATTAATATAAATTTGTATTTGTTGTCTAGTTGTCCTTATGTGTTTTAAACATTAATTTTGAATATTCACTTTAATTTCCTATAGTCATTAGACATCATCGACATAACATATCAACAGTTTAGATACATTAATCCAATGTTTTTAATTCCATGTTTTAAGTGATCAAAAATGAGTTACTAGTAATTGAACTGAGAACGCCACCCACGTGTAAAACTGTCATTAATTGTAAAGTTTATGTTATATATAGGTATTTATTGGCCTCCTCCTACAAGTACAGGGTTATCAACTAGATATTTTGTGACAGAAATTGATGATATTTTGAGACAATATTTTTCTGTAGGAAGTGTGGTATTTTTGGGAGATACTAATATTAACATTTTAGAAAGTACCGAAATTATAGTTTATGATTATGAAACAATGATAGTATTTAAAGGTCTTGTTAGAGTTAATGATGATAGTAGAGAGGAAATCAAGGGGGGTAGGGTGACCAGATCTTGTATTGATCACTTGTACATGTGAGACGCTTTTAATTTTTAAGAAATACATGTTTTTGTGCTGAAAACTAAAATTTCAGATCACTATTGTTGTTAAGCTGTCCCTTAAAATGAACTCAGATGTCCAATGCATAGATTTAAATGAAGGTAAAATAACATATGACGAGTCTAAGTTAAAAATAAAACTACAGAATATTAATTCTGATCATATGCCTGTAAAACATTCTAATAAGACCATTTGAATTTATAGTTAACCAATTTCGAAAAACATATTAGAATTTTAAACTTAGCAAGTATAATAATAAAAAAGTACAAAAACATAATACACATAGAAAGCTTGAAAAAGAGTGGATGACGAATTATCTAAGGGATTTGGCCTAAGAATGAAATAGATTTTTTTTAACGTGGCAATCAGATCCCAAAAATGCTAGGCATAGAACTAATAATACATTATTTTAGAAATAGAGTTACACATGAAATTAGACAAACAAATTATACTACAAAACTTATTTCTCAAATATAAGGAATGATATAAGGAAAATTTGGAAAGGTATAAATTATTTAATTGAAGAACGAAAGACAACAATACTCATCTGTTGATTATTAATTCAATGAAACAAACAATTAGTAATATTAAAAATAGATTTACTACTCATTTTGACGTCGGAGTTACACAGGCTATTCACAAATGCAATACAATTAAAAAACCTAATAAGAGAAAAAAATATAAGAGAACACCTTTATAACCCTAAGGCTACATCTAGAGAAAAAATAAATCTCATACAATCAGTGAACGAAAATAAGCCTCCAGAAATAGATTTATAAGACAAAAGGATTTAAACATACTTTGACATCCACTTAGAGCAATAAATTTGTCTTTGATTGAGGGAATATTCCCTGAGTGTGTTAAGACTTCAATAGTGAGACATAAATATAAAAAGGGCTCTAGAGAAACTTATGATAATTATAGGCCAATGTCATAGGTTCCCAGTATAGAAAATATATATGAACAATTTTTTTTAAATAATTTAAATGGGTTCTTGAGTTAATGCCACATTATTAATGAGAATAAATATGCCTTTGAAAAGCGTAAGTGAACAGAACTCCTTTGAAGGACTTTACTTACTATGTAAATGAACAATTAGAAAAAGGGTGTTATGTATTGGCTTTATTTTTAGATATATCAAAGGCAGTTGATACCATCAATCATAATAAGATTTTAGTAGTACCAGAGAATATTGATTTTGTAGGAGTGAACTTAAACTGGTTCAAATCTTACTTACAAATCAGAGGTTTCAGATTAAAAATATTAAACCCTATAGTAAATATAAGCTAAGCAACTGTGGTGTACCACAAGGTCTATTACTATTTAATATCCATATAAATAATATTTTTAACGTAACTAATTATCTAAAGGTGAGGGCATTTGCAGATGACATCTTTTTGGTAGCGTCTCATATGAATTTCGTAACTGCCCAAGCAATGCTTCAAAACGGTTTTAAGGAAATAAATAAATGGTTGCATAATATGGAACTTGTAAGAAACCCCCAAAAAATTGTATGATGAATATTCACTTAAAAAATAAAAAGTATGTAATGAGCCAGTTTTAAAGTACCACACATGCATGTGTAGCAACTACACACACGTTCATGCCTCACTTCATGTGATTGTGACAAAATAAAATTAGTATGTGCCTATGATTATCTTGGGATAACAATAGATAATGGTCTAACATGGAAATACCACATTGTAAAATCCAGAAAAAGATTTGCTCGTGTATTGCTGTATTTTATAGATTAAAACATATATTGAGTATTGAAAACAAGATTTCAGTATATAAGGCGTTAGTGGAAGCAATTGTTAGATACGGAGTAATTGCATATGAAACAGCTGCAGACAACCACCTCAATAAGATACAAAACCTTCAAAAGAAATGTCTGGATATGATTTTGAGTGGCAGAGCTAATGTTATGACAGAGAAACAATTGTATATATAAGCCAATAGCTTGACACCAAAATGTTACTACAATTATAGCATCCTTGTATATTATTTGCTGATGATAAATGCAATATTTCATACAGTAAGAACACTTCTATAGCTTTAAGAAATATTGAAAATTTCAAAGTTTATAGAATAAAAAATACTTTTGGTCAATGATTGGCCAAAAACATTGTACCTTGCCTATTTAACAGTGTACCAAATTATATTTTAAATAAAAAAAGTTATTGAAAATTTAAAAAACTGGTTTAAAGTTGGCTAATGGATGATTAATAAATTTAAAATATAGATCTCCATAAAAATTTCTAGATATTATTTACTTATTGTGTTTATTAATATCGGAGAATTTGTTATTATTTTAGGTATGTATGTATGTTATTATTATACAGGGTGACCATTAAGTCTTAGGACGACTTTATAACTTTTAAACGACAAGAGATATCGCAACCAAATTTGGTATACCGTTACTAGAAATTGTAAGCTACTTTTCTGTGTACACAGTGGTCGGATTTCACCTTTGGGGGACGGCACGTTGGGGGTTATAAGAAAATCTTTAATGACAGCCTATGTTGAGTTGTACATCATTTTAAATGTCTATTTGAACTAAAAACAATGCCGCAAACCGGACTTAAAAAGTTTGATCCAGTCGGAAGAAATCGCTGTTCAAATTTAAAAAATGTTTAAAACCATTATTACATAAGAAATAACTAATACTGTAGCTGTTAGAAGTTAAGGGGAATAGTTAGTGAAATCATTTAAAAAAATACGTTCAAAATGTTTTCTTTCGGCCGTTTGACAATGTGCTAACCGGTTATAAAAGCCGGCTACTGCATTTTGTATGTATTCTCGTGGAATAGCTTGAGCTTCATGTGATATCCTATGTCTGAGTTCGTTCAGATCTGTAGGCTGAGTTCGATACACTTCTTCCTTGATGTAGCCCCATAGAAAGTAGTCAAGCGTAGTTAGGTCAGGGGAACGAGCCGGCCACTCAATCGCGCCACGTCTTCCAATCCACCGGTGTGGGAATACTGCATCTAAGTATTGCCTCACATGAACACCATAATGTGGCGGTGCTCCGTCTTGTTGGAAAAAACATGTTTGGAAGTCAGCGCCCAGAGTAGCTTGTAAAGTAGGAACAATCTCATTTTGGAGCGTATTATGATACTTGTTGGCATTTAAATTTCCATCGATGAAAAATGGTCCTATAATTGAATTACATATGATAACTGCCCATACGTTTAATCTTTGGGGATGTTGTATGTAACACTCACTCATCCAGTATGGGTTAACATTATCCCAATACCGGCAGTTATGCCTGTTAACATGGCCATTCAACATAAAAGTCGACTAATCTGAGAAAAAAATACAGTCTAAAAGTATTTGGTTTTGGTTAATTTTATTCATCACAATTTCACTGAATTCCATCCGGCGATCAAAATCATCTTCGCTTAGTTCCTGCAACAGGGTAACACGGTATGCTTTGAAACCACACTTCTGTAATAATTTGCGAACTGATTCACGACCTATTCCATGAGACTGTGCTGCTGATCTCACTGATTTGTTTGGATTTTCAATGAAAGACTGAAGAATATCTAATGAGCCGTCTTTGTCTGTCACAGTACTTGGTCGTCCAGATCTGGCTCGATCCTTAACACTACAAAGCGTGCTTCTTAATGCAACAGTGTCTACAAAGCGAGCACCTGTGTACTGTGCTGTGGATTTAGAAATAGGAGCTCTATTGAAATAGGAAAAGTAGCACTTAATAAATGTGTTACTTCTGCAAACGGTCTTACATTATCACCCCAGCCGCGCATCATTAAGAGTGTAATTCTTTCACGCTCACTAAGCGACATCTCTTAAAAATTATTATAACTTACAGTAACAGAATATTGCTGCAAATAGTACTGCAGCTTGAGTGGAACTGATAGGTGAATTGATATACAGATAACAGCCATTATGGGGAAGTCCAGTGGATGGGAAACCCTGACCTAGAGGCACTGCTTTCACTTTTCATTGTACTTCTTAATGCAGCAGGTTTTTCTGATTACACCTAGCACATTGTCAGACGGCCGAAAGAAAACATTTTGAACATATTTTTTTAAATGATTTCACTAAGTATTCCCCTTTACTTCTAACAGCTACAGTATTAGTTATTTCTTATGTAATAATGGTATTAATCTTTTTTGAACTTTGAACAGCAATTTCTTCCGACTGGATCAACCTTTTGAAGTGTGGTTTGCGGCATTGTTTTCAGTTTAACTAGACCTTTAAGATGATGTACAACTCAACATAGGCTGTCATTAAAAATTTTCTTATAACCCCCGACGGGCCGTCCCCTAAAGGAGAAATCCGACCACCATGTACACATAAATATAGCTTACAATTTCCAGTAACGGTATACCAAATTTGGTTGCGATATCTCTTGTCGTTTAAAAGTTACAAAGTGGTCCTAAGACTTAATGGTCACCCTGTATATATTTCCTATTTTATAATGATTGTTGCTGTGATAAACATATAGTCTATATTAACTTGTTTTCATTTGTACCAAAATATTGTGTTATCTTTAAAATTTATTTATGTTATTGAAGTGTTATTGTTAAGGTCTGGTTTTGGTTTTTTGTTATTGCTGTGATAAACATTTAATGTATATTAACCTGTTATTGTTATTCCTGTTATATTTTTTATAGTTTCGTTGTGCTTTTGAATATTGCATAAGTATTATTAGAATTTTATATATGTGATAAAAATATAGGCTTAGTATATATAGTTATTATATTATGCTATTTATTGTGTTATATTCTAGCTTAATCGTTATAATTTATTTATTTAACCTGGTAAATGAATCGATGTTTAGATTTGGTTGCCCTATTGTGAATAAAATCAGATACAGAGTAAATTGTATATTTTTGTTGCAAATTCTAACTCAATATTGTCGGTTATTTGTGTTAAAAATATTTGGTGTTATGATGGGATTGTTGTTCAGAAATTTTGTTATACATATTAAAAAAACCTAATCTATATTTTTGTTGTTGCTAATAGTATATAAACTGTATTTTTCAAAGTTTGTTTGCGGCATTGTTTTCAGTTTAACTAGACCTTTAAGATGATGTACAACTCAACATAGGCTGTCATTAAAAATTTTCTTATAACCCCCGACGGGCCGTCCCCTAAAGGAGAAATCCGACCACCATGTACACATAAATATAGCTTACAATTTCCAGTAACGGTATACCAAATTTGGTTGCGATATCTCTTGTCGTTTAAAAGTTACAAAGTGGTCCTAAGACTTAATGGTCACCCTGTATATATTTCCTATTTTATAATGATTGTTGCTGTGATAAACATATAGTCTATATTAACTTGTTTTCATTTGTACCAAAATATTGTGTTATCTTTAAAATTTATTTATGTTATTGAAGTGTTATTGTTAAGGTCTGGTTTTGGTTTTTTGTTATTGCTGTGATAAACATTTAATGTATATTAACCTGTTATTGTTATTCCTGTTATATTTTTTATAGTTTCGTTGTGCTTTTGAATATTGCATAAGTATTATTAGAATTTTATATATGTGATAAAAATATAGGCTTAGTATATATAGTTATTATATTATGCTATTTATTGTGTTATATTCTAGCTTAATCGTTATAATTTATTTATTTAACCTGGTAAATGAATCGATGTTTAGATTTGGTTGCCCTATTGTGAATAAAATCAGATACAGAGTAAATTGTATATTTTTGTTGCAAATTCTAACTCAATATTGTCGGTTATTTGTGTTAAAAATATTTGGTGTTATGATGGGATTGTTGTTCAGAAATTTTGTTATACATATTAAAAAAACCTAATCTATATTTTTGTTGTTGCTAATAGTATATAAACTGTATTTTTCAAAGTTTGTTAGTTTAGTTATTATAATTTTTAAATTTCTATGAATGTAAATAAATTATCATTAAGAAGTGTATTTAAACATAAATTGGGAAGACGTAACGTTGTTAACCTTACTATTTGACCCTAAAGAAATACTACTTTTAACAAATCTCAGCTAAATATCGCGAAATTGTTTAATTACAAATATCCCATTTGAATGATTTTTATTAGAAATTTTGTTATTTTATCTATGAATGTTAAGGAATTTTCCCATTCTTTGTAAACAAACTGCAGAGCAGACGTAATACAAAAAAATGTAAGGTATCAAGGGCATCTTTTATTGATCGCCTCTCTTGGGGCTCCCTTTAACTACGTATACTATTCACTCTGGAAACCACGGTGACTGTATGAAACAACTTCTCTGATTAATATTCCTTTGGCGTGAATTAGGTTGATCAACCTTTGAACTTGACATTTCGCTTCAATTATTCAGTATGCATTTCTGAAGTAACTAGAAATATTCAGATAATTTCAAGAAGGGAAATTTTAATTTCAAGAAAATTTTGACGTTATTTATAGGCACAATAAATATATTATATTTATGAATGTAATAACGCGTGCTTGGTTATGTGTCCAAAAATATTCATAAAAACCTACAACTGGTTAAACTCTACAATGTTTTTAAATGTGTAGACTGCGTCGGTTATGTTGACATTATGAATAACACTTGGAATAGGTGAATGACACGGCTATGAGTACTGAATGCTAATTTTAAATATTAAACCATAACAAGTGGGCCGTATTCGCAGTTCAATGATACTGTCCAATATATACTTGAAGAGAAACCGAATATGAAGTTTCTTGATTTCTGTAGTTTTACCTTAGGATTCCTTCATCGTTGGTTACATATGCATTTGTATTACACTCTAGAATTTACAATAATTTTACTAGAATTAAGTTAAATTTTGAAAGTACGTCGGTATTTAAAATACAAACTTGGCTTGATGATCATATATTTATCGTTTTATCGTTTCTCTTTCTATGAGTAGGTAATCAAGAAAATTTATTTTCTACAGTTTCATATGAAAGTTTTCCAGACATACATACCTATTCGAGTAGTTCAATATGAACTGTGATCCGATTTTAACTAACGTAATGCAACTGTGATAGCTGATTAGTCTGAGATTGAAATAAATATAATTGAGATTAACATAGTTTTTTTTAGTTATTTTTCTTTATACATACAAAATTACATACAATAAAGAGTCATATACAAAATATAACGTTTTGTGTACGTAACAAAGAATATAATAACTTTAACTAAAGTATAAGAGAAATCATAACCCTACATTAATTCCTCCTGCTACTAACCAAGCCTAGTCACTATCGGGCCCCAAGACCACGGTCTACCGCTGCATGAAGTAAGTCTTAACAGAAATCCGATCCAGGCTCTCCAAACTTCTTATATAATCTTGAAGGAGTTCCACGTGTAATACTCTGTTACGAAAAATGTCTTGTTGAATACTGCTCTTCTATGGTGATGAGTTCCCAGCAAACACCAATAAGTGCTGGTATTCTTTGCGGCTTCTCCAACAACAATTCTATTTAATCAAAACACAGAAATCTCTCATATCAACCAACTTTAAAATTGCAAGTTATACATAAGAAGGTGAAATATGTTCATCCTGCCTTAAAGTGAACAAGAAACACAAGCAATAGTATTATACCTTCTGGAAAATATTGTTCATTCAAGACATCAGCCTTGTCATTTACCATGGTAAAGCAGTAAATAAAAGAAGGGAAATGAGCGACTTAGGAAAAGCGAGCTTTATATGAGTGGGCTTATAGAAAAACGGGTGATAGTAGGGGCTTATATAGGGGACGCATTAAAGCAAAATTCCTTAGTTTGGGAAAATACCAGTTTTTAAGTATTAATTAAAAATTATACACAAATGGAACAATAGATAACAGGACTTTTTGATGAGCCAGATAGATATATTGCCAGAAACAGTTGCATTAGTGATGATGTAACTAAGATCATGCACGACATACAACTGCGTCACCAATCACAATTGAAACTAGGGATGTACATGCTGAATGGGGGACTGACTATAAAGATAAATTATAAAACTGGAGATAGCCATAAATTGCTTGTCTGAGAAAATTAGATAAAGTAATCATTATTTAGTTTATTATTATTATTATTTATTAGTAAATGAATTAGTGCACATTACTTTAATCACTTAAAGGAACATCGACCAGGACTGGAAAGGGCTGATTACAAAAGCCAATTATTTCACATAATGCCTTAGAACAGCTTTCTCTTGGCAAACAATGTGTTTATATATCTCGATTTGTAATTTCGGAGACTTTTCTTGGCTCTGATGTGGTATCGATGATTCTGGTTGATAGCCATAATAACGCTCGTTTGAGATTTTTGATTGACTGATTCCCGATGAGCCATTAAATGTAAAATATCGTGAGTAAGCTAAGGCACTAGGCGCAGTTTTTTTACTCGTTTTGTTACTTTTTGTGAAGCAGAGATACAAATTATTCTATGTATGTGTTCACCTGTGCATTTACGTCCATCTTTATTTCTATAGAACGCCATGGCACTTGAAGAACATCTTGCATAAAAACCTCATCGTTCATACATCTAAAATCCCTTTATTTCCAAAATCTCTTACCAGGATTAAATAATTTGCATGAGAGTCGACTGAAGATAAGGTTGTGTTTTCGAACTGGAGAAAACGGAAGTAACCTTTTGTGAATAAAGTATTTAGGCTCATAAATTATAATGAATTTTAAGAGTGTGTGATATTTAGCAATATGATGTGTGACGTCAATGGGCAAATAGAGTATTGCAGCAAGGATGGCGTGATGCGTCCGCCGCGGTAAATAATTTTTTTACCAAAACGTTAAACTGAGTGGTTATTACTTTGATATCTAGATTGTGGCCAGAAGTGTGTTGTAGAATGGCAGGCAGAAGAGCGATACCTTAATTGCTACAGTTAATAAAATGCAATAAAGAATGCACAATTTAGTGGTTATTACTATAGTACCTCTGTTGTAGGCAATTTCAAAGTTTCAAGTAGAAAAGCAAATTTGTAATTGCAGATGCCATAAAAAATAGGTTTTTAAAGATGAAGTGCTAATTGTTGTTATTGAGTTTTTTGTATTGCAGTCATTTCTTAAATAGCAGGCAAATGCAAGGTAACGTGTATGAAGCGGTTAGAAACAATTGTTCTTTAATGGATAAGTTATAATTAAGTAGTTAGTAGAGTGTTTTCTGAACTGCAACATATTGTAGAATATCTAGTAAAAGGGCAATGGCGTAAATGCTACATCTAATGTATATTTGTTTGTAATGAAGAACTTAGCAATGATAGGTGATATCTTGTTATACTCATTAATCAATTATTTATATTATTTGCCATGTTAAACAGATAGTGTAGTGCTGTATTGATTACATAGATGTACTCCCGTGTCTGGTATTTAATTTATTAGTTTTAATACCAATTTCTAAATTTGTTATTCGTAATATTCTAAATGCAATGGTGGCTTTCACTGGCAAAGACTTGATTAATATGAAACATATTTAATTGAAGTTATATAGTTTCTGTATTTACGAAATTATATTAGTATTTTGAAAGCCGAGTATGAAGTTATAAACCAATAAATATTAAATATTATATTATTTGCCAACCCAGTGGACGGCATTACAGACATTGATGATAATAGCGTTAGTAAACATTGTGAGTATGGGGTATTCCTGCGCGGACCCTATACACTGAACAATGTCATAAATAAGGCAATGATTTATTATTGTTATTATTGGATACCTGCAACTTATCTGCGGACAAAGCATATCGAAAATATTATAAATTCTTGCATTACAGATATCCAAACACCATTTGAAATTTAACAGAACTCATTAAAATATATAAACAACATTAATATATTCATTATTAATTAGTGCACAATTACATAAGTGATTTTTTGCTTTAATCGCTCTCTCAAGGAACTTTTTCTTCTTCAGTTTCGAATTTGTATCACCAACCCAGTTGTTTGATTATACTGATTTAGAGAGCAGTAAAAGTAATCAATTTCTTCCTTCAAAACATTTTTAGATGTTTATCCTAATTGAGATTTCACATTAAAAATTTCTTATATACAGGGAATAATTAAAGCAGTAAATCTTTTAGAAACTTAAAAAATTTAATTTGTAGGTAAAAATGAAATTTCTTTCGCTAAAATGTAACACTATAATTATAGTACAAGAAACCCTTACATATTGTACAAACTACAGAGCAAATATTGTAAGAAAGTAAACCCGAATCTCATAAATTTAGTTTGGACATTTAAAGTCTATAAAATACTACAGTACGAAACCACATAAAATTCTGAAACAAAGGACAAAAGTGAAAAGACTTAAGCCAAAACAACACAGTTGTTTGTTGTGTTATTGGAAGCGGATAATGGGTCCCATCAATGATCATATATACAAAATTGATAATGACTCCTTACCATTATATAGCCTGCTGTTTAGTAGTTAAACACTTTATCTTTTCTGTAATCAAGTTAACTAAAGATCTCAAGAGACAATATAATCGTTCTTATGTATTCACAAACAAGCAACTCACACCTCTCAGACATTCTATGGTTACGCAGGACTGACTCAGATCCAATCCAGAGATAAGGACAACAGAGTTTCAATATCAATATGTTGGCTGGTGCTTACGCGATATCAGCTATGATTGGGAAAGTGATGGACGGTTTAAGAGTAAAAGAATAGGAACGTGAGATATTCCAACTTAATTATTGATTGTTGTCCGTTTAACATGAGTAGCAGATTCCGCATTAGCTGCAATGAAAGGATTTTAGAAGAGCCTTCAGAATATTACAAATATTTATTCTGTAGTGGATAGTAGCACCAAAGAAATCAATTTCGTGATTTTAATCAAACTTTTGTAAAACAAAATTACGAATAACTTAGCTGGGGCATCCGAATCAAACGGAATTCAAACATATATTTCCATTGCCAAGATATTACACACTCTGTAAAATAAAACGACAATAGATAAATATAAGAGAGATGGTAGAAATAAATATAAAAAGACGTAAATGGGTTCCTGATTGGTACTGTAAACTTTTATTTCAAACATCAACAACAAGACGAGGTTTGTGGTAGATTAAATGTATTATTTTTAATTAACGTGTGCAAGTAACATACTATATTGTGCTGTGGTCAAGTTTTAAATATTTTCTAGTAAACCATAAAACTAAACATACATCTAAGAATAATGTTCAGATCCTATGTTGAGATTAAATATCTTTAATTTACATATTGCGTGTGAAACAGAATGTTATATTACTTTATTTATTTATTTTTTTATTTATTTATTTTTCAATTTTACATGACAGCTACAGGACATGATATAGCACAAACAAAGTACAAAACCTTCAATTATTCCAAAAACAGCCATCCTAACTAAAATTAATGTACTCTTAATATGAACTTTACATAACAAACTAAACTAAACTGCTGGCAGTTACACAAATTAATATTTAAATTTCTTTACACAACATAAATAAATGAACGCTTTACAATTTAAATAAAAATAACAACTTGCTACATTGCACACATACACTTCTACAATGAACAATAAATTAAATCAAAATAGAAGGTTGCTGCATATCTTTAAAATATTTTCCAAATTATCATTAAAAATATCTAAGTTTAATTGGTTTAAATTAAGAAACCGTAGAGTCTTGTACAAAGGAAAATTATAATGAGAAACTGTTCTACATCTAGGTAAAGCAAATAAATTAAATTCTGTAAATATATGATGTGGTACATGCAAACCTATGTGACTTAACAAATACGAACTATCGATTGAATTATTAAGTAACTTACATAAAAAAACTTATTGAGGCTAGTTCCCTTCTTATGGAGAATTTTTTAATCTGAAACATTTCCCTTACATTAGAAGTGGGCATGTCGTAAGGACATACATAATGATGTTGTTTGTAAAATAAAAAATTTTTGAAATTTTTTTTGTATTATCTCTAAATTGCTACACT
Organism: Homalodisca vitripennis; assembly: GCF_021130785.1. Taxonomy (NCBI): domain Eukaryota; kingdom Metazoa; phylum Arthropoda; class Insecta; order Hemiptera; family Cicadellidae; genus Homalodisca; species Homalodisca vitripennis. The sequence goes on along the minus strand of NC_060215.1, from coordinate 132,591,459 downwards.
CTAACACATTTATTGAATTCCATATAACAGAACAATACTCTAATTTACTTCTTATCGTAGTTGTATACAAAGTCATAATTGTCTCAGTATTGTGAAAATATCTTGAATTTCTCTTGACCAAGCCCAGAAGTGTGTATGCAATCGACACCAGCATGTGGACATGATCATTAAGACAGAATGAATAACTAAACATTACACCTAAATCTTTAATTTTAGAAACATTTTTTAAAGCTTTATTATTTATGAAGTAAATGTTTAAATCAGGAATCCTCCTCCGTGAGTATGACATGGCAAAACACTTGTTTACATTCAATTCTAACATATTAGTTGAACACCAAACATACAACTGGTCTAAAGAATGTTGTAATAAGTTAACATCAAAATTATCTTTTATAGGCCTGTATAATTTAAGATCATTATAAAAATGTTTTTATTTTATTTTTTTTAGAAATTTTTAATTACTAGTACGTTTAAGGTTATTAGTTTCTCAAATTGAACCAACCGTAAATTTTAACTTTTTTATAACACATATGTAATTATTAAATGTTAAATACTAGAGCCATTGAAGTATTGAGAATCAACCTCTAATTCTATTATTGAATTTGTATTGTTATTTGTGGTTGGTTGTTTGCAAAAGTGGAGTAAGAGATGTGCATCATATAAGCAGCTCTGCCTGACATTAAAACTGTTTGGCGTTTTTGCTGTTTGATATACACAAAGGAAAAACAAATAAATCAAAACAAATGCTTATAAACACCGGATTTTCCTCTAACGACGTACGAATACTAAATTCTGGGTATTCTAGCGAGGGATTTATTAGAGATTATTCATTTATTACGCTATTAAAACACACTAATATTTACTCTGACTGGTACTCTTTACAAGTATACAGTCTTTACTTCTATTCATAACACCTTCTCAAAAATAGTTATACCAAAAACTTAAATGAATAATGTAATACACATATGAAAAAACAAAAGAGACTTTAACATAGTGAGATCAGATTATAAGAACTTATAAATTAAAAGACAATACATTATTACTTAAACACGTCTTCTGTAATACAAATTACAAACCGCAATCGTTTTTCTGCTGTATTTTACCCGCACATCTGTCTGTAATTCAAGGATGTTAAAATAAATATATCTGCAAAAGCTTTTAGATAACATAACCCTTACTTAAAAACATTACAAAATGTCATACACAGATCTTAGGGTGTTAAATATATTTTGAGTATTTATTTTAATAAAAAGGTATGGGTTCTTCTCACAACAAAACAGAACCTCACAATATGAACTGTCAAGCAATTTCCATCACTATTTTTCTAGTTTCTTCTCCACTGGAACACCTATCTCACGATTGCTTGCGGTCACACTTACGTACCACTCTTACAGTGGTGTTGAAAATATTCTGATTTTCTTATAAAGCTTATAAAGCACTTTGAATGCATTTACAAAAAAAATCTAACTGTTCACCCCAAAACTATTTCATAACATTTAAATACAGTATTTAACACGAAACAAATATATATATATATATATATGTTGTTGTTGTTCTATATGTTGTTTTATATATATGTTTGTTATATATATATATTGAATTGAATTTGAATTGCATTTATTCAAGAAATTATACATTTCTGAGGCCCCGCTAAGTACAATACTTGTGAGCGGGAACCTATATAACTATATTTTACTACAGTTGACATACATACTTACATTCAATTATCTTTCAGGTCCTTAACATAGTATTTTTAATTTAATATATATAAATAAAGCTATACCGCCTAAGTTAAGATTGAATTTAGAATACTTTGGGGTTACCTTTAATGTCATATCAACGAAACACGTATAGTTTTATGTTTAATCATTCCAAACCTATATAATGTTATGGTATAATATTAAGATGATCTACAAAACCAACAGTATGTAACACACAATATTATTTAGCGTGTAACCATACGGGAGGCGAGAACCAATAAAGGTTGTAAAAGGTGGCTTTTTAATTAAATTACTCATGCTTTTCCTGAAGCAATATACCTTTGTCTAAGATGTATATGCCACACTTCAAACGGCAAAAAATATCAACATTTTTAATAAAGTAATATAGGTTGGAAATATAAAATACTCTATTATAAATTACATTATAATCAGAATGTTTTCATTAATATTAACAAAGCGTTCATTTTCTTGATACTCCTTTTTGTATAAAATATTTAGTATATGGTTATGACTCTGTAGGAATTTTCTTGTGATAACTAAACTCCAGAAAATGATACATTCAGTAAACTTATCATATGATGTCTACGAGTTCGGAGAACGATATCGGGAGTTGCGGGAAATATGTGTAATACTTATCGGACCAAGTCCCCCCGGTATTATAGATTATATTATTGGTTATATAATTAGTTAGGATTAGTATGATTAGTTGAAATTACCATGTTTACTTTTAGAGATAATTTACCAACCTTACTTTCATTTTCTCATTGTAATCATCATAAGAAATACAAAACGATCAAAATGTTTTTCTAGGCCACATTTACTTGCTTGAAATGTACATAACTAATTCAATACAATGTCTCTATGTTAGATAGTACACACATGCTTATTCTTCTCGAAGTGACATTTTCAATAAATGATTATGACTCTGTAGGAATTTTTTTTAAGGAATTTTGCCAGCAAATTTTAGAGTAAATAGTGTGTTAAAATAAAACATTATTAATATCCAGGTAACATTCAATATACCTGTATTTTGTCACCAGAATAAAACACACCTGTTTTCTTTCATTAACTGATTCTTGTAACAATTTTAAACATATGTCAGTCATATAAATATATATCTTTCCTAACCTTCATAACCTGGACCATATTTAATGATTTGGTTCCATACCGCCTTTATTTGAATCAGATAAAATGTCTTGTACTATATCGATGTTTGATATGTTCCTTCTAGAGAATAAATCATAACAACAAGTTAAACTTCCTTAACAAACGGCTTTTCTAGTGTTGATTTATATATTAGGCTTAAAAGATCAATGTTACATCCATAACACCTTCACGTTTTTATTTTTGGTCCTGAAAATGTAAGTTTTTCGTTTGTTTTATTGGCTAGCTAAGTATAGGAAATTTTTTTTTAATTCCTTGACATAATAGATTAAATATTGAAAAAGCATACATTTACAAGTAGAATGCCAACAACTTACTCACTATGACTTTTTACTGTCATGCGTTCTTACCTTAAAATGAGACTTATTCTATAAAAGAAAGGAATAAATAACAATATTATTCTAAAGTAACACTCTTAGTTTTTTCAGTAGGCCCATTATCACCCGGGTTCTAAGTTTATCGAAAACATAAAGGTCACTACTTCGAGGTCACAAATAAGGTCACAAGGTCACAAAGGTCACAAATATTCCTACTTCGAGAGCATCAACACCGTAACATAAATTTATGTTTATAAAAGGGTGATGCTTCTGGTACAGGCTATATAAGTATTTTAGTACCTAGGCATTGTCCAAACGGAGTGTTTCTTTATTATGCATCTAATTATATCTTACTGTAATCGATTTGTAAGATTTTGAACTTAAATATAGGTTATAATTCATATTTTGATAATTCATAAAATATTATTTGTATGAATATTCATAGTCACACATATATCAATACTGATGTAAGGTAGAAAAGCCTTTTGGTCTGTAGTAATAAAAGCTAAAAAATTAGTAGAGCATTGTTGTTTTAGATATGTATTTATTTAATTGATACCACACAAATTATGTACACACTCACTAAATTTCTAAATCAATCGTGTTTCTTATTAATATGTTTTATTATTTTAAATCCAAAATAAATTTATTCTTAATAATGGTAAACTTATACCCTTCCTTTAAAAATAAATAAATTACATTTTTATATAAATTTTTATACATTATTGAGCCAATGATTAACTTGACAATTTAAAAAAAAGAGGCGGAGTTAGGGCTATTTAGCCCTCTCTACCACTCAACCTCAAACATATATACACAATACACAATATTTATTATAATATTTATAATATTATTCAATTATAATATATTTATTATTATACACAATACAATATTTATACAATATTTATTTTTTATTTATTTATATACGCAATATGTAAATATACATAAATAGTGTAAAACTTTAAGTGTCCTCAAAATATAACTAATTGGGTTCCTTTAATATAAAGCTAGCTTTATTGATTAGATGTATAACACTTCAGTGATGTGATAGTAATATGATTAATTTTAGCATACCAATATTACCGTTATGTTCTGTAGATATCTTTTTTTGAATGTTGAAATAAAGAATGTATCAATGTATAATTTTAAATTTGTTACATTACTGTTTTAAATTGTAATATTCTTGAGTCAATTAGTCATAATTACATTTAATTGAGTAGCTTACACGTGACAAAATTTCAGAATGCAATATTTAGTCCAGAGCTAGATAGTAATGTCTCCAAATTGGGCAATTTATACAGAACATATAAGATGTGGTATAATCGCATTCTTGACATTAATTTTCGTACTTGTGATATAACTTAACTTATACATTAAACTTGTATACAATTTAACGCATACATCCGAACTAATTTAATTGAGTAACATTTGATTAGGGAATATATTTCTCTCTAATTATTTATTTATACGTATATCGACATATCCTATAAGACTATTTTGTAATGAATATTCAAAGACATTAACTACTGGAAGCTCCTTAATATCTAGATTAGTAAAAATGTTATCTGTTATCAATAGTTATTGCTTGGCACAAATTCATGTACTTAACACATTCCAACGAAGATATATGTACAAAAACAATACGTTAAAAAAAATTAATAATATTATTGAAAGGAGATTCGGTTACAAAACACACTAATAAGCTGAAGAGATAAAGGGTTTCTAGTTAAAGTTTTATACAACTGTTTAGTGTCTATAGTTATGTATTAGTGATTATGTGTGCTTGAGTCTGTATGCACATATACTTATATCTATATAAGTATGTACGAGGTTATTCGTCTATGTACATACGATAGAGAAGAAATTGACAGCGTATATGAAGATTGCTTTGGCGAATGTTTGTGTGTACCCTAGATGATGAACGTGGGCGAAGATGTCTTTGAAGATAGTGAGCTAATATATCCAGGAAAACCACCTTCGGCTATATGTGCATGGCGTAATGTAGAAACGTTAGACTCTTCTAAGGATGGTATTACTTCCTCCGTCATAGATTCAAATATAATTTATACTTATAAGTCGAATAAATATTTTTCATTGTGTAACATAGATTTTTTAGTGTTTTTTTTTTTAATATGCGATCGCTGAGTGGTACAATATATATTAGCTTTGTAACATACAAAACAATTCCAAATTTTATTTTTATTCTGTAAACAGTTCATATTGGTTAGGATTAATGTTACAATACATCAAACAATTTTATTATGTTGTAATGTATCCTTAAATAATTGATTAAACCAAAAGAAAATCATTTTAATATATAGATTTTGTAACATTTCAAATTGCCGTTCTATTACAGCAATCATTTCAACCGTGACGAACCAGAATCAGTACATCTTTAAATAAGGTATCTTAAGATATACATTAATATAATATTGAAAACTTTCTAAAAGAGAGCAATAGGTCAAAGCCCTGAGTCTAAAAAATATTGTATAAAGGGGACGTTAACACAACAATGATTTTGAAATTGAGCGTCTCTCAATTAAGACACATCTGTGACTGCAATGATTTTTTATTAACATATTACTATGAAGAGTAAGAAGTATAGTACTTTTAGTATTAGACTCATTTCCAAGATTGGCAAGATTGCAGTTATATAATCTTGGCAGGGTACTGGTTTAATAATCCAGAATCTCAGTAACTCTATTAAGATATTATAGCATTTATAATTTCAGAATTACGTCACTAATAAGATTACTAAATTTTATCAAACCGTAGTAGATTAGGTTAATGGTTTTTCAGGACTTTACTGGCTGTATGTTTAGTCATATTAATATGTTTGGTAGGGACGTTATGGCATTATTAAAGTGCTAGTTTACAGATTGTTATATCAGTCACTGAGGTAACTTGTTGAACAATGTAAAAACTAATTATATTTCTATATATATTGATAGCTGTTCTAGACGTATTATTATGATGTGTTGTACTACAATATTTCACATATCGTGGTGATCAATGTTAACACATATAATCTAAGCGTCGCGTGACAGTTTATATTAAAACAGTGTTTATCTTGACAAGAGTGGATAAATGGATTTATTACAACAACTAAACAGCATTGAAAATGGGCTCCGTTCCTTACTACAGTTCAGAATATTTCACATTGGCTATTAAATATTTCAATACTCATTTACTGTTTGGCTCTTTTGTTTAACTGATATACAAAAATTTCTTCTCAATAATGGTTCTGTCAACAGTAATATATTCGTTATTTCTTAAAATAATTTCGTAATTTCCGTTTTACAGTAATCTATGTTTGCCTGAGATGTAATAGGAATTATTTGTTACAATTATAAACTTTTAGTATTGATAAAATTTACGTTAAAAGGAATTTGTATTTAAACTTGGTGAACATTTTTTTTTAAGTTACTCTCTTTTCTGTTTTTAGTAAAATATATATAAATATTTCACTAAAATCAATATTCTACTCAAATAAACAATTTTAAAGGATTTTTTTCTACGAATTAGTTTAAATATCTCAACCCAACTGTGCATTAAACACAATATTATAAATAAACGAATAAAAATGGGATATTTCATTTAAGTATTAATAGAGAAATAAGCATAAGAAGTAATCTTAATTGTCTTGATATATAAATTAAGAAGTTACAATCTGTATAGTTCAATACTTTTAAAATATACAGTACAATTTAAAATTATATAAAAGATGACAGTTTCAAAAAACCATATATAGTGAATTGGGCTTATGTGAACCATATATAGTGAAGCTGACATCTGGCAGTGCATATGCATAACGATAGCTACTTTCCGTTGTCTCTATGAATGCTTGGCATAATTCTTGCTTATGTTATTTTTTGTTACAGACATCCGCAATTGTTCTTTCAAACCATAGGTATATTTCTAGTGTAAAATGTTACAGTGAATTTTTAATCCGTTTCCAGAAATAAATTATAATGCATAAAAAATATTTATTACATATTTATATCCTAGATGAATTTATTATGTTATATATTTAGTGCATATATCTTATCTGCCGCTACGTTTCTCAAGTCATTGAAACTTATTCTAAAATGAAAGTTGTATGACAAGAGAAATGGTTTCGTTACTGTAGTTGCAAAAATATAAATAAACGTTAAGAGTGTAAATAAGAGTGAAATATAAACTAATCTGCCTCTTCTCGAAAACAGTCGCCGCAAAGTAACTCTCGTCCCTAGCAAGAGACCGGCAGTTGTTACTTGGAAGCGCACCAAATAACGCACCGAGCAAGTTCAAGGCATTGGTTTTCCCGTTCTATTAACCTTTAGGGTTAAATTCTCTTGCCAATTCAGGTTTCCTCATTTCACGCCCTGCCTTTGAAAATCTTAAAAAGTGTGTTACACAATTCTTCTTCGTTTATTAATACATACACTTATTTTCTGTTTAATTTCTGCTTTTACATTGCATGTTGCCGTGTATATTTTCCAAAAAAGCTTTAAGTAAGTTTATTATCAGTCAATTAACTATCTATATAGCTGAAATACAAGATATTTATTTAAATAATAAAAAGTTATGAATCCTTACCATTAGTTTTTATGACTTCGGTATCTAATTAATAATACTTTTTATACCTTCTATTTATAAGGACCCAGACATAAATACTTTTTGTACATAACGAGTAAAGAATGTTACTGATTCCACTCTAAATGTTATAGGTAGAAAATTTGTTTGGTCATATTTTTGGGTACAGCTACGAATATGATGAATAGTAGGAAGTAAGTGTGAGTCAGATTATGTTGGTTAAAAGAACCGTGGATGGAAATGTGGAACCTTTTGGACCAAATTTTACCTGTTTGAAAGTTTGTTCTGTTGTAAGAATTGAACAAAACTACAAGCTAGGAGCATTATTGTATCAGGCAGTAAGTTTCGTATTGATAATATTAATAGTTGTTAATAGTTAAGAAGTACCCATTATATTTAATCGTATCAAGTTTGACGTCATATCTATTCTTCAGTTGTAACATTTTGGTATTTGGTTTAATTTGATTCAGTTTTCATTCAATTCCTATTTCAGTAATAATAGAACTTAGCAGTATAATTTATTCCATCTTTCCTTTATTTAGTTCGTACAGTCTTTACCAAGAGGATGACAATCTCACGTAACCGCAATGTATTTTGCAGGCGTCTGAATAAAACTATTCTGTTTGTGACAACAATACATTTAGATTTCGCCGCTATGTTGATATACTGTAAGTTTCTAAATGCAAAGATATTCAGTATAATAACAGACTCATGGATCTACATGTTAACCGCAACTTGTAAAGTAAATTACGAATTTGTTAAATGTACTTGTAAAGGATATTATTAATTTACAAAGAATAAACGTTTTCAGTATTTTTTTTTTGTAATGTGAGTAAAAACAAAAATACCAAAATGTATCAAATTATTGTGGTGTATGGATAACAATACACCCAAAGTACTGCTATTATCTTGAGGTTCTGTTAAGTACATTTTTATGAGTGCCCATTTGTTATCCGAAAAATATCAATCAGTATTATTAATTACCATTTAAGTAAATAATAGTAGATTTATTCCCTGAAATAACCGAATTATAGAAATAAGAATTGATGGTGTAGGTCCACATAACGTTTCTAGTCACCAGATGTTTTACAGCGCTGTTTTCATAACTATTATTTCTTCTGAATAAGTATTTGGAAATATTATCTTTTGGAACTAAAATTGATTGCATAAACCACCTATTACACTTTAAATATTGCTTATTCCCACAATGTGCATGTCTATACAGAATTCTATATAGATACCTGCTGTAAAGGTAACTAACATCAAAACCATTAAATAATTAAAAAATAAATTAAATGTGTTTATTAGCTAAAACTTTTTTACTTAATTTAGGTTTCTTCAATGTATAGGGTTTAAAGATCTATTAGTTATTACATTTTCACTACAGTATTTTGTCCATAATAATTTATAAGGGTTAATTTTGCCAATTTCCTAAATTGAAAAGTGTTTTTTTTTATTTACAACTTGTGAATTTTATTGCATATTTGTAAAATTACGATGTTTGTAAAGATATTTATGTATTACTTAAATGGTTAGCGTATTTTAAATTTTAAGAAATATTTAATGCTTTTAATTTCTCTTACCTCTTATTTTGAAGCTCAGCCGGTTAGACCCTGATAGCGATTTTGACTCTTGTTGCTATTTAATTTTTATATTCCACTATTACCAATTTATTTATTTCTGTTTCTGAATATATTTTTAATTTGTATTAAAATTTGAATATTATTAAATATTTCGGTCGTAACTATTACATTAAAAAAATGTGCTAATTGAGTTGTTTTTGTTAAAATTTTCTGATTTGAATATATTTAATATCCTTTTCTTATTCCTTCTTGTTTTCTTGCTTTTTAAAAGTTCTTGAATGATATATATATCATGTTTAAATGAAATTACAATTCTTTATGACAATCTTCGGCTGTCGTTAGAAGTTTATGTTAACTATTGATCAATGATATAAATGCTGCCATTTTTTTGTAACGTTGTTAATATTTCAGATTTCAAACGATATACTAAGCGGCAGGTGAAGTGAAGACAAACTCAACATTAGCATATATTCTTAACGTTGCCCAGTATGTACCATGAGCAATGATCTATCATTGCACCCCTCTCAAAATAGGCAGTTAATATAATGTAAGAGAACATTGGACAGTAATATAGGTGCCTATAATAAAATCAGACAATATTGCAACCCCCAATTCTACACACGGCTTTATTGCAGCAAACCTTCAACCCTCTATATAGTCAACATTAAGTCATGTACGCACAGGACATAGTGAAAGCGTCGAATCGCTGTAACAATGATACCGTGTTGAAAGCTTACAATGTCATTGTGGATCTCACAAACAAACAGCCAGATGTATCGAGGCAGTTCGGCCTACCCAACACTACAATGGAAACATCAAACACTCTGCAGACTGCTCCACGTATACAATTGAATTTGCTATGAGATTTAGATATTAACATCCACTTTGCCTATTGTATGTTATGATAACGTTTTTCAATATTAAACATATTTAACTTATTTTTTCGCTCACATTAATGTTAAATATTTTTCTTATAAATTAAAAATAAATAATAAGTAAATAAAATTCACTTCAAAAACTAAAGTGACCTAATAAAAGTGATAAAGTGATATCTAATTTCAGAACATGTAAAATGATTTTATTGACGTAGTTTGAAATCAAATATTTTTTACTAGATAACAACATTGTCGAGACACTGTGTTCAACACTTTTCTTCTACCATGAATTATGTACAAACACATCATAGAACATTTTTAAATTGCTACCTTATATTTAAATAATAAAAGTTAGAATAAATCATATATTATGTTTCCTACATTTCATGAGAAACGTTTCTCAATAGATTTTTATGAGCATAAACTTAACAACTTATATCACATTTTCTGAGCAAATTACTCACTTTGTTTCATACGCGGGTTGGAACATTGCCCAACGTATTCGGCATTAAACATATTTTGCCATGATGAATCCATAATTTGAAGCAGCGGAAAAAAATGTGACCTTCTCAACAAATGGGTTACAGGAGTTTGGCGCCAAGCCGTCAGCGATACACGGTTACATTGCTGTGTGAAATTACAAAAACATTTATTTATAAATTAGGCGGTGTTAGGGCCGTCTCTCTACCACTCAACCTGAAACCGCACCTTATCTACTGCATTGTAACCTCCGCGCACAGTGCGGCTCCTGGTGGATCGAATTTTATTTGGGCGGTGGAAGATAACGTATCACTTTTTACGACATACAGATAGGTGGTGTTATAATATTTTATATTCGTACTTTTTGGTCCAAATGTAATTATTTAAAGTTTTGTAAAGATTTCTTATTTTAATTTAATAACACATACAATAAAACAAATGAATCTTTGTTATTTTGCATATTATGCATTTGTAAGATTCAATATTCATGTACACGAAATGGACACTTTTGCTGTACTTTAACTTTTGAGGTTTTTGCCAGACACACTGTGCGGCAGCACAAAGCTTTGAGAAGTATTGAACTACACAGCAGAAACACCGGTAACACAACTGCTAACAGGAGTCAAACTAAACTTAGCTAAGATAGTAGTTACACATGCCACTTGGTTAACTATTCTCCAATACAAAGTTTCTAGAAGTATTAAATAACACAGCAGAACCACCAGTAAACACAATTGCTAACTGAGTCAAACTAAACTTAGCTAAGATAATAGTTACACATGCCACTTGGTCAACTATGTTAACTATTCTACAATACCAAGTTGCAGTATTGTGGCAGTTTGCATTTGTTTAAATATAATTCCTCTGCGATTGTTGAAACTGAACACAAAATTAGTCAGTATTTTTACTGCACTAACAGATATATTAAAATTATTGTACAAAACGGTTTCAATATTACAGAATATATGACAGGATTTCTTGCGAACCATTTTTACTCTTATACGTGGAAAGACACATGGGATATTGTAGAAGCACAGGAAGTGCCAGTTCTCCAATTTCAAGATATGCAATTTAGGTGGATTTATTGAATGGTTTTTATTCCTTCTGATCACTAGTTTTTGGATTAAAGGTACCATTGAGCAGTTTTTATCCAGCTTAAGATTTTTGGTTTATTCGTCCTGGAGAACAGGTTCTGTGAGTAAAGAGGTTGGCTTTGGTATATGGTGATTCTCCTTTTGAAATATTAGACCTAGATCAAATATCGAAATACGAGTATATTTTAATTTTTTCTAAAATTGCATTTTTGGGCGAAATTGAAGAGGTTTAAGGGAATTCTACTATCAAAATCAATAGTTTTATCGATCCTAAAAGGTTTTTTTTCTAACTGATTTATATACTTGCATATTTTGCATTCTCTGAAAATACCCTCCCAAATATCGTCACGCTTTAGTTGTTTTGTGGTTGCGTTATTTTTAGCACATTTTGTTTTGTCATTTTTAAACATTATGTACAAATCATTAATATCATCACTATATATTAATTATTGCATGTAATTTGTTACCATAATATTGAATCTGTATACGGTAATCCTGAAACTTTTGCAAGCGCATGACAGATCATCGATGATTTATAAATACCTTAAATGAAAGTGTGCACTGGCGATGAAATAATGAGGTATAGATTTTTATGTTGTTACATCACAACGATATGGTTTTAATTGAATTTCGTAATATTCCATAGATTTTCATATTACATAAGTCGTACATTAGAAATATATATCAGTGCAATTGTGGACTATGCTATTTAAATTATTTAATGAACCTAGTTAATTAAACTTAGTAAGGATTGTTTATCTTCTAATACTGAATTCAAAAATTGTATAATAAAAAAGTTTTTGCCTATTATTTACGTACTTAAAAAAAATGTTTTTACATATATTTAATTTTATTAGATATTAATTGTACTCAGTATAGGGATATTTAAAGATGTTAATACTAGAATAATATGCACAGGCAGAATGAAATAATGTTTGAAATTATAAATAATATACAATAATATAAATTAGTTAATTTTGATAGTTCAATAGTTTATTGGAAGTGTATTATAATGCTCAAATCTATCATTCGTGAGATAATAAATTCACAAATATGACATACTTCATCCCTTTACAATATAATATCATATATGCAATTCTTACCAGTGAGATGCAATACAATACAAACTCAGTACAATACAAATATTTTATTGTACCATACATTACAATACAATTATAATATGCCAAGTTGATAATTCTTTGAAGTCAATAACTCCAATTGCGATCTTATATCAATGCACAATACTCATATTATTATGAAATAACTGTGTACATAGACTATCGACATTGTGTCAAAGTGTCTTAAAACTGTTATTAAAACCTTATTAATAATAAAATAAAATTACAAAATTGTGGTACGAAACGATGATCAAACCACCATGGAGAAATAAGGAAATTATTGACTTAACAAAATTGAAGAATAAGTTACGAAAAAATTTGCAAAGACTAAACAAGAGCGTGATTGGATAGAATATAAAAAATATTAGAAATAGATTAAACGGTGTTGTACGCAAAGAAAAAAAGAATTTCCTTGTTGAAAAACTGACTGACTGTAAGGATTCTAAGGGGTTTTGGAAGTGCCTGAAGCAGAGTGATATAGTGAAGAAAAAGAGCAAAAACCACCTCCCAGCAGATATAAATGTGAATGAAATAAATAACTATTTCTCAAATATGGGATCCTTTCATGAAGCAGACGAAGAACTGATAAACAATTACTATCGACAGACACGTGGGGACTTGGTCAATAATTTTGTTTTTTAGAAGAATATTAGAGGACGAAGTAAAGTCGGCTATAAATGAGATCACCTCCAGGGCAGTTGGAGTAGATGACATAAGTATTTTAATGATAAAAGCCGTCAGTCCATATGCCATTGGTGCTATCACAAACCTAATGAACAAATCGTTGTCAACTGGTGAGTTTCCCAAAGAGTGGAAAACAAGTATAGTTCACCCTTTGTCAAAAAAACCTAACCCGAAAGATGTCAATGACCTGAGGCCAATATCTATACTACCAGCTATGTCGAAAGTCCTTGAAAAAATAGTAACTAGGCAAATTGTTGAATACGTAAACGCAGAACGATTGCTCCCTAAACTGCAGTCAGGATTCAGAAGAAACCATAGCACCTGCACTGCGTTGATGAATATGTTTGCAGACTTGTTTGAGGCGAGGGATAGAGGCAGGTGTAGCTCTGTAGTTATGCTTGACTACTCTCAAGCCTTCGACTCCGTAAGCCATGAATTACTGCTTGCGAAATTAAAATATCTGGGCTTTCATGACGATGCAATTGCCTGGGTTAAGTCTTATTTAGAAAACAGAGAACAGGTGACTAAGATGGGTTCCGAAGTCTCACATCCCCTCGAGAAATTGAGAGGAGTGTCGCAGGGAAGTTGTCTGGGCCCTCTTTTGTTTACCCTTTATACAGCCGACCTAACCGATTGTGTGCGTCACTGCAACGTGCATGCGTATGCTGATGACTGCCAATTGCATCTGTCTTATGAGCTGAACTCAATCGACCAGGCTATTATGGCAGTCAATTCTGATCTTTTGAGAATAAGTCAATGGTCGATAAGGCACGGTCTCAAATTGAATGTTGACAAATGCACAGTAATCCATGTTGCACCTCCCACCATGATCCAACGTGTCGTTGAGGCAGCTGTGCAAGTCAAGCTTGGTGACGAGTTGCTAAGGGTGAGTGACGCTGTCAAGACTTTGGGCGTGGTGCTTGACAGTGGTCTCACCTTCTCTGACCATATCACTTATGTTTCTCAACAGGCTTTGTGGAGGCTTAGGGGTCTGTACAGATACCGAACCATCCTACCAGTTGCAGCTAAGCTCCAACTGGTACAATCAATAATTCTGTCAGTGCTATATTACTGTTTTCCTGCATACGGCAATAGCATCACGCATGATGAAATGAGCCGTATTCAAAGACTGCAGAACGCAGCTGTCCGTTTTGTTTTCAGCCTCCGTGGACGGTAGCATGTGTCTGCATTTCGGGATTCTGCCGGACTTTTGCCAACACAAGCCGTATGCAGGATGCAGACTTGCACTCTAGTCCACCGTGTGCTGGCGGCGCGGGAGCCGTGGTACCTGGTGGATAGACTTGTGACCCGGGGGGAGGTTGCTCTCCGCGGTACCCGACAGGACGCGCTACTGCATTTTGCAAGGGTTAGGCTTGAGGTGGGAAGGAGAGGGTTCTCCTACTTCGGGCCTAAACTTTATAATGATCTCCCCTGTGACCTCAAGCAGCTATCGGTCTCGACTTTCAAAAAGAGACTGAAGCTATATCAGTCTCACATGTATAGATAGTTTATTTATTTGCTATTTCATATAAGTTTTGATATTATTTTGATTGTGTGTTAATTACTTTCTTACTCTTGTTGTCAGTTTTTAATTTGTGTTGAATATGTTTTAATTGTTATTTTTAGTGTAAGTTCTTTGACTAGGAGTTGTGCTGTAAAGCAGTATTGAGCTGATGTGTCACTCGTCAATAAAGGCATTTTTATTTATTTATTTATTATTTATTTATTTATTTATTTTATTTTATTACTAATCTTTCTTGTCAACTAAAATTTATATAATATAATGCTTTGGAAGAATTTTAAATATTAAAATTAAAATATTTTTGTGTACTTAGCATTTTTTTAAATATACCTAAGCTTAGTTAATAGCAAAATCGTGCGTTATTATATTTTTTAATTAAATCGTTTAAAAACGCTGAAAATTATATTATTATCTATTTTATTGGAAAGTTTTCTCTTCCCGTGATTCTGACATAAACAGTTATTTAAATAAAACCTACGTTCTTTAAGAACACTTTCAGGAGAAAGGATTAGCAATTTATTTCTTATATTTTATAAAAGATGACAACTTAAATAGACCAAGTGAAATAATACTACTAGATGAAAGATAAAAATCAGAAATTCCACATCTGAGGGAACTTAGTCTCTAGCCGTTAACTGCCGTTCTACCGCAGAATAACACACACACACTCTCTCTCTCTTTCTCTCTCTCTCTCTCTCTCTCTCTCTCTCTCTCTCTCTCTCTCTCTCTCTCTCTCTCTCTCTCTCTCTCTCTCTCTCTCTCCTCTCTCTCTCTCTCTCTCTCTCTCTCTCTCTCCTTCAATGCCCGTTCTTACTCCACAAAACCTCCACCTCCACCTTCACCCACACCGCATCTCCACTCCACAAGCCTCTCAGAGAGCTAACCACAAGTTGTCAATATTCATGTGGTATGGATTTTGAACGTGTTGCTTTGATGTTAACCTAAATCGTTCAAACGCGGTTTTGGTCCAGAATGACTTGGCAGTATTAACGCTTTCGTATTATTTACTGAAGGTAAATGTAATACAGTTCCATATACCAGAAAGGACATGTTAGATATTGTTTGATGTTTATGAGTATGTTTTTAACCACATAAAACAATAGTTTAGCTATTAAAAGTTAAACAGGCTAAATCATAAAAAGATATATCTCAAAGTTAGTCTGATTTTAAAGGGAAAGCAACGGCCATGTGCGATAATCAGTTATACCATAAACTGACTTCTTGTATTACTAAACGATGTCAATCACAATATGAAAATCCATTTGTCTTTTCACCGATCATATCTTTATAAACCTAACGTTGTCATACTAAGGTACCTTTGATTATAATAGCTATGAAAATAAACCAAATTTAGTTTAAATCTCGTGACGTTTCCCTGTTTTCATTGGCAACTAAATGTAATGTCTTTAGAATAATAACTGTACAAAACTCCATTGAAACAGAACATTGTTTAATATGCATATAAGTCTTTTTATAACAATAAACGGGGTATGTGATAAAGAGTGCAGAAAGTATAGGAAATGTAAAATAATCTTAGATTTCAATGGACGGCGATACTCATACAAACATTTATCATACCCTGACAAACGAAATAAAAATATATATTGCGACCAATAAAATAGTGCTAATTTAAATGGGAATTGGGAGTTTGTATAAGACTTGAAGACATATAGAGAAATTATACTGTCACGCCCTCCTGCTCAGCTGGGCGAAGGGGATGTACTCAGGAATCAAACGCAGCTCAGATTACAGCAACTTTATTTAAACGACAACACTTCCGAACCCACGGACACCACGCGTCACGAGCATCACTAGGCTAAGCCCTACACTAGATCGGCCCTCAGGGAGCTCGGACGTCCGCTCGCGCCGGAGTCCCTCTCACGTACACACCGCCTCGGGCGCTCACCTTGCTGACCTCCCCCCTCCAGTACTTCCCAGACGGCGGGAACATGGGCCCCGACGTCACACACCCCCAGCCAAATTAAGGGTGGTTGTTGGGGTGGATGCCCTCTAGGAGTTCGTCTTCTTCATTCTTTCAGGCCCTGGCAGCTGGTCCCTTGGTTGTGTTCAGCTGGGCGGCTGGGTCACGTGCACAAGTTACCATGGCGTCTACCCTCAACCGCGTATCGCTAACAGTGTGGCTAGCGGTCGGGGTTCTCCAACAGTCAATAGTTGTCTTTAGATGTGGAGGAAACACATGGGGAAAAACGACACTGCGGCAGCCACTTCTCAGGGACAGTCATTTTACACTGGCACATAAAGTCTCTGGCGTTGGGACGGCCCGATCACACATAAAGTCTCTGAAGTTGGGACGGCTCGATCACACATAAAGTCTCTGAAGTTGGGACGGCTCGATCACACATAAAGTCTCTGAAGTTGGGACGGCCCGATCACGAGCCTCAGTCGTTCGCTCCCATCGGAACCGCTTCACTAATACATTTTCCAGGGGAAAGTTTATTAATTTTAATGATATTCCAGCAACAGGCAATGAATCGTTCCTCACAAAGGTTTGCCTTCTACAAAAACATGTTGTCCTACGAGAGCCTATCTACCTACTCTAGTTAGCAATGTTTGCTATTGGTGTAATCGCATTTATTTGACAGAAACATTAGTTCATAGAAACTTACTCTTAAATACCCGCGGTGGTGTCCATTCCCTTATATTATACATTTATCCTTACGTGTAGGTATATTCGACATTTTATATTAAAAGTACATTAATCAACTTTACATGTCTTTATAATTACTTGAAGCGAGAAATTATAATTGTATATGAATAAATGAGTTCATGACACATTCCGGAACCATTTCAGCTGTTCTGTGCGAGTCATACAAAACAAAATATATTAATCCTTTTATATTGCCCTTTCTTATGATCTAGTACAATGACGATAATTCCCAACTCAAACATGATAATATTTATTATTAGAACTATTTACCAAATTACTAACTAGTACATTAATCCTTATTATCTACCCATACTATAACTTACTATTGCAAAAAAACACTTTTTTTATATATATATATAATAACCTTACAAAGTGGATATTATTATAGGGACCCAAACTAAATAATTGTAATTATAAGTCCACGACAAGGCTATTCTAGATATTTGACATCTTCCTACTCATTAACATAGACAAGTGAAACAAACTATAGTAGGACATTATAAGCGTAACCATGTACTACAGGATACAGATATTTTACAGTGCAAGAGGTGGGGTACAAAGTTTTGTAACTGAAGTTTGTGCACAGCGGCAGTGTCTACGTGACAAAAGTAGCTGTGGTCAGCAGTAGCCGTCCGGCCTCTCTGGTCACCTGACCTCTCGGGTCACCCGGCCTGGCTCTGAGCTACTGGACTTCCCACCGGTGCTCTAAGACTTAGCATGAAAATGACTTCGTTTTTTCAGCAAAGCTCTTATCTCTTAAATTTTATTCTTTACATACATCTAACTACCTTTTAAACATAACTACCTCAATACCACACAAGAATATGTTAATAGCTAACTATACCCCGAACAACTTATAAGTTACTTTGTATGCATTGACAAGTTAATACTTGATTATTTTTTATTCCCCAAATTACAAACAAATTTACAAAAGTAATTACTTAGTTCTTAACATTGGTTAGCATAACCATATACAACATTTGGTTTCCGTATACGGTGTTTACAATCGTAGAAATTAACTTGTCAACGCTTAATTCATAATTACGTTAATGACAACTGGAAGAACAACATAAATTATTATTAAATGTTTTTACATCACTGTTATAATACAAGAGGCAATTATATTTTACTAACAAATTATTATGTCATTGCGACGTACCAATCCTCTTAAACATTAAGTCTTAACCTAATCTAGGAATTCTAAAATTATTTCAAGGGTCCCCTGTATTTACAGAATAATTATGCTTCCTGCTTAATGGTACAAGTCTGGTTATTCCATGCAAAAGGTATTATTAAAGGGGTGTACAATTTCCATTGGGACGTAAGTTTCTTGATTGGAATCTGCAAATGTATTAAGATTGAGTTACCAGAAATTACACAATCAGCTATTTCTAACTTAAGGTATTTAGACACTTCCTCCACTGGTATCGCTAGGTTCATAAGCTGTCCGCTTTTAATGCAACTGTTCAATTTTGTTAAATCCTCTCTTAGCTTATCTACAGTTATTATAGAATTCGGGATCTTCCCCTCTCGACATTGACTCAATATCTCTAGGCGTGTAACAAGTTGTAACAATTGTAACTGACGTAACTGTATGGTGCGCGCTCACCTGTAACAAACTAAAACTCTTGTGATCATTTCTCTGTTCGATTGTGAATTCCTGCTTCTGAAATCGATCGATTAACTTGGTTATGTTAACGCCAACATCCACGACACGTGCGAAGGTCCTCTCTACTTCTGCACTGTAATTCTTCATACCTAAATTGACATTCTCTATTTCTGAAAAGGCTTCAGTTACTTGCTCACTTAAGCTATTTTCAAATTTTGACATTAAATATTGATTAGTGAATAAAGGTTTTAACTGTCGTTTAGTCGTTACTCCACAGCACCAATGGGCGAAATCTCCTATCACACTTAAACTCCTCTGGACTCTAGCAGACATACTATTAGACTTTTACATATACATCGGATTTCCCACTGAGGCTCGAGTTCAGCCATTTCACTTGCTGTCCTATTCTTTTATCGGCCTGAAGAATCCATGCGAACAACATACATTGGGGATCATTTAATACTCTGTTACAAAAACCATTATTCTGTGGCAGTGACAAATGAGCCATATCGACCTCTGGCAACACACTTTGATACACTAGAGGAACTGATGACTCGTACATCACCATCTCGGGTATCTCTTTCCAGTACACCCCTGTAGTTACAGATATTCGGCACCCGGGTGTCGCTGTGCATCCCGGTAACTGCGACTGCAAACAAAAATACACATACACGTAACTAGATACATCACCGCTATCTGGTATTCCATAGCCGCTCACCTCGTTCCTGTCTCTGTCAGACTTAGGTACACACACAAGTAACACAATTAAACAAGAAATAAAATGTTAAACACTGTACGATAAATAGCAATTATTTGAAAATTATTAAATCAGTTCTGAGAATAAACGTACATGAATATATATAATGAACCCACGATTATGGGACTCAGGTTGTCTTCAGTTCACTTATGTCCACGCGACAACCGACACTAACCGAACTAATTGTCCTCAGGCAAGGTCGTCACACTCTCCCCTTCCGTTTCGAACTTTGATCTTGCTGACGGCACGTTCATAGTTCATTCACCGGCTATTTTATTGTCGTGAAGCACACCGTCATGAGTTTCCTCATTTCGTGCACTAATGTTAAGGTTTTACTACCACTCACTACGATTCACAATAAATTGGAAAGTCCAAAAATTGAACATGGTCCTACATTAATAATTATTAATCTACCTTTTACTAAATATTATTTACAACTACTTTTAGTCCATTTTTTTTTTTTTTTTGTTTACCATAACCCTCTCACAGTGTCCTAGGGTAGTACCCGCTTCAGCCGACTAACGTGAATTGTGTCCTGGAACGAGGCTTCTTTCCTTTGGTGACTAGTATCACGTAGTTCACGTCCGATAGCTTAGCCTCGACCTGTATGGTCCATACCATCTGTGTAGCAGCTTAGTCGATCTACCCTTCTTGCGGATGGGAGTCCACACCATTACTTGTTCCCCTGGTTCAAATTCCACATGTCGATGGGTCCTATCAAACCTCTGTTTCTGCTTCTTCTGTGTACCGCTGACTATCTTCTGTACGTCCTTCACGGCACTTCTGAACTCTCTCCAGCACTTCCTCGACTTGTGGGTCCTCTGACGCATGTTGGCGTAGGGACACGTCTATGGGGGAGTCGTGCTTCTCGACCATACGTAAGGAAAAAGGTGGTGTGTGTCGAGTGGTCTCTTGTACAGATGTGTTTATAGCTAAAGCAAGTAAGGCTTACATACAAAATCCCAGTCTCTCTGGTTAGTGCTGACATAATTCGACAGCATTTGGGCCAAAGTACCGTTAAAATGTTCTGTCAGTCCATTACACATGGGGTGGTAGGCAGTTGTAAATACTGGTCGTATTCCCAATCCTTTTAACAATTCTTTCACCAAGGAGGATGTGAAATTCGTCCCTCTATCTGACAATATCTTCTTTGGGCATCCGAACTTACAGATTATCCCTGTTTACTAGGAACCTCGCTGTTGTTTCAGCAGTCGTGGTTCTCGTTGCCTCGGCCTCTGCCCACTTTGTGGCGTAGTCTACTGCTACGATTATATACACATTCCCTTTCGCTGACCTCGGAAACGGTCCCCAAGAAGTCCACTCCCTATGGTCTCTAATGGCTGTCCCACGGGAATAGGTTGTAAGAGCCCTGCGGCTGCTCGTTTGGGTGTCTTGCGACTCTGGCAGTCCGGGCACGTTTTTACGTATCGTTCAACTTCCTTAACCATATTTGGCCAGTAGTATCTGCTTTTTATCTTGAAGAATGTTTTACTGAACCCCAGATGGCCGCCAGATAACGGACTGTCATGACATTCAAATAACACCTCATCTCTGATACTTTTTGGGATCACTAAGTAACTTCTTGTGACCTACATGTGCGACATTCTTCTTATATAGCAACCCGTCTTCAACCATAAAGCTCTTAGCCAACCGTCGATCTGCGCTAGCTGCTCCGTCGGGGTCTTGAACTGCTTCTATTATCCTCTTGCAATCGGGATCTTCTCTCTGTAGACTGGTGAGATCTTTAAGGTTAATTGCTAACATTGGGATATCATTGGTCTTGTCCTGATCCTCCGGATCGTCTACCCCTCCGTGATTCCTTGATAGACAGTCTGGTACCACGTGCAATCTCCCTTGCTTGTGTTTAATCTGTAGTCAAATTCCATAAGTTTGAGAGCCCAACGGCCCAGTCTGCCCGATAGGTCTCTGTTCTTGTCTAACCAACATAGCGCGTGGTGGTCCACCACTATAGTAAACTTTCGGGCCCCACAAGAACTGCCTAAAATGTTGCGCCGCCCAGACCACAGCGATGCACTCTTTCTCAGTTGTAGTGTATTTTTCTTCTCGGCGTCCGATAACCTTCGTGAACCATACGCTACTGGAAGCACTGTCTCTTCCATCCTTTTGCATAAGGGCTGCGCCTACTCCTTGGTCACCTCGCATCAGTGTGCAATTCAATGGGCAGCTTTGGGTCAAAATGTCTCAGAATTGGAGCTGATGTCAGGCGCTCCTTCAGATCTACAAAGGCTGCCTCCTGTTCAGGACCCCAATGGAATCTTACATCCTTCCTGTAAGATGGACTAAAGGACCAACTACCTTAGAGAAATTCGGCACAAAAGATCTGTAATAATTACACATACCAATAAATGATCGCAGAGCTCTTAGTCGTCTTGGAGCCTCAAAGTTTTTTACTACTTGTATCTTGTCAGGGTTGGGACTTATACCCTGGGCGTTTACCGTATGTCCTAAGATCTTGACTTCGCTATACCCGAACGAACATTTGGTTGGATTAAGAGTCATAGAGGCTGATCTAAGCCTTTCCAAGACCTGCCTTAATCTGCTCAGCATGTCATCATATGCTGGTGCCATGACCAATACGTCATCGAGGTAAACCAGACAGCTCCCCCATTTCAACCCTGCTAGTACCTGGTCCATACATCTCTGGAACACCGCTGGGCTAGTCTTGAGTCCAAAGGGGGTACATTCCCACTCCCAAAGGCCGTCTGCCGTTATAAAAGCAGTTTTGTGCTTATCCTCCTCCTTAATTGGTATTTGCCAATAACCAGAGTTCAGGTCGAGGGTGCAGAACCATTGACATCCGTTCAAGTATGTCAATATATCTCCAATTAATGGTAAGGGATACGCTAGATCTTGGATACATAGGTTCAATTTACGGTAATCTACACAGAACCTCCATGTGTCGTTCTTCTTCTTTACGAGTACAACTGGGGATGCGTAAGCGCTGTTACTTTTCCGGATTGACTCCTTTCGTTAGCATTTCATCCACCTGCTCCCTGATGATCTCTCGCTCACGATGCGACACCCTATAGGGAGGTTGATGCACTGGGGTATCGTCAGTGAGCGGAATGGCCAGTTCACACACATTTGTTCGTCCTATTTGAGATTTCTTCCAGGCAAAGCGGTCTCTAAACTCTGTCAGCAGTTTAAGTAGGGCTTTTCTTTTCTCTGGGGATAATTGCGGATTAATATCTATGTTTGCCTCCTCAAGCTCGCTCTTTTCTTGTCTTGCTCCCTCGACTTCGCTGGTCGGTTCTTCTCGCAGTTCACAGATTTCATATACCTCCCGCTAACACTTCGCCTCTTTGTAGGCACCTTTTATCATCTGCCAGATTCATCACCAATACTTGGTTAGGTGGCTCGGCGTGAGTCAATCCGTAGGGCACTAGAACAGATTTTTCTCTAAATATTCCTTCCTTTGGTTCCATAACTCCTAAAGTGGGCAACAAACCTTCGTACTTAATTTTCAGGAGTCTCTGACTTCTTGGAGGGAGTTCAGTAGAATCATCACATATTACTCTCGCCTGTATCTGTTGTCTTTCTTCAAACTGTATGTGCTTCAACCACGAAGGGTCTGGAGGTGGACGCAAATACTTGGCGTCTTTTTCCGCGCTGAGGAAATCTACTGAGATTTTTCCTTCCGTTGGCGATTATAAATTGGGCTCTTCTCCTCGAGAAATCTATTGTTGTACCAAACTTCAGGTGGAAATCGTTACCCAGGAGATACAACAGTCACCCACTCCTTTGGCCACAAACACTGGGAACAATATCACACAGTGGCTGATTTCTAAGATAATTTCTATTCTAACCCAAAATCTGTACTGGCTCCTCGGTGGCTGTCTTAACATTCATTCCTTGTACTGCTTTAATCCTGTCTCTCACGTTGGCTACCAGATTCTCATCAACACAACTCACACAGGCCCCAGTATCTAATATTATTGGGCATTGTCCTCTGGATTTAATTTTCCTTTTATTTCCAATACTCCCACGGTCCTAACAGTAACCTGGCCTCGGGACGAGGGAATTCCTTGGGTATAGCGTTGGTAAAATCCCCACGGCGATACTCATGGCGTGGATTACGGTTTGTATCTCCTCCATGTGTCATGCCATTCTCGGCGCTCATGTTGTTGGCACAAGACGCTCATCCTCTGTTGTCGGGAGCTCATTCTAGCGGAACCACTCGCTCCCTGATTTAGTGGTTCCCTCTGTCGTTTCCCTGATTTCCTGAGCGACAGGCAACAGCATAATGACCGGGTCTATTGCAACTGGTAGCATATCACTCGACCGTCACTAGTTCTTCCACGATTCGAGGTGGAGTAGGCTCCTCTTGCTCTCCCTCGGTTCCACCTTCCATACTGTTCACCATCTTGTGCTCTTCTTTCCCTCGGAACTTCGAACTGAACCCTTGACTGTTGCTTATTGTTCTCAGTCATGCGGCCTCGTGTATCTCGATTCTTCTCCTGCTGTTCTAGAAGACGCATGCTTAACTTGGCAAATTCAGATGTTTAAGTTTTCTAGTTTGCTTTCTAGCTCCTGTGTTCTTTCCGTCTTGGATGGCTGACTGGCGTTCCCTGTAGTTGTCGCCTTTGATGAGACTTCCCCCAGTAGGTGGTCTACCCGCTGTCCAGCCATGAAACGTGCGGTCTGGATCTTCCTTACGTTAGCCAGTAGGCTTTCTAGAGTGTCATTGGTCATCACCATCACTTTCTCCAATAGAGATGGCCTTAATCCTCTTAAAACATGTTTGATCTTAGTTCTCTCGTTCATTCCGGGGTCCACTTTTTGAACATAAATTTAACACATCTTGTACATACGATTTCTACGGGCTCCTCCTCCCCTTGCATCCGCATCCGCAGTCGGAACTCCATCTGTTCATCCCAAGCGATTGCTTGAAACGTATCCTTCATTCCATTCTTTACCCGCTCCCAGGTGATATTGGCTCCTAAAGATTGCTCTAGGTTTCGTACCATTTCAGAGCGGCCCCTTCCAGGTAACAGGGGAGAATAACCAACGTCTTATCCTCCGTTCCAGCCATTGGCCTTTGCCACTCTTCCAAATTGGGGCTAGATACTCCTCCACGTTGTCCTCCATTCCGCCCCTGAACTTTCCTGGAGTAATAACAGGCCCCCAGGCTTCAGCCATAGCTTCTACTTCTTCTTCACCGTCAGGACCACTACCCAGGTAGGGGAATTAAATCGACTTCAGCTACGGTTCTTACTTCCTCAAGATGTCTTTGGGGTTGTCCTGGGTCTTCGGGAACCTCACTAACTGATGGTCAGCCTTGACTGACTTCTTGTTTTTACACTAAACTTGATGTTTGGGGGACGACATACGATTGCTCCACCCTATCACGAATTAAGATTTAAATAAAAACCAAATCAGAACAAAATTAAATCAAAACAAAATCAAAATCACAATCACAATCCAAATAAAATCAACAATTTTAAATATACATATTCCCCTGAACACAAGGGTTATTCAAAACACCACAACATATCAATGCCGCGACAGTCGTCGTACCAAATTGGGTTTGACCTGGCCTACCCATGGACAAGCTCTCTTTTTTTCTTTTTTTTTTTTTTTTTAAACCACTTTATAACAACACAAACTATTTCTCAAAATTATTCTATTCACCAATAAAAAGAAACAGCTTTGTTTACATCACGGGTAGGTTGCCTCCCTTACCGGTACCTTGGTTCGACGCACTGTGGCTGCTAAAGTAGGCTACTCTTACAACAACTACAAAATTTATGTTCGGCTTACAAGCTACGAGAAAACATATAAAAATTATTTACTCCAGATTACACTTTGCTTTCAAAAGGTAACTACAATTATTTGGATCAAAAACTAACTTTCTCTCTTGTTCTTTCAATCTACATTTCTTTTTCAACTTAATCAATTTTACTTAAAAAAAAAATCCGAATTTAAAAAAGAAATATTCACTATTATATTATATTACTATTAAATATTATATTACTAACCTGGGATCGTTAATCCGTCTTTGGTTCTGGATCACCTCAGGATACCCGGCTGCCTCCACCAATTTGTCACGCCTCCTGCTCAGCTGGGGCGAAGGGGATGTACTCAGGAATCAAACGCAGCTCAGATTACAGCAACTTTATTTAAACGACAACACTTCCGAACCCACGGACACCACACGCGTCACGAGCATCACTAGGCTAAGCCCCTACACTAGATCGGCCCTCAGGGAGCTCGGACGTCCGCTCGCGCCGGAGTCCTCTCACGTACACACCGCCTCGGGCGCTCACCTTGCTGACCTCCCCCTCCAGTACTTCCAGACGGCGGGAACATGGGCCCCGACGTCACAATACAAACATTTCTGCCATTTACATACTGCCCATAATTTACTGTTTTAAAATTATATGTACTTTTCCGCTCACCGAGCCCTCAATAACAAATGAGTTGCTCTTTGTTTTAGTGAATATTAACTAAGCCGTGCCTGTAATCTCACAGCTTAAACATATACTGATAGCATATCTTTTAGTTTATTGGTTATAATCTGTACTTTTACTACTTCATTATTACGTGTATTATACTGAGTGAAACATGTATATATGATGTAACTGGTCATTTTGCATACGTAGCTATTATTTGTATAGGTTTATTTTTGTAGAGGGATGTTATTGCATTTTACTATTACATATACAATCAATTAACCCTTTTTTGTAAAAAATAATAAACATACAGCCAGGGATGTAAGAGTGATATCTTTTTACACCCCACTCGAAAATACAACTGTTACACCCTCCATTGTAAGTTATATATTATTTAATATAATTTCAATATAATTTACTATAATGTTTTATACAAATGTAAAAACATGCACTTTTGTTATAACTATATCAAAAGCATGATTATAAAATATAGTGACCTACTGAACCACCGTTAGATCACTGATTGTACATTTATGTAACCGAGCACAAATATGACCCTACTTGCAATACTAATACTGTTATTATTGACATTATTTTATTGATATGATTTGAATATAGTTCTTTAAATAGTGGTCAGATTATATTTATTAAAGTGGATTTCTATGTTTTTTTTTATCTCAATGGTTATTAATAAACGACTTAACGGACTCAAATCATTTTGAGAGCATAGTTTCTAGTCCATATTTATTTTTATTTTGTATCGGTACCATTTTAACTATCCTTAATTATATTTATCAAAAAACTATCCTTAAAAATGTCAAGTATGTATGTTGGTCTAACAGTACTGGCTTGTTGTGTCCATAACACAAGTTTAAGTTTAAAAAATTGCTATGTAGTTCTAACGCCTTCTTGTAAAATGAACATTTCTTTCAATACCTTATATTCAATTATACTTCTTTTGGGAGTTGGATGTGATTTTACAAGAGGATGACAAGTAGTTTTCTGCGATTGTGTTCAAAATTTTCCTTACATTGTCTCCGAAATAGTAACGTAGAAGTATATCTGGTAGAAGCCTTCTCGAAGGTCGCCTATTGAACGTATTCTTCTTCATGCCTCCCTGATTGGTTCAAAGTTTTACGAGTTAATCTAGCATTGATTACGTAATCTAGGTTGAACCTATTTCCCTCAGGATTAACTCGAGTATATTTCGAGTTTTAATTACACTAGAACTTGTATATTAATAGATTTCTGTCCCGTTTACGGGAAAGCCTTCTGCTCTTGGTTACTTGAGAGAATAAGGTACAAAACAGACATATAAGTTTTCTTTATACGTAATATTAGGATAAAGTTATTTTTAACATTTTAATTATAATATATTGTTAGATTTGTCCGTAAATTTAAATACCTTCTATTTTAATCTTATTTGTACACCTATAATATAAAACTCGCATTCTAAAACTACAAGCCAGTCCTGGCAACCTCATACAACACTACACGAAGGCCTTTTGATGCCTTTACGATGACCTTTCAAACAGTTAGGCTCTCGAGTGGTTTTGAAACGGATAAGCCTATTGATACTTTTATAGGCTATTTAATAATAAAATATGTATATTCTATCAATAGAAACTCATATATTTTCAACAAGTCAAAGTGTTTCATTTGTCATTTATATATATCATATGTTTTCTTTTTAGATTTAGAGAAGGCTGTAGTAGTCAGTACTAAGAGTTTTCAACTTAAACGTATATTGTGCTGTTATCTCTTGGCTGTTGGGTGGCGTCTGTAAATGTGACGTATTAATGACTTTTTTAATTAACATAGCTCGTCCTCGTGTGTACCGAAATCGTAGAAGTCGATACCCGTAAATCTGGCACACCTCTAGAGTGTTGGTGTCTTCAACCATGTATCCACCAAGTAGGCCGAAGCGGGTGTACTGAAGTCTTTAATTCGTCGTGAATTGAATATATTTATTACTTGTGTGTACTGGATAGGTCAAATCTGTGATAGAGAGTAAAGCCTGTTTTTATTCCTTTATCAGGGATTTGGTTATTAACTGATGAATAAATAGATTATTATCGTATTTGGACTCATTTTCATTATTTTCGTATAAATATTCCATTAAAAATATGCATAAAATTTCTACTATTACCACTTCTAAACTTTTAATAGACTTAATTCTTAATAAGTACATATATAAAAATATAAACAAATATAAATCTGTGTACGTGGTGCATACTTTATTTTATAATAATTATTATAACAAATCCCGTGTGATAAGTGTTTCACAAAACTTACGGTATATATGATGTATAAAATTTACATTTTTCAAAAACCTTCAACTACATAGCTTAAGAAAAAAATGTTTTAAAGTGGGTAGGATAGTAAAAAGTAGTAAAGGATTAAACTTTTCCACTTACTTGTACAACTGTACTATCAACTAGCAACACAAATTTGACTGACAGAATAAAGTACTGGTTTGTGCTGATCTCAGCTTTTCCTGGATAAGGTAATTACAAGTTGGCAAACAACAGCAACAAGGGATGACGTTTTGCCGACCCGCTGACACAGCACTTGGCGAAGCTTGTATAACACAGGTAGATGGATTGTGGATTACATATCCGTGGATTACATATTTTTATCCACTTTAATAACTGAGTAAATTTCGTTTCTTTAGATTGCCAGAAAAAAACTACACACTAGTGTTTTACAACTATTTTGTATAGGGTTTATTTGTGATTTGAGCCTTCACTAAAATAAGATATCTCTTGACTGAAAAACATAATTTTTGCAAATGCAGTATAACCTAAACGTTTAAGAACCGTTACATTAAATCACTGTGTGATTGAAATACGTAATATCCAATTATGGGTAAATGATTCTGAGATATCGATAAGTTGTTTACATTAAATACAATTTTATACGAGTATATTGAGAAATATTGTGTATTTAAGTTCGATTAAAAATCGATCAGACATATTTATATATTTTACAGACATTTGCAATATGTTTACATATATAAATGTATTCAAAATAAAGAGAATATTATTAAATAGTTATTAAAACTTATAACATAAACTGTTTGTCCTGGAAACTATTAACAACTGTCAAGCAATATTCACTCCATTGCAAATGGCTTTGTGCTTTAAGTAGTAAATTACATTTATTGTATTGGCTTTAACTAAGTGTTATCACATTTTTGTGACATATTTATAAATGGAAAATTATGGAGAGTAAAGTGGAGATAAGTAAATAATAAAAATAAATATCTAATATAATGAACGTTTACTAGCTTAGCATTTTATTATTAGCATCGGATGTTAAGTGCACCTCACTGTTTATAATAGACACCGTCATGACCTGAACAATTCTGCCCACTTCAGTGCAATAATGTTTAATATTACCAAGGAGTATCTTATGTGACTATAACAAATATAATTCAATGTGTATCTATTAAAAATATGTTTTTAAAGCTTTAACTATTTTCCATAATACAGTTGGCCTTAGCAAGGAATAACGTTTAAATCTGCCAACTTGAGAGGGAACATTCAATATGAAAAGTGTTTCTTCTTGTGTACTAGGAAACTACTTACATTAAAATTGTGAGAAGTCCCATAGGTAAATCCATAAAAAACTTTTTGTCTACCGTACTCTAAATAAATGTATTACATCCGTCCTCTAACAAATCATTTTTTTACTAAATTGGTCTCGCTCATTGAACAAGTAAATACAAATTTTACTAGAGGAAATCAGACCTTTGCTAATATATATACCACCCAATACAAGATTTTGTCCTCTAATTTACATAATATGATATTTTATATTGCTCTAGTAGTGGCTTCACTGTAACCGATATTATAAAGCTCGCATCGTCATTCAAATGCACCCACAAGAAATATCTATATAAAGTAAAGGTACGAGCAGTACATATATTCTTCTTAATCAACTATGCTTATTTTAAGGCAGACACATCAGTATTGCAAGTTATTTAAACGAAATAAACCGTTAGTTTTATAAAGTAATCAAAAACTAAAAACATTTTATATGGAGTCAATTTTAATTGGAACCTATAAACTTTAATAATATTTTCAGTTAAAATGATTCTTTAATGCAAGAGTCCCTTAGGATATCTTTCATCTCTACCAAAACTTTGACAACTGTAAAAAAGTGTTTGAATTCCACTTACAGTGGTAAGTACCAATATTAGTAAGGTTTTTGCTATATTATCTTACAAATACTAACTCCACTTTTTGAAGGAAATTAGACAATCTTATTGTAATTTGTAGTTCTAATAACTAGTCAAAACAGTTTTGAATTAACTCTATTTATTTAGAATACAATAAATATTAAAAGCAATTGTTCTAAAATTACTATAACTATAACTGTATTTATAGTTACGAGAACAGGTTTAGTTAATCCTTAACGCACTGTCAGTTTAAAAAATTACTATACATAATATCGAACTTGGTATAAATAATTGTAGTTTGTGTTATACGTAATACTTCCTCCCCTTTTACGTATAATATATTCTTAAATGTAATTAGCTGCCTGGGAAGATTTCTCTGCTTCTTTACATATGAAAATAAATTAAATTCTACAATAAAAGACATTGTTGGAGATCAAACCGTGTGCCATTTCTTTTAGAAATCGTTGCAGAATTCAAATTAAAGCTATATTCAAGAACTCGTCAATGCACTGGTTGATATATTGGCAGAACCATGTTATGAATCACCTGCATAGTATACAGAGTATTGTTAACCAAACAGAGTCCGTATTTACAAATGTTGAAAGCGACTTGGAAACCAACGGAATTGTAATCACTATCACCACTGCTACGTGCTCAACCTTTGGTGGGCCTTTGCGTACATAATTAGTGCTTAGTGAAGATCTGACGCTATTGCTCTCCCATGTTCCGTCGAAAATTCTCTGAAATTAGTAAAAAATATATATATATATATATATATATATATATATATATATATATAACTTAAAACTACGCAAGTTAGGCCTGATACTAGATGTTACTAGTAAATAAATAAGGATAAAGAAAAAAAGATAACGAGTTTGGTCACAGTTTTCATTTCAATATTTTAAAAAGCTTTTTTCTATGAAATAAAATGATTTAGCTGTATCAGTCAGTTCATAATTATTTTGGACAGTTTTCAATTCACTGTGACTTTCTCTATTGTACAGGAATATTAATTTAAGTTGTAACTACGATTATTGCATATGCAGGTATGAAAAGACATAGATAACTAACTCTAATTCATGGAAGTGCCTATAGGGGTCATAGCTAACTTATACCGTAATACTGGATTTAAAACAGGCCTTAATAGTTATTTTGATGTATCAAACCAGTTTTGTTAAGCTAGTGGATAAATAACGATACCAAAGAGGTGTTCATTCTTCGAGAAGTAAAAACTAGAATATAGTTATGATAGATATACTCTAATACAGCCTTAAAATAATATAGCTTTAATATATTATATAATTAATTATGATAGCATGTTATCCGCAGAAACAAGTAAAAGCTACATCAGTACACATCGATATAATCTGCAAACGTCACGTATGTTAATTCTAATTAATGTTTCATTAACGATATAATTTTGCATTTCACATGAAGGAGAGAGTTTTTTTTCTAATTATATTCACACTTTTAGTCCAAATAACGAGTCAAAATTATGTAAAATAATAATTTTTAAGTAATATTGTTTGTTATAATTCATATTTTAACTAGTATTATTTCCAGGATTTGCGGACAGTAACTTGGTTAAGGTCATTAAACTATCTTACATTACGCTCTATTATCCACAATGTAAAATGATTAATATATTATTGTTTACATAAAATTTAAAAAGTTCTAAATTAATAAAATTTAGTAGAAGGTTGTAAATATGTACGTTTCCAACGTTATTTAACCAGCATTACTTTAAACATAATTGTTCTATTATTAAGTAATAGAAATATCTTCAATCATCAGTCTCTTAAAAAGTGTTTTTTCCTAAAAACTACTAAGAACTGTAGGTGCACATTTTTTTATTATAGTACAAGATGACCGCAGTAATGTAATTTGCAAAAATGAAATTTAAAAAAAAAATTTAAAATTATAAATCAACCAAATTTAGCGGAACTTTGTAAAATGCTGGTTTTCAACGTTATTTACCTAGCAATATTTAAAAAAAATATTTATATTGATAAAGATACCAAATCAATCTCTTAAAGAGTTTTATTTTCCTAACTACACTACTAAGAACTGTAGGTGCATATTATTCTTTATAATAGTATAGGGTAATTGCAGTAATGTATGTTGAAAAAATTAAACACATAACAATAACGATGAAAGGTTATTTGGAAGGTTTAAATAGTTGAAATAAAACGTGCCACCCCAAGCTAAAAGGTTTCAGTACAAATGTGAGATATTTCCGTCATGGGACCAGCTGGACTCCCGCTCCATCCTCTGACTTTGTACACATTGTGTGTGGGGACCACTGTTAATTTGAACATTTCCACAAAGAATCTTTATTACATCCACATTTGTTTCTCTAGAGACTTAATAATTACTTTAAGGATTCAAGATTTATGTTATCTGTGGTCTATAGTCCTACTACAACATTTCTGGTGAAACGTAAAAATCAATTCCGATACCTAATAATTATTATTGGTAATAGTAATGATAGGTTTATGATAGTATTATATTTTGAAGTATTACATATTTATTCACTTGAACGTTGAACATGAAATTATACTTAATATATGATCAAAACACTCCAATAAATCGGTGTCTTACAACAATTTAAATACAGAAATTGCTAAAAGTTTTAAAACACATGCCGTTATTAATGTATCCTCAAATTCCAAAATAAAACTAAAAAACGTATTAGGAAATCCAAAGAATAAAATAGATGATGATGAAAAATCTGGAATCTATCAAATTAATTGTGACAACTGTAATTTAAAATATATTGGCCAAAAAAAAGGAAAATAAAAAAGAGAGTAAAGGAACATAAAGCATGTCTGAATTATCAACAAGAGGAAAGATCGGCCATGGCGAAACTTGCACTTCATACTGGACACTGCTTTTCACAAGTCAAATTATTAAAAGAAATCAAAACAACAAATTCCTTGATGCTTACGAAACTGTTTTTATGCAGAAGAACCAAAATTATTTAGTAAATAATGAGCCTGGACCTCTACAAAATTCACCGTTACTGCCTTAAATCTAATTAAATATTAATTTTTACATATGCAGTAGACATACTTCGTGGCCTTTTTTGGAGTGTTTCTTATTGGAAGCATTTAGTTTCCAATAAGAAGAAGCTGGTAAAATGTATTCATGAAATTATGTTAAGACCCCTTTACCTAAGTACAATTCTCAAGAGTATGAATTCCACCATCCCTTACACAACAAACCCCTAACTTTTAACAAACTCTCTAAACAAACCCCTAGAGAGTTTTACTAACACAAATTTTTTAATTTTATAGCTCTTAAAAGTAAAATAAGGAAAGTAACTTTTTATAGGTAATATTAAGTATAAAAGTTCTTTTCTTTTAGCTTTATTACTCCATTATTACGATTATTCTTCTCCAAACAGCTTATTAGTTTGGTAAATGTTTAATACAATAGCTAAACTATAAGATGAGAATTAATATCATAGAAATTAAATAAGCTACATTAACAATGATTGATTTTCGGTAAATTTCATACACTAGTTTTGGTATATAATGTTTAACTGTGGAAGTGTTTTTATTCATTCAGGTCAGAAAATAGCAAATTAACCTTCTGGGATAAAAAAATCACCCATATATTAAAAGTGCATGGGCCAATATTATGAAAACTTTGTATTTTTTAAATAGTAAATTATGTAAAACATCAACTATTCCGTAGTTAACCTTATATGTATGATAAATTATAAATAAACTTTAAATTAAACTTTAGTCATTACATAAAATTTAAAAACGTAATCGGAGTTAGAACGCACTTGTAAACACATAATTTTGCTTAAACATTATTTCATCTTCAAAACTAACACATTGGCAATTTCGGCTGTACAGACTACAGAAACTAATGTTAAAATAAAAATAGGTTTTCCATTTATCTTTTCAAGACTTTGCGGCACAGGGCACAGTGATGGTAAAGTTCTTTTTAATTTATAAAAACGACGAATGCCTCAGATTAACTACACGTATTTTTGCTGACGGTACAACTATGATTAAAGAAATGAAAATATTATCAACTTACAGATAAAATTAAACAAAGCAAAATACGAAGCAGGATTGGTTTTTTTCTACAAATATACTTCTGCCCAATCAAATTATAATCTCACGTTTAGCTCAGCTCATCACTGTACAAGTACAATTTTAAATAATTAAATTTTAAAAAACATTACCAAGTATAATTTTATTTCATACCGTAGATAATTCGATTTTAAATAAACAACTTGCTATATTATACAAAAAAAGTTAATTTACACCTGTTTTATATTCCAAACAAGGATATATAACACACTTCAATAAATTAGGGCAGTTTTGTACTACAGTGTTTTCTCGCATGTCATATATATGACGGTTTTTGTTTCATTAAAGCATATTTTCAAATACTCAAATTCTAACCAATTGACACAATATTCAATGGATATATAGATGGTTATAAACAATATAGTGACAGTAATGATAGCCACCGATCAGGAGATAAGGGAGACACACCACTGACAACAGTCAGTCCAGTTTAAAATCAATTGTGACCTTGACCGATGCAAACGTAGCTAGACTTGTGGTTATAAAACAGTGTCTCTCGTTGTTACATCGCTATTGGTACTTTAACAGTTGAGTTATATTTGACTGAAACGGTCCATTAATGATAAAATAGTTCCTATGGGGGATTTTATCTGCATATTTCACCAGTCGATTTAAAATAAATACAAATTAGTAAGACCTTCTTAAAGTTTTAAGTATTTCCTCAATTCACATTACTCAGTCCTCATTGACATAACTCCGTGATAGCTAGTTTTAGTTCTGATTGTGAATAGTGTTTAACAGCTTATATGACATCCGCTACCTGTTTATATAATCTATATCTTACGTTGAATAAAAGAATATCAGCTTTATTTTATCTTAGTGCTGGAGTTTTACATTTATATATTACGAGCTGTTCGCTATCAATAAGTAATGGTAATTCATGTACAACCATAGCAAATGAAAGATCTGTATGTGATATAAATATTTATAATGTGATTTGTAGCATGTAATATATTGACTGGCATGCCTGCCTTTAGCTATCAGCCAGTGTTATTGGGTATCACGTTAAAATCGAAATAATTTTTGTTTAAAATTTTTTCCGAAAGTTATTGAATTGAATTACCTTTTAAAATACAAGGTTATATCACTTCTGTCTATTTTAATTTTTCAAAAATATTTGATGAATTATTACATATTTGTTTACCGACTTTCCAAAAGTGAAACTACATTAAGAGGTAAACTATTCAGATTTAAAAAGATATCAGCGGTAATTGAATTCTTTGGGGATGAAATCGTATAAATATTTTTTGTATGTTTAAATGAAACCGTGATAATTGATTATAACGAAATCTGTTTCTGTCAGTCATAAATTATGATTAAAAAGGTAGCTAGCTGGAACTATAGAACTACCTTTATATGGTGGGCTATTTGTCAGACAGAGACCAAATGTCAATGTTCGTTATTGATTTATTGAAGATAGTACTATCACTTATAACTTTGTCACCGTGTGTGTAATACAGCTTATTATTTTAAATATATATATAGTGTGTCAAAAAGTCACGCACACACTTGATAATTTCAGAACGATTATAGGTAAAGCAGTAAAACATTAATGCACATATAAATCTACAGTTTCGTTTAACTACCACTTTTTGTCATGTCAGGGGGTCGGCCGGTAAGGAACCAGAAGGAAATCTTAAAAGAGAAAATAGGTCGAGTAGTGTACCAAATTAAAGGTCTTTAGAAATATAGTAAATTATTGCATATCTGACCTCATAGAGTCCAGTCTTTAAAATATTACGCTGGTTTAAAGTTTGAAACATTTACAATGTAGGTCCTGTTCTAGGTGGTATAATATTCTAGCCTTGGTCAAAGTGGTGAAAGTTAAATTTAGTAGATTAATAGTGCACTGAAAACATAGCCGTTAATGTAATTAACTCTACAAAGAGTTTGGCAACATATTTTACAGAAGCATATCTCAAGATGTACAACATTATAAATTAGTTGTTTAGGAGAGATAAATGCTGAAGGAAAACCCCGGTATCAGTTAATAGAAAGTTTTTAATTTAAGGTTGAGTTTTGGACTTTCCTTGATTTAGACCTTACATTACATTAACACTTTTGATAATATATCGAAATATTTAATGAATACATTAAGCGTCTATTAAGAAGGCATATTGAAAAGTGTAATTATAATTAAAGTATAATCATGCACCACCAAAGTTATAACTATTAAAAAGACAATGATTTAACAACATATAAGTTAATATTACAATTTGTAAATGGACGGGCCTGGAGTAATTTCCATGGTCCATAAAGCCTTATGTGTTTACAGAATGTGCTACCATTAATGTGTTCCTTGATAGTGACAGTGTTGTATACCAATACTACTCTAGCTGTAGTATTCAATGCTAACACTTTAGATACCAAGCGTCGCAATGTATGATAATGTGAGGGTCATCACACATCACTACTGTACCCCTCTGTAGTGGATGTGTTATATATCAATACTACTCTAGCTGTAGTATTCAATGCTAACACTTTAGCTACCAAGCGTCGCAATGTATAATAATGTGAGGGTCATCACACATCACTACTGTACCCCTCTGTAGTGGATGTGTTATATATCAATACTACTCTAGCTGTAGTATTCAATGCTAACACTTTAGCTACCAAGCGTCGCAATGTATAATAATGTGAGGGTCATCACACATCACTACTGTGCCCCTCTGTAGTGGATGTGTTATATATCAATACTACTCTAGCTGTAGTATTCAATGCTAACACTTTAGCTACCAAGCGTCGCAATGTATAATAATGTGAGGGTCATCACACATCATTACTGTACCCCTCTGTAGTGGATGTGTTATATATCAATACTACTCTAGCTGTAGTATTCATTGCTAACACTTTAGCTACCAAGCGTCGCAAAGTATAATAATGTGAGGGTCATCACACATCACTACTGTACCCCTCTGTAGTGGATGTGTTATATATCAATACTAATCTAGCTGTAGTATTCAATGCTAACACTTTAGATACCAAGCGTCGCAATGTATAATAATGTGAGGGTCATCACACATCACTACTGTACCCCTCTGTAGTGGATGTGTTATATATCAATACTACTCTAGCTGTAGTATTCAATGCTAACACTTTAGATACCAAGCGTCGCAATGTATAATAATGTGAGGGTCATCACACATCACTACTGTACCCCTCTGTAGTGGATGTGTTATATATCAATACTAATCTAGCTGTAGTATTCAATGCTAACACTTTAGATACCAAGCGTCGCAATGTATAATAATGTGAGGGTCATCACACATCACTACTGTGCCCCTCTGTAGTGGATGTGTTATATATCAATACTACTCTAGCTGTAGTATTCAATGCTAACACTTTAGCTACCAAGCGTCGCAATGTATAATAATGTGAGGGTCATCATACATCACTACTGTACCCCTCTGTAGTGGATGTGTTATATATCAATACTACTCTAGCTGTAGTATTCAATGCTAACACTTTAGATACCAAGTGTCGCAATGTATAATAATGTGAGGGTCATCACACATCACTACTGTACCCCTCTGTAGTGGATGTGTTATATATCAATACTACTCTAGCTGTAGTATTCAATGCTAACACTTTAGCTACCAAGCGTCGCAATGTATAATAATGTGAGGGTCATCACACATCACTACTGTGCCCCTCTGTAGTGGATGTCTTATATATCAATACTACTCTAGCTGTAGTATTCAATGCTTACACTTTAGCTACCAAGCGTCGCAATGTATAATAATGTGAGGGTCATCACACATCACTACTGTACCCCTCTGTAGTGGATGTGTTATATATCAATACTACTCTAGCTGTAGTATTCAATGCTAACACTTTAGATACCAAGCGTCGCAATGTATAATAATGTGAGGGTCATCACACATCACTACTGTACCCCTCTGTAGTGGATGTGTTATATATCAATACTAATCTAGCTGTAGTATTCAATGCTAACACTTTAGATACCAAGCGTCGCAATGTATAATAATGTGAGGGTCATCACACATCACTACTGTGCCCCTCTGTAGTGGATGTGTTATATATCAATACTACTCTAGCTGTAGTATTCAATGCTAACACTTTAGCTACCAAGCGTCGCAATGTATAATAATGTGAGGGTCATCACACATCACTACTGTACCCCTCTGTAGTGGATGTGTTATATATCAATACTACTCTAGCTGTAGTATTCAATGCTAACACTTTAGATACCAAGCGTCGCAATGTATAATAATGTGAGGGTCATCACACATCACTACTGTACCCCTCTGTAGTGGATGTGTTATATATCAATACTACTCTAGCTGTAGTATTCAATGCTAACACTTTAGATACCAAGCGTCGCAATGTATAATAATGTGAGGGTCATCACACATCACTACTGTACCCCTCTGTAGTGGATGTGTTATATATCAATACTACTCTAGCTGTAGTATTCAATGCTAACACTTTAGCTACCAAGCGTCGCAATGTATAATAATGTGAGGGTCATCACACATCACTACTGTGCCCCTCTGTAGTGGATGTGTTATATATCAATACTACTCTAGCTGTAGTATTCAATGCTAACACTTTAGCTACCAAGCGTCGCAATGTATAATAATGTGAGGGTCATCACACATCACTACTGTACCCCTCTGTAGTGGATGTGTTATATATCAATACTACTCTAGCTGTAGTATTCAATGCTAACACTTTAGCTACCAAGCGTCGCAATGTATAATAATGTGAGGGTCATCACACATCACTACTGTGCCCCTCTGTAGTGGATGTGTTATATATCAATACTACTCTAGCTGTAGTATTCAATGCTAACACTTTAGCTACCAAGCGTCGCAATGTATAATAATGTGAGGGTCATCACACATCACTACTGTGCCCCTCTGTAGTGGATGTGTTATATATCAATACTACTCTAGCTGTAGTATTCAATGCTAACACTTTAGCTACCAAGCGTCGCAATGTATAATAATGTGAGGGTCATCACACATCACTACTGTACCCCTCTGTAGTGGATGTGTTATATATCAATACTACTCTAGCTGTAGTATTCAATGCTAACACTTTAGCTACCAAGCGTCGCAATGTATAATAATGTGAGGGTCATCACACATCACTACTGTACCCCTCTGTAGTGGATGTGTTATATATCAATACTAATCTAGCTGTAGTATTCAATGCTAACACTTTAGATACCAAGCGTCGCAATGTATAATAATGTGAGGGTCATCACACATCACTACTGTGCCCCTCTGTAGTGGATGTGTTATATATCAATACTACTCTAGCTGTAGTATTCAATGCTAACACTTTAGATACCAAGCGTCGCAATGTATAATAATGTGAGGGTCATCACACATCACTACTGTACCCCTCTGTAGTGGATGTGTTATATATCAATACTACTCTAGCTGTAGTATTCAATGCTAACACTTTAGATACCAAGCGTCGCAATGTATAATAATGTGAGGGTCATCACACATCATTACTGTGCCCCTCTGTAGTGGATGTGTTATATATCAATACTACTCTAGCTGTAGTATTCAATGCTAACACTTTAGATACCAAGCGTCGCAATGTATAATAATGTGAGGGTCATCACACATCACTACTGTGCCCCTCTGTAGTCAATGTTTTATATATCAAAACTATACCAGCTGTATTATATAATATTAACACATTGGCTACAAAATGTCTAGATGTCTAATAATATCAGTATCACAACACATCAATATTGTGCTCCTTGGTGTGAATGTGTTAAAGCGTAATATGATTTAAGACATGTTTCATCGTTACGTGTGTCAAAAAGTAACAATAAATAATCCTACATGTTTATTCTCTCTTCTATATAGAGTAAAACCTAACACATGAAGCAGGCCATGAAATGGTAAAAAAAACTAAATACTATAAAGAAGTAGAATAACATTTTTAATGATGAAAAAGTCCTTTATTCAAATATTTAATTTACATATGAACAATTTTTAAAAATGTTTTATTTTTCTATTTTTCGTAGCGTAGAACGTAATTTTTGATACATTCATCGTGGATTTAATAAAAAAGAGCTAAGTAAATGTAGATATTCTACATGTGCCACTACCATGTTTAGCTTTGTGATGTTTCATATACCTATCGTGGAGTCAGCCGGGTATTATCTTAATAAAAAAATACAGCAGTTACTATACAAACATAATGAAGCGGATTGTATAACAAATTTTATAAACAGAAAGTTTGCTCAATAGAAATATAAAACAGAGGTAGTGTCAATACCATTATTCAATAGCCAATATTGTATGAATTTGCCAGGTAGGGTTCAGTATGGTTTTACAAGAAACCATTGTCTATGAGAAAGATTTCCAAATGTGTACAAAATGTTTTGTAAGAAAATGCCAACATTCAGATATATGATAAATAATACTGGTGGATAAGGTCTACAAGAATCTTTCGCTTAACAGATCTATTGAACACATAGGTCTAGCTTCCTCCATAGTCAAGAGTGTCAGTTTTAATATGAATGTAATGATAATTCTAATGAACACTTTAGTCGTAAAATGGCAAGTGTTTACTATCTAGCAAGTTCGGCGAGTTTGGCCTCAATTTCCTCCACAACTGTTACAATTCATAGTATATTTTATTGAAACTTGATAAATAAACTACGGACTATTTGCCATTATAGAACCCCAAGCCGAAAATTAAAATGCGTTAAATATTAAATAGAAATGTTCAACGGCAAGAATTAAAATATTATAATCAGCACTGAGTTGTTATACCAACTATGATTGAATTCAGATAATATCTCAGATTCGCAGAACTCAGATATCCCTTCTCACAGTATCAATCTATAACTGATACTATTCATTAAATTTAACGACATACATGCCGCATGTAATTTTCGTGATAAGATATATCATAAAAATATATTTTGTATGGTACAGAAAAAAGCTTTACAACACAGCTTTAACTTCACTAAACTGCATATGTTTCTAGTTTGCAAGGTTTCAGAGCTATTATTTGTTTAATCACAATTCCCATCCCTCCAGTAAACTTTCTTTTAGTTGTTGGCCTTAATTACGTTTTAGGGACTGATTGATTTTAAGGATAATGATTTTTTGTTGCCGTTCAGTTGAAACACAAGTCATGCTACGGTTCGAGATATAAAATAATATATCTGCCTCTGGTAGATGGATAAAATTAACACAATAAATTACACGTTAAGATTTAAATAAAAAAATAATAAGAAAGGGATGTTACAAGCACAAACACAAATTATCAACCGAAATAAAGAATACAAATTACAAATTTATATATATATATATATTTTAATTACAAAATATCATTCGTAAACTTCCGTTTTTACTAGCTTTATACAAAAAGAAAATACAATTAAAATGCATTCCGAAACGTGTTAATATTGAAATTTTAAAGTATAAAATTTGTGTTAACGTGTTTAATTTTAATTACGGAGTGAGAAAATAAACTTCGGGATTTCAAATTGTACTGCTACCAGGTCATATTACCATGTTCACCATTAACACATATCAGAAGCACTCTACTATCGTGAAGTACTAAATTTAATGTATACGTTATGTCACTACTATAGTACTGTTAACATAGTATCACAATAAATTCGAAACTATTGTATATCTTATTTAAATTGATCATAGAGCTCTCAGGTACAACGCAGGAATAATTCCATAATTATCACAATTTAGATCATTTTTTGAAAGCTGTTATAAGCAAGGGTAAAAGCACGAAGTATTTGTGTTTTTCATCAATATTTTACATTTCTGTAAATGAGCTGTTATAATCAAGTTAGATCAATTTTGTAACGTCACAACGAATAAAATAGTGACGGAATTGTGTAAAAGGAGTAAGAATCTAATGGTGAATGTTGAGTTTTTAATTCTTACTTCTAAAGCACTGCTTTTGTTTATTTAACCCGACAATTCACACCGACGTTTCCATGGCAACCACAAACTTCCTCGCATACTGATTCCGAGATCTCATATTACACTGTAAACTGTAAAATTAAAATTTTAGGATTTATTGAGCTCACTTTCTTACATCTTTTAATATTGCTTGTATAAATGCCTTTACTATTTAAAACCACATGTTATTAAACATCCAGACTTTAAATGTTAATCGTATTATAATATTTTTAAAATGATTTTTTTCTCACTTATCTCTTGTTTGGGTTGAAGATCTTAAAACTTCCATAGCTTTAATACTAATAAAAGGTGTTTTTTGTTCAAAACCAGCAAGTTAGTATATAATAGTATATATGATAATGTCGAATTGCAACTGTGTACCTATCTTAAGAGCGGGCTGTAACTTGAAAAACATGAGTTTTATAGCACTAAAATAATATTATGCAAAAGCTCCGAAAATTAATATACAAAATACTGTAGACTCCGCTGCCACCCTCGGATGATTCCGGAAACAAAATGAATTTTGTCATAAATAATAAGCAGGTGCAAATAATTTAAATATATAAAAAATATAAGATATAAAAAACTACAGAAATGTATTTAGTTTACAAATGAAGACAAAAATTTTGTCGTAGATTGATTTGAAAAATACTATAAATATGTATTATATTTGAATATTTTATAATTGTTAGAGTAGAA
This sequence comes from Homalodisca vitripennis, assembly GCF_021130785.1. Lineage (NCBI taxonomy): Eukaryota > Metazoa > Arthropoda > Insecta > Hemiptera > Cicadellidae > Homalodisca > Homalodisca vitripennis. Next base: position 132,547,960 of record NC_060215.1, on the reverse strand, counting down.
ATTTTCTCTCAAATCCATTACGTTTGACCTTCGACTGCCTGTAAATCGAAAGAGAAAGTTGCCTCTGTGGATATCAGTACTGGGTTGTTTAACTATAACGGAATTTCTAAGATAATAAGAAGTAAAGTAATAGGTCATATCTTTGGATTGGAAGATATTGTTATGTCTTTTATATTATTCCTTCTTGGATAATTGTATTGTGAAATGAACATGAAATGTGAAGTGACTCAGTTCTCCATAGCAGGTGGTGGAGTGAAGTACTCTTTTGTATGAATGCTGAATAATGTTACTCTATGAGTGTACTGCTGTGAGTATTGAACAATGTTTTCTGTCAATGTTTGGATTGCTAAATGGTATGATTCTATCTTTTTACTTTTTCTGAACTTGTTTTATTGAACTTAAACACTGGTCCAATATATATTGAGAAATAAAATATTGAGTCAACATTTTTTCTATCTGAAGTTTTTTTTCTGAAGGCATTGTACATATAGGTAACCGTCATATGGTTATTTTCATGACATTGAACTGAAATTGTTGTGTATCTTAATGGTCTAATCTACAATAAAAAATTACAAATTCATCCTTTAAATAATGCCTTCATTAAATCAGTAAATTCACCTTAATATTAAAATCACATTATTAAATTCCATTTCAGTGTCATAACAAAAGGTTTTTTATCCTTATAACAACATTTTTCAAAGGCATATTACGTATTCATGAGCTAAGTTGTACCCAGCGATTCCAAAATAAAAGTAATTTTAAACAGAAAAAGCATATCTTTCTTTTTGTTGAAATCGGAAAAAACTGGTACTTTCTGACATGAAATAAAATATATCTTAATTTATTAGTGAGTGCTTCAATATATTTACTTAACTTCATATTATGGTCCAAATAAAAAAAAAACTGGTATTAAGAACAATTGTTTGGAGTTGACAATGGTTGTTGCCTAATACGAATTCGATATTAACATTGATTACAACTCTTAGTTTCTTTAAATGTAAGCTTTACTTTTAGGCATTAATTTTTACACAATTAATAAAAATAAAAATATCATGCATACATCTACTGCACATCGAAAAATCTTTAAGTCATACAAAAAAGATCATTTTATATATATATAATATATATATATATATATATATATATATATATATATATATATATATATATATATATTAAACTAATTTACTGTCCTATGACTACTGCTTATTTTCTATCTTCAGGGTAATTTGAAAAAAAACTGGAAAATTATTCAAGATTACTTTATTTTCTCTATCATTGTTTTAGTAATAAACTAGGTCAAAATCCATTGACGGGTCTGTTGTTACTGCCAAAAATGTTTTTCTCGTGCAGAGCTTATATATATATATATATATATATATATATATATATATATATTATATATATATATATGCATATATACAGAGTGTTTATTAGAATATTTCTAACTCGTATTCAAATAATTATAGCCCAAGTATAAAAATTTGTATAGCCCATCAGTATTTGTAGGTAAACAGGACAAGCAAGTGTCTCATCATAATTTTATCTTTCTTATGTACACTATTGTTACAGACTGGTCTATTAAGCGGCTATCTCTGGTCATTTTTCAACACACCAAACATTTGGGAACGCAGTTTCATTTTTTTAGTGACAATGGTGCGTGTTGTACGTCTTGTTTAACAAGGAAAATGGCTTACATCCTTTGAAAAGAGAGGATATTACTTTTATCTTTAGATCCGAGAATAAGTGTGGGAATAGAACTGCTAACGCATTCAACACACTTCATCCTGGAAGGAATGTGTCCCCTAGGTACATCATAGATTTTGTCACACATAATTTACTGAAAGTGGTTCAGTTAATAAGAAGAAAAGATGTGGTGACAAAGTTTTTGACGAAATATATCAAATTGAAGTGATTCATAATGTTTTTGTAGCCCCTAACACATCCATTCGTAAACTCGCTGTTGAAACAGGGATTATCTGTAGGTTCCGTTAATAAAGCGTTAAAAAATAACAAATTTTATCCTAAGTCTAATTCAAAGTTTGTCATGAACTTAATAAAGATGTGGATTGAATTCTTTGAAAAAATGAGTGAAATCATTACTGCCAATGAATATTTCGTGAAAAACATTTGCTTTGTGATGAACGTACTTTTAAATTTTGTTAATAAACACAATTCGGTCAGACCAAAAGTCACATGAATTCGTTGAAGGATCAACCCAATGGTCTGAAAAATTAATATTTGGGCAGGAATACTTGGCACCAATTGAAATGGAGAATCGACTTAGATTAGCTAGAAATCACTATTGTTCCTTTTATTGTGGAAACACTTTAAAACCAGGAAAATGAAGTAAGGTAGTTAAATATATATGCCTATATGTTTTACTTTCAACGAGATGGAGCTCTTCCACATTATGGTCTTCCTGTGCTAGATGCTAGATGCACACTACCCGGATCACTGGATCGGTAGAAGAGTTTTGAGAGTCGGAGAATTGAGTGGCCGGCAAGGTCTCCAGACTTAACGCCCTTAGATTTTTTCGTTGGGTCACTTGAAATCAGTATTTATTAAAACACATCCCATTGGTATTCAAGACTTGATAAACAGGATCACTGCTGAGTGCAGACGCTTCACCAGAGAAACTTGTAGAGAGAACAGACAAGTCTTTGAAAATAGGTATTGTTTTGCTTGAACAACAATAGCTACCAATTTGTACTTTTGATTTGAAGTTTACACAGGATTTACAACAGTATTCAGTGAATAATTTTGTTGTTATTAGCAGTAGTACTGAAGGTTGTATACTAGTAATTGTTGTGTAAGAAATCACATTATTGGCTTGTTTGTATATACAACCTATTGAAGAATTTTAATACTTGTAATATATTAAACATTCAAAAATTACCGTATCTGTCCAAAAATGATCAGCAGTCTTATCTTCCACCGTTAAAGATGTATAAGTAACTTCCGGATCAGGTTTATCTAGCCTAATATTAACATGATCCAAACATAAGCATACTAGACGAGATTGTGATACAATTCAACTCTACTTGTCTCTTCAATTCTATTTACTAAACTATAATTGCGAAACATATTTAAATGCAAGTCAGATCCGTTAACCCATGTAAGGTAACTCATATTTTTTCACTCTTTTATATCTTTCAAGTGTAGAAATTGTTTTTCGCATTATTAAAATCTTGGCATGGAGGCCTATGAATAAAAAGTAAAGGATTCCAGTAATTCTAAATAATTCTAATATTTATATTATGAATAATTCAATACTGTTTACCGAATTGTGCATAAAGTAAAATTTGAATAATATTACTCTCGACATTTACTTACCTTCACTTAATACCCATACTAATGTAAACTATAATTATATAGTGTATCAAGGAGTAGTATTACAATTTTAAAAATGTCTAAAATAGTGTAACATATAAAAATACTCTTTTTTTCAAACTATACTAATATGGGATCTTGTACTATGTTGGTAGGTCCAGGAAATTATTTATTAGCTTTAGGTTTGTTTCACGAATGATAGAAACCAATTCTAGTGATTATTCTTCAACACATCTAACAGAGACAATCTAGTGTAGTACTATAGTATAATAGCATAGACTTCATCGACTGTTATATTAGGGCTATTTAAAGTTTGTGATATTGGTACAGAATAAAGGCACCGCCATACTAACTTGTCAGTGAGGTTTACCGACAATTACTCAAAATTAAGTTTATGTTTTTAGGACGTAAAATATTACCTGTTATCAGTTAGAACTCAAAGAATTTACGCGTGTTAAGTAGAGGAAGACATAAAATAGTGGACTTTAAATCAAATAAAATGTTTGAAAGAATACAATAAAAAGACAAATCAATAAACCAGTATGCGGATTACATTAGAGAGGGGAAAATTATTGTATGGATATATAAAAAATGTATAGTCAGCAGAATATTTCAAATAGAGAGAATGACGTCACCTGTGAAAACTTCTGTTTATCAGCTGCGCTACAAAAGTCCTGTCCAACCATTTCCGGTCATAACCATTTCATCCGTTCCGTTATAGCCATTCATAATCCTCCTCTATTTTGTCTTTTTGGAGTTTTACCTTTGCATTACTGTAACTTGTAGTTAAAGAGGTATTATTCGTTTGTTTTGTCTTCCAGTAAATGTTATCAGTAAAATTTTAATTTCTGTTAATTTTACTTTTATAATCTCCTGTATACATTTAAATGAGTTGCATGAATTTCAATAAACTGTTACTTTTTTTAAAGATTATAACTAAGTATTATAGGTACCTTATGTAATGGTAAAGTACTGACTAAAACCGTCCAATATAATTAATAAGGATATACTAATTTTATCTTTTAATCACCAATACAGACATGAGGTAAACGGTAGTGAATGTAATTATTTTAAATTACTTTCCTAAAGGGAACTTCAGCGAAAGTATAACGGTGCAATCAAACATAAAATTGCATTTTAAATATATTGTTACAGTAGATAGAACTTATGTGTCATTATGCCAACCAGTTGTAATTTCATTGTACAAAATATGTATAAAAAGTATCTTTAATGAAAAAACCAAATAATTTGGGACGGACATAATCTTGCCTTGCTTCTGATCAGGGGCGAAAAGAAGCGTTGGGAACAACGAAGAGACAAACCATGCAAGTTTTGTAGCCAATGTTGGACTAGGATACCGACGGTCACTGGACCTTTCGTATTATCAGAGAACTGAACGCCTGGATAAACCGAGGCACGGGGAGATTAACTTCTTCTTCTACATGGGTCAGTTCCTGACGAGCCTTGGCTACTTTAGGACGTATCTTTACTGGATAAGGAAGTTGGGGTCACCTTGAAGTGGGTATTGCCGAAGAACGACGGGACGGTCATCATTCATTCTTTGAGTACGGGCTTTTCAGCATACAGAGAAAAATGCTTGACTCCACTATCGGTGATGTTTCAGCAGAAAAAGTAGCGTAGGTTTTACTGTAAAGCGAGGGCAAGTAGAATTCCGTTTCCACGATTGTCTACATTGTCCTTCTCGTGACACGAAAAAAGGGCTGCCTGACTGACCCTTCGACCCCCGAAAAAGTAGCATGGCTCTGTTCGGGAGCAAGACACTCGGCCAGGCATGAAATAATCCTTAAAAACACTTTCCTGGCCTTGATACATAAAGCCCGTAGGGGGTTTAGTAGCTATTTCCGAGATTGAATGAGGCCAGTCCCACACTCTGTGCCTAAATGTGCCCTTTGTAGAACAGCATCTGAACAAGTGCATTTTCTTCCTTTACTCTAGTTTCTTTTATTTTTTTACTGAGCTGAGAAAAATAAAAATCCAGATTTATGAAATATACTTACTAGTTGTAAGTATATTTATTATAACTATATATTCTTGGTATATTTATAACAAATATAAGGATTAAAAATTTAAAAAATATGAATTCTGCCTTGATAACCCTTATTCAAATTTAAAATTAAGAAATATTTTTGAGCTGAATCTATGACAATTTAATTATGAGCCATGCACGATCAATGTGCTTACATACGAGTATATCATATTCTGAGTTATCAACGTACTTTAAACTGATAATATATTAAAAATCATAAAAATCATACTTTCATTTACTTTATGCATTGCATTTAATCAACATCTAACTAATTATATTAATAATACCAGCTTAGTTTTAAATATGCTGACCAAGTTATTATGACCATACAAAAAACTGTAGAGTTAGTCGGAATATTTATACAAGAAATTGTTTGTTTATCTTCTTAATGGTTATATCACGCTTTTGTTTGAATACTCAAATCTATTCTAATTGCATAAGCATAACAGAGTCCTATTATTCTGATCCTGTCTTTCTTGAATACTGCATACACTGAAATTATGATTATGATTTGGACATGAGCGAGAGTGACAAACCATGTATTCAACAGAATGAGCGCTACCAGCTCCAGTTATGAAGTTACTTTGCCGTAGAATTCGCCGGACTTCAGCTCTTTTTATGTTTCACACTGACATCTACAGCTAGATACTTAACAATCTGGTACTGTTTTAAGAGATGAGAATGTATTCCACAGACAATCACTTATCCCGCTAAAGTTTATTTATTATTTTTAAAGCAAAAACCTTGCCTAAACGTTCTTGTTATATTGCTAAGACATGTGTTCGAAGGTTTAGTTAGTATTTAAAATAAATTTTTTTTTATATACTGAAAAAATTTAACCATATTTAGACACTCTTTATTAGAGATATAATTTAATAGCAAGGTCTTTAATAACACAACATATCTTTATTATTTTGGATTAACTTTGAAAAGGTTACCTGTTTCTTTTGGAAATACAGAATATGTTTATCACTATTTGTAGACAAAATATATCCTGAGAGTTTTGCCTAAAATGTATCGCCAAAAATATAATATTAAAGTTGGTTCTTTTGTAATTATTTTAATATACCATTTAACCAAAATTATTTAAACATTAATAAAAATATATTGATAGGTGCAAACATGATATTAGTAACCTTAAATTTATCTCATGAACATCTTAAATGTTTATTATGTTTATTATTATTTATATTTATCGACGGTTTGTCGTTGCTACGGTGGATGTCAAGTTTAATCATGTCTTCCTGGATGGATCGGGTAATCAGACGGGCGCTTAATCTGTGGGCGGTCAAAAGGGAACGTACTGAATTACTATTATAATCATATAATAAATGATGATGAGAATAAAGCAACTTTCTGTAAAAAACTTCTCTAAGTAAAAAGTTTTATACATCAAAATATTTTAAAATATATATTTCTAAATGTTATTATATGATACGCATAGAATTGTGTGATAATAAAAGATTTCTAAATTTTCATTATTTATTACAATAATCTAATAACATTTTTTATATATTTATGATGTCTACTTGTACACTCTAGACACCAAAGAATAAAAACTCTCATACATTTAAATTTCCTGATTTTTTTAAGGTAGCCAATTCATAATTTGCTGCGTCTACTCGTTTATGTCAATTCATCTTAATGCCGTAAGAGAATCTCACAAATACTGATACCCCTGTGAGATGGAACCATGTGGATCGTAGATGAGGTTTGCATCCTGCATAGAGTTTCCTACACCAGAATTCCAACAGCACCTAGTAAGTGAAACACATTATCTAACTATTTTAATTGAAAACTGAACAAAATACAAGATCGTATAACTTCGGAATATATTCTTCATATATTCTCTCGCATTGCTATACTGTTCTAAGCACCATAAAAGCACAAAAAACTTGTAATGACTGTTATCTCAATTAGAAAGAATGCTGGAAGATATAAAAACTAATTCAATAAAAAAAACTTTAAAACTTATCAATAGTATTTCTAAATATGTCAATGCAAATATTGTTTGATAATAAAAAAACGCCAACATTTAAAAATTGAAGAAAACCAATTTAATTATGGTTAAAAGCTTGCTTGAAGGTAAAGAAAACTTTTCATGTGTTTCATTTAAATTCAAAATATGAATTATTTAATTTTTTACTTAATATGTATAAAAGTATTTAGTAGAATCAATGTAGATATCCAGATTATAATTCAAATATGTGACTAAAAATAAAAAAACCTTTTCATTTTAAAATTTTTCCCCCTTTAAAATAAGTCTTATTCTCAGTAAACGTATCTTCCAATTTACTGAATAATCACCTGTTATATAGTAAAGATAAATCTTGATTAAGCAACAATACAATAAACTAAAGAGTTTCCTACCAGTATCAATGCATTAATCAAAATAGCAAGAATACTATAGGTATGGTGCAAGGTTTAGTTCAATGCGAATGTTAATTTTACTTTGAGTTCAACTTCCTCTTAGTATACCGCATGGAATATGACGCTGGCACGCTCATTCAGCTATGACTATATTATTTTTTTTTATTAAAATGTAATAAGGAATATTACATATATTTTGCTAACAATGCTGATAAGTTTTCAATGTTAGGGATATTATAAAACAGCGTAGATTTTTATACTTAAAATTAATTAATTATATTACATTATTATAAAACAAACCAATATTAGTAATACCACTAAAATCCGTAAAAATTTTAAAACTAATCTTCAACTGAGTTAGAAAAATATATATAATATCCTTAAATTTGACATGTTTTCAATAAGAAGCTCCTTGTTCTGTGTGCAGTGTATATTCACGACATGTTGTTAAACTTTACTCATTTGTCTGAAATGTCCACCTTAAACAACAGTTCCTACAACATAATTTGATATTAAGGCTATTTAGCTAAACTCTTAAATATTTCCAATCAGCGTTTCCATCTTTGAAACATATGATCATTTTCTATATTTCTCTAAGTAAAATATATGCTTAGGATCATTTGATTTTAAAAATTTTGTTTTTGTAACTTTATCAATTAGTTGTATTTTACAATTTTTTTTATGATCAATCAATTGGAAAGACATATTATGAATATATTTTACATGTATTATGTACGTAATCTATACAATGCATTATCCATCGTTATGTTTACATCTTACTCAGTACTCAGTGAAATCCTTATATATATATATATATAGACAGGTTATTACTTTCAAAACATTTGTATTATTTTGAATCTCTTTTTCACTACTTAAAGTAATAGATAAAACAATATGTATGAATAAAGACTACATTTTACATAGTTTATTACTATAAACTATATAATGCTATAAATTTAACATTAATATAGCAATTATTTGTTAATAATTTTATCAAACAATTTAAACACTTTTGTTACTTTATTTCAAGAATAAGTTTTTTTTCTAATTTATTGAATAAATATTGAGCTACAGTAATACGCGCCTGTTAATTAGAGATCAGAGATACAAAGATAAAAATATGATAAAATTATCTTTAAAATATAAATCAGTTTAATTTTATCTTACTTTGATTTATCATGTTCAAATATTGCTGAGTAATTTGATGGAAAATGAAAAATACTCTTTTCCAATATAGTTCAATTGTTCTTGGAAATTCATCTCTTGAAAATTCATCCCTCATTAACAAAATATTATTTAGGAGTATTATTAAAATATTACGTGTGAATAAGTTGAAGTGAAATAGTACAAATTCATACATATATTATAAGATGTGATTAGGTAAGAATACGGATGTTCGTGCATTGACTTGGATATTTTTATGTACAAGTATGTGTATTGTTTGTGGACAGTCGTGGTATAATAAACGAACAAAGATATGACAATTCACATTTTTTTATCGTGGATGTTACCTTGGACCAATTATAAAATATTTTGCCTAGAAGCATTGTATCGGTTTGAGCTTAGAGATGTTGTTTTACTAACAGATAAAGTGTTTCATACACTTAAAGACGCTTTCAAGTAGTCAATTTGCAATGTTACTTTCAATATTTACTAAGCCCATGTTATCAGAAATCAATGTAAAATTATCTTTCTGATAATCAGTAGGACGTTGAAATTTGAATAAAATATTTCTACGGTTAAATGTTTACTTTATTGTATAGCGTTTTTATAAACTACTCCATAAAACTCTACTATTTAATTTTTTAGATCAATATAAATGAGAAATATAATATGACTACAGTATATTATAAAGAGCACAGAACGTAAAGAAATACAACAATATTTCAAGACTAAATTAGTAAAAACAACAAGCATTGTATACAAACAAGTTTAATAACGAGTATACAAAACATTGATAAAAATCTTGAATGGTAAACACAGTATCACCTGACTATTATTTAGCAGTTAAACAATATTAATACTCCTTTTGCGTATTTATTTGAAGGACAGTGCTCAGTTAAAGTACTACTATTAGGTTTTTTATATTTTTGTATCACAAAGCTAAAAGTTGCAATTTTTTACACTCGCAAGTGTACTCTTGTACACTTTTTGAAAAATATCCCGTTTTAGTTGTTGAATATTTGAAATTTTTTAATAGTCTCCATTTTCAAACCTAATATGGTAGAATTTTTTTAGAACAATTGTTCATTAGACTAAATATTTTGTAAAATTTGAACTTTATAACACAAACAAGCAAACAGATGATAAGGTAAGCTATAGTAACATCTTTACCTAAACTTCATATGACATTTCTCATATGACTAACTCATCTTGCCCTGTCACATTAACGTTTGATAGTGTAAGTTATGAGCAGAGTGTATTATTACAAGTTTACAGAGTGTTCTGTATAATTTGATCATCTCTATTATTCTTGTATCACAGAACAGTGAGATATAACAGAGTGTAGAGATTAAGATATCTTTAAGTTACTAACACTGGATTTAATCATGTTATTCATGTATACCTAGCTGTATCATATATCCAGATAAAGCAACCACTTGCAAGTTCAAAATATGTTATTTGAAATAAACCAGTTAGAGTTACAGTAGGATTTTCACACAACCGAGTAAGAAACGGATTATTGTTTTGTTCAAACAATGTTCATTTTAGACACGATACAATTAATATATTAAAATTTTTAAACAAGTACGCCTTGGTTTAAGAAAACTTTGTAGCATTATTCTGTCTATGTTAGACTTCAGAAAATGAGCCCCTAGGAATATTATTCTAACATGAGATTGAGTAACGAGATGAAACAGGATTGACTTTCATTTTCTTAATATTAACCTACCTCAATGTTGTTAGTCATACTTTCTCGTTTGAGTCATATTTTCAAATTTTGCCTGCTTTAATAAATTGTGCGTAACTTTACCTTTATGGAGCGGTCAGTCAAAATAGTATGAACAGGTAGGTAATAGGTGTTTTAAATAATTACAAATTAGTTCGGTGATTGTAAGAAAACATTTTCTAACATTCTAATTTCTAAAATTCTATATTACTTGACAGCAAGGGAGGTCAGAGTGCCAAGATTATTGTATGTCTGTTTATCCATAACGTAACTCATAGATCCATTTACTTGTTATGTCTGCAATTCAGGTGACGTTCCTGCCTGCAGAGTTTGGAACACAATGCAATCCGGAATTTTCTCTGAAACAGTGTGATAAAAAATGGTGCTGAGATTGGTATTTTTAAAATTACAGTGACAACTCATTGATTTCGTACACATTTTGCCACTCATTTATCAGTTACAGATAAGTTTAGTTCACAAGTAACCTGGTGTGTATACTGTAAGTATCCAAATATAGATTGTTCAACTAATTACTACAATTTACTTAAGTAGTGTCAATCAATATGTTCTGGTACAAGATGATGGAGAATAAACCAATCCCATATCAATCTAGAAAGTTTATTGGATTAGAAGACAAGTTTACTGTGTGCCATAGAGAAGCGTTGGCTTTAGTGTGTTCCATTACCTAGTTTTGAAACTTTGTTGAAGTGAAACATTTCACCGTGGTGACTGATAATTCGGTTCTAGCTTGGGAGCTTTAGTACTTAAGAAGATTGTATTCATGAGACAACTTCCAGTATTTCATTTAAGTAAATTTTAAGAGCACTCATAATAAATAATAATACTTATTACCTAATTGTAAAGAAGAAGACAAACAGGCTTCGATTTATATTCATACATTTGTGTATATGAGAAGTATTTAAACTAAAGAAATGAAATATGTATTTCTTGTTATTGAGTTTATAAAAACTCACCAAATCAAGGATTTAAATATGAAAGGAATATATCGGAGTCATACGTAAATACATAAACAATACAATGCAGTTTAAACGTACTAATTTTCAATATAGTTTACTTGTATGTTTACGGGTATTGTCTTTCAAAATTAAGGGATTAAAAAACAAATGAATCTGAACAAAAATAATTTTTGCACATCCAATTTGTACAAACTTGTTGGGAGAAGACAAATAAAGTTTTAGTTGTCTATATTCAAGGCATCCAACTAAGTAAACAAGACTGATTTATATAGAACGACTGCAGTAGAAAGACTAATTCAGTTTAAAGAAATATATACACTATTTCTGACTTGTGCTACCATGTAGCAGTAACACGAATTAAATACATCTGCTTGTAAAAAACTTTTAGGCAACAATATTTCATGTTGAGCTTTAGAATGAAAACTATAACCTTTTTAAATATCTTTATTACAGTTAAGGATCATATTTTATTACACTCTTTTTGAATATGGGACATAATATCGTAAAATGCCATAAAAGATTCGTCAGTAAAGAAATTGAACACTTTTTATTAAGAATGACACAACATAGAACAATCGTTATTTACAATGAATCACCGAGTAAAAATTGTCATCGTAGGAATGTATCCCAAATATTGACAGCCTTGTATAACAGCAAAGGCCTTGAGGGATCAGCACAATTCGGTTCGATATTAATGTTAGTTACAATTATACTATACAATTTCCGATGGCACAATGTAGCGGATTCAACGACTATCGCAAGGTAACCAGATCAAGCAACGTCGAGCGTGGCTGCTGCTTGGATTGGTGACCACTCAGTGATCATGTCCTTGCAAGCAGTCCTTCTTTCCGGCCATTAGTGGTGGTTCGGAAGTCACCTTTAAGCCGTTGGTCACCAGGTTAAATTTTATAGAGGGCTTCTTAGCTTTAACTTTGCCTGGCCAAATAAGACTTTACTTTACTTTACAATAAGTACTATTTTTAAAGTTATTTGGAGTTCAACTATTTATTGTAAACTAAATTAAATTGTACACTTTGTAGATGTAGAGTACTAAACATATAAAATACAGTATTTAACTATTTTTGGATGTACAAAACTTTTTAAAACTATAAAAATTTACACTAAACTGCAAACTAAAATATTTAGTTTTCAAAATGAGGTAATAAAATCTAAATCTTACTTGAGATAAAAATCTAAAATATTTATAAATCTTTTTCGTTTGGATTTAAATGTCCATATATCAATTTAAGGTATATTAAAAATGTATGTGAATGGTTGTTTTAAAAGATTTTAAAATCTTTTAATACATTTTCACAACTTCAGTATGTTAGTCTCACAATATTTATTTTTATAATTAGCAAAGTTTTGTTACTTTAACAACGTAATTTTTCCTTAGATAATATGGAAAAACTAATCTTGCAAATGCTGTAGAGAATCAAATCATAGTTTGGTCTATGTATATTTTCCAGTAGAGAAGGTACTCAAAAATAGACGGATAATTTTCTCTGTCCTGCATTAGATGTCTTTTGAGTTAAAACGTACACATAATGAAGTAAAGTATAAATGTCTTATTTACCAGGCGAAAGGTGAGCGGGCTGCTTGACGCAGTAAAGTAATTATTATGCGATTTTTGTAACAAGGTATTTTATTTAGTAGAATGTTGTCGCAGTTTTCTTTGTTCAGGTTGGTTTATCCTTGATTATTCTAAGGTGTCTTATTATTCTTGGATATTGTGCAGGAATGTTTCTACACTTAGTAAATCGGAAACACAAACAAAAGTCTGACCCATACCGGTTAGAATATCACGAATATTTGTAAAATTATATTATATGACACTGACAAAGTATAATGGGTGATGAAGTAAATGGAGTGAAAGGGTATTAACAGAAAACTTTGAATATTGAAATAACCATAGAATAATAAAATTCTCATATAGACTAATAATAATAATGGAATAATTATTGCATATTCATATTTGTAGCAATAGTAGCAACACGTATAACATAACCAGTTACAAATGTCATTGCAAAAAAGTGTAACACGTTTCGTTTCAAAATATCACAACAGTTGCTGTCTTTTTTGTACCTGTTAATAACACTTATAACAAAGAAATAATTTATGGATATTAACGCATTATTTCACTATATACAATTTACCTCCATGATAATTGACGTAGATTAAGGCTAAAGAAATAATTTACATCGTTTAAGATATGAAATATTTCATAAGATTTTAATCCCTTCCCGTTTTGAACTGAAGGGTTTACCTAACCCAAACTAAAGTCTTATTTATACCAGTGTGGTAATTGTGGTTGGCTTAAAATATAACTTACAATTTATTTTTTGTATGTTATTGTGAAGTACGGTATATATATGGGTACAGTTCAGTGTAGCTTGGTACTGTTGAAGTAACATTAGTTTTAGCATATGGAACTTGCTTATTTAAGGCAGTGAATAAACATATAATTTGGTTTACCTTCATTAGTGAAAAAATAAGAAATAGGGTCAATTTCGCTTTCCCATAGTTTTTGAAGTAGTAAGAAAGATAAGCTTTAAATATTAAGGGTTTGCATTTTTTAGTTTCCTTAGGTTTAATTTAAAAACATTTAGTATACAGGGCTTGCCTAGTACATTGTACATAGCCACGTTTAATTTATAACAAATTATATCTTTTACAAACTACTGGATAATTAAGATAATTAACATATACAGGAAGTAGAATTCACTTTATACTTTTCAATCTACTAAATAAATACTTAGATCGTGATACAAACTTAGTTTTATTACAGTGATGGATACACAATTACATATTTGCTAAATATTCTACTTTTAATTCTTCACAAATCAATACCAAAACCAAGCATAATGTGTGATTCTTTCAAGTTTGGCAAGTTTTAAAATAGCAGTCTTTGGGGTGAGTGCACAAAATCTATTTACTGTAAGAAATATATAACCAATCCCAGTAAATATCATTAAAATATAAAAATGTTTAGATTAATAAAATATACTAAATGCTTTATAGTCAACGTCAAATAGTCCTGTAAGGATTTATATCATATATTTAAGATGTTGTTGTAGTGGATATATGAACATTAAACACTTAAATAAACATTTAAATGTAAATAACAAACCAATGCAAGTGTATGTTTCTTTTAAATTGATTTATTACAGTATGGTATATATTAGGTGTAGTGTTGTTCTGCACAAGACCATAAATTTTATTGATTTACTCCTAACGGTTCTCGACAATGATTACCGAAGTGTTAAAAATCGTAAAGAAAAAAAATATATACAAACGCTTTTGTAAATTGGACTTTTGTTAGAAGGATTTTAAAGTGTTCAAGGAAGGTAGTAATCTTATTAATTTTCTGCACTTCCACTTTCCTGGAATTGTTGGACAGCCTTCTTCTTATTCTCATATTCTTTTTAATATCGATTTCAGTTCACCTTCCTCTTACTTACACATCCAAATTCTGATGCTGTCACAGACTTGATTCCCGAAATCCAGAGTCATTGTCTTCTGAAGGGATCTAGGGAACTAAAACATATTTTCCCGTTCTTTGTTTAAACTTTTTATATAAAATAAACCTTAGTCTCTTTCAAATATATTTTTCTTATTTATTCTCAATAAAAGTAAGACTGTATATATCTGCTGAACAAGATATTCAATTATAAAGATTTTATGCAATTGTACTCGTATTAATAGTGGATTACTTTGCCAGTTGTGTCTCTGGAAAGCTGTAACTTATATAACAAGTAACTAAATTTACAGTTTTACCTCCAAGTCCTAATGAATATATCTTTTCAACTGGTATTCTAAAAGATCTATTGTCAAAATCGTCTACTAGAATAGTGAATTGAATATATACAAGTTCTGAAGGAATTACGTTATAACATTTAGCCCCCATGTACGAAGGTTTTTTATTCCCTAATTGTCCTGGAGTGATTTTGTTGAGTTAAATTGTTGCCATGCCTGGTGTTCTAGTGGTACATTTTTCCCATTACATGTGGGTCTCCCTACCGTCTTTCGGATATTTTCCTGAATGTATCAACTTATGACTGTCAGTATATTCCGTTCTATACAAATATATCTGAATTCAATAATGTGGAGTTGGAGAAGTTCCCCATGCTGAATACTATACAACGCCGGAAGCAAACGCATTTTGATAGTCTTTTTTGATTAATTGCAATGAGGAGCTTCTTGCTCTAAGTGAAAAAACCCAAGAAAAACATTTAATCAATTAAAGAGGTTTCATGCAACTCTACTCGTATTATTGGTAGATTGCGTTGCCAATTGTTTAACTCAAATGCCATTACTTTTACCGTTTTACCTTCAACTCCTAATGAATATATCTTTTCAACTGGTATTCTAAAAAACCTGTTGTAAAAATCTTCAATTAGAATAGTGAATTAAAAAAATATATATACTGTAAGGTTTTGTAGGGTTGGTTTAGTTTAAGATTAAGTTTGTGACATACTATGAGCAAGGGTTGCTGTGAGAGGATTTAATAATAGGTTAGATTGGCAGTACAAATACCCTCAAATGAACCAACACATTTATTTGTGACAACATTTCATTAAATTGATTAATTGATTGCGTCAATCGACATATTAAACACAAACCTTAATACCTTAATACTTTGAAAACATGTTTGATATTAAATTATTCATTACAATTTATTTTAAATTTAATTCATTATAACATTTGCTAGTAATTTTGTAGTGTTGCAATAATAATGAGTTCATGGACTAACATGAGAAACTTTCTTTAAAATAGCTAAACATTTACATAAATTTACATTTTCGAAATTGTGAACATTTAAATAGATATGGAATTGAAAATGATTAATGAACCCTAAAATATACTAAGTTCTTAAATTACTTACATTTTATTTCACATCACACTTATTACGCCTAGAGATATTTTTCCGCACACGAACACAAAACACTCCCGAACTTCACTTTTCGAATTCCCGGCCTCCACTTCCACCTCTCCTCCTTGTTCTTCAGTTTTGATGTTCTTCTCCCGCCAGCTCATTGACCACGCCTCTGCCAAATCTCTCCATCATAATTGGTGAGTAACAATTTTCCATATCAGCATGGCTGTCCCTTACATTGTCGCACGGTTTTTACAAATAAGCATTTCCTGTTTGTTCACCATCGGCGTCTGGGCGGATGTGCGTATCTAGTTACATCCGGAGGATGTTTGTATCGAATTGTAATACAAGACTTCCTTTCCAGCAACTATCTGTACATTGATTCTATGAATTTTATATTACTAATAATTACATAAGTCTTACATTCCCCTGGCTTAATGACGATTCTACCTACGAATCGTACTTATTGTCTAATTTAGGTTATCCATTTGGTAGTCACGTTCATGTACTGTAGGCTTCAGGAATTTTATTTTGATGTTGTTAATGTGGATGAAGTAGAGGTCTATAAAAAGAAGTAGTGTTATTATAGAAGTCCAGGCTAATAAAATGTACAAAATGAGTTCCGTGTTGTTTACTATGTTTTTTGTCGTCGTGTTTTTAGCTGGAAGTGGTGTTGTCTTTGTAGATTGTGAACGAAGTAGGTGGGTGTCGATAAGGTCCAGTTTTCATCTAAGATTTCATGCAGGTGTTGGAATTCTTGTCTTGTTTCTGATTCGAGGGGTAATATAGTTATAGATTGAAATTTTGACCAAGAAATGGGAAGAAGATGTGTTATTTTATAGTTGTCAGGGTTTTTGGAACCACATGGTATTACAGTGTTTATAAGTGTTAAATTTTCTTGGTGTAGAGAACATTCACAGGGTAGGATGATTTCTAGAGTTCCTGTGTTATTCGGTTTTTGGATGTAGTGATGGGTCTTCTGATGTGAGCATACTACTTTCAGGTTTGTTTGGATGTTTGTTACCAGAAATTTGTTCGGTGAGACTTGTGTTACTAAAGGCATCGGGGTTTCGTTGAAGCAGGTGAATACGCAGGTAGCTCGGAGAGTAGGTAGTGTTGATGTGTTGAGAATGCTGTGTAGACATCTTAAGGACTGATCACCGTTGACTGTTGCCCTGGGAATCAAGCAAAGTGGGAGTGTATTTTGGTTACAACCCTTGTCTTCTGGATGGATGGCTGTGGTGAATTCTTGTGTGCGTATTACGATGGATTTTTCATGTGTGATGTAACATAGTTTGTCTTGCCAATGGAGAGGGATGGGTATGTTCTGAAATACCTTATATGTGAGGGTGGACTGTTTTAAGGGAACTTTGATTTTTATAAGGATGTATTGTTGCGTGATAGTGCAGGTAGTGATTTTTAAGGTGTAGTATAAGGATAACTTTGTAATTGGAATAGCTAGGGTTAGGTTTCGTGGTTGTGTGAGGATGGTTAAGTTTTTTAGGTCACTAGTGAGGTTACTTTTCGGTATTAGGAATTCTGGTAATGTGTTAGCAAGGCAACTTCTGCGAATTTCCCTCATATTGTCGTGATAATAGTTGTAATATATATAACTCCATGTTTGCTGTGCTAAGGCGTAGGTTTGTTTGAGATTGTTTGGTGTGGAGTTTTTTTGATATTAGCTCTATCTGTTCTTCCATGATTTTTAAACTGCTATGAACCTTGTCTGCTAGGATAGATACTCCGTCACTGAAATTCTTTATATTGTTTGTAGTAAGTAGGAGGTCTTGATGGTCGGTGTCCACTGTATCTATAAGTGCATTCGTGTGCTGTGTAATCTCTTTCTCGTTGTCTACCAAGTCATGTATTTGGTGTTCTGTCGCAATGTCACAACACCATTCGAAGAAATCTCCGACGAACGTGAGCGATCTTCTGTTTCTATCAGGTTGTTGTCTTTGGATGAATGGGAGGTGTTCTGCTACCATTTGTTGATGTATGAGGGTTTGTAATGTGGAAAGGTTATTCTGTATCTTGCAATAGGTTTGGGAGTTGTTGAGGTTTTTAGGGCAGAAATTTAAAGAGGGTTCGTTTTTAGGTACATTTTGCTGTGTGTTGAAAGGAATTTTGTATATGATAGGTATGGAACTGATATAAGGTAGTGTCTGAGGCATTGGAGTAAAGTACGCTCCTGTGAAGATTTGTACTAGAGGCTTATTGGGTTCTCCTATGTTGTGGGTTGATGTGCTGGCAAAGGTGGTCAAAAGAGGCATGGCAAGTGCTGTCAGTAGTAGTAGTAGGAAGTGCTGTAAGGACTTCATCTGTCTCGTGGGTGGTCGGGACGGTTAGAGTGCTGTAGACTGGTGTCTTGTAGATTGGTGTCTTGTAGACTGGTTTCTCAGGTTGTGGTTGGTTTTTCTGGTGTCATAATTCTAAAACTTAATATCTAGAGGTTACATATACATTTTAGTTTAATATTTTATAATTAATACATATTTATGCCTAAGGTTTTTATTTACAGAAATCTTTGAATGACCTCTCGATGGTGTGTCGTATTTCCCTAGCTCTATGTAATAATATTTACTAAGCATCTTGATCTCTAGTGTTCTTAAATAAGGTTCGATATTATGTTAATTTATTATATTACAAAACGATACTACGCACCTTTGTTTCTGAGGAATATGTAATAACCCTTCTTTGTGCTTATTGTCCATATTCATTATTATGATCATAATATATGTTGCCTAATCAAGGCTGTATAGTTTGTTAATGAGCAATATTGCTGTGCTAATACATACTATGTTAAATATATGTTACTTTCCTTCAATGTTAGATTAGCTATGTAATAATTAAACATGTTATATAAGTCATTTACATGTCATATATTGAAGTATTTGTTTATCTTAGGATTATATAATATAGAATATGTATGTCTCTTTCTTTGAGATGCATCTCAGGAAAATTGAGTCCTTGTGGGGTATATTATGTTAACACTGCTATCTACTAACTTAAATAAATATGATATATGTAGTACACTTTATCATATTTTATATTCTTTATTACTAGGCTATGTATACACGTATCCCTCAGGTAAGTATAATATGTACGTTGTGTCAAGTTAGAGTACGCTTTGTTACTGTAGTAAACGAGTACGTGGGAAACATTACTTGCATACTAAGCTGTCTGAACCACCAGGGCCCTTGGCGACCCAGACCGCTGGTACAAGGCAATGCCCCCTAGTCATAGTCACAACACAGTCGGTGTAGTATAGCGTGGGAAGTTAGTTGAGTTAGCAGAAAACTTATCTGCCTGGGAGACATACCAGAGTCACGGTCAAGTCTTACTAGCCAGTCTAAGTACGGTTACCGTGGGTTACAGGCTCTGCTCGTATCGTGTCGTGTGTGCTGTGTTAGTGTCCTGTGTATTTGGATTATCTATACCAATATCTTTGGTACGTGTAACCTATCACTTAATCACTAAATTACACTAAACTTTACATTAAAATACAAAGTCAGGCGTTTTAATTTTCTAAATCTTTTATGTCTTTATTCTCAATCGTTTTCCGACACAACATCGAGATTTTAATATACATTTTTTTTCTGTTAGACTTACTTCAGTGACTCTCAAGGTTATATAACGTAATAATGAATCATTCAAACCGTAATCAAGTTAACCGGTCTCTCAACTCCTGGAGTATAATACCTATTTTTTAAAGCGATTCTTGCGTGACTATGTAGTAGCTTTTTACCCTCATATATTATGAAATTATTGCGAATATACTTTTCACTATCTTCAAATTTTACTACAAGGCAGTGAGTGCATAGTGATGTTCATGAGAAATATTGTATATATTATTCTTGAATATTTTATTATTGCTCAAGTCCCTTCATATTTGTTTTATATTCTCTTATAGAATAATTTCATTCTAGCAACATGTATTGGTTGTTCTGTTAACCTTCCCCTGTGGTAAATTTCTACTGCATATGTCACTTCGTTAATTTTTTTCTTGACAACGAAAGGACCTCTAAATGGTGTTTGAAATTTACTATATTTTTTTGTGTGGTCTTTCTTTCGGGAAATGGACCAAGACTTCATCGCCGGGGTTTAAATCCAAATGAGTTTTGTCACGGTCAAAGTATTTCTTTTGCGCTTCCTGGGCTTTTTTCATGATTTTCGGCATATCTTTGCGTATTTGCTCTAAAATTTCTATATTTTCCAACACCATTTTTTCGGGATTAACCTGTAAATATATACAATCAGACGGTAAGTTAGCTTCGTAACCAAACATGAGGTAGTGCGGTGTGTAGCCTGTTGAAATTTTTACAGACGTGTTGTAGGCAAAGGTAACTATTTGTACGTATTTTGACCAAGTTTGGGGTTTTTCCACAACGTAATGAGATATTGCCTTGATTAGCGTGTGGTTGTATTTTTCAACCGCACCTTGTACTTGTGACATATAAGCAGCGCCTGGCCTTTGTTCAATCCCGAGTGCATTTAGTAACTGCGAAATTACAGAATTCATAAAGTGCGTTCCTCTGTCATGATTAATAATTCTAGGAAATCCAAATGTGCAGAATAGATTTAATAATTTTTGCGCTACTGTGTTCGCATCTGCATTTCTACAAGGGGTTGCAAATGCCATTCTAATGCAGGCATCGGTTGCAACTAGGATATATTTGTAACCATTACTTTGTGTAATATTACCTACAAAGTCTATTGTTATTCTGTCAAAGGGTTTTATGGAGGGTGGAATAGGTTGTAGTAGGCCGTAATTTTTGTTCGTTTTTGGCCTACGTAGTTGACATTCTTCACAAGATTTTGTATATTGGAGGATATCACGGTACATATTCGGCCAGTGATATCGTAATTTTATTTTTGAAGCTGTTTTGTAATGTGATAAGTGTCCACCCGTGTAGGGGTTGTCATGGAATATTTTTAATATTTCTTGTGTTTGTTTTTGGGGTATAGCCAATAAGTTTCTAGTTTCTTGTCCGTTGAAGGTTTTGAAATATAACAATCCATCTATTTCTTCGTAATGTCTTGAAGCCCGTCTGATTTTTTTATTTACCGCCTCAGGTGAGGTCATCGCAAGGCGTATTTGTTTTAAATAACTGTCTTGAGCTTGTAGTAGGGGTAGATTTGTCTGTATTAAAGTATTGACAGTTAAACACACGTCCGTAAATTCTTCATCCAAAGGTTGTTCTAAAGGATTTCTGCTTAAGGCGTCTGCTAACACGTTTGTAGCGCCACGTTTATGTTTTACTACAATGTCGTAGTCTGTTAATGACAGTGCTAATCTGTTTAATCTAGTGGAAGTGTGCTTAAATTTTTTATAAAACTGTAATGCGGCACAGTCCGTATAAACTGTTGTTTGTCTACCAAGCGTGAATTCTCTGAAGTAGTTCACAGCATAGGTTAGCGCTAACATTTCACGTTCAGCATTGCTGTAACGCATTTGGGTATTTGAATATTTTTTTGACATTTAATAAATTGGGTACATTCTATTATTTTCTTCATCTAACTGTACTAACGCTGCTCCGCATCCAATAAAACTGCTATCTACATAAATGTGTGCTTCCCTGTTGTCCTTCCAATGTGATAGTAATGGTGGGTTTGTCAAAATTTGTTTGATTTTTATAAAAGCCTGTTCACATAGATCCGTCCATTTAAATGCCATGTTTTTATTTGAATCTTTTATTATCTTAGTAAGGGGTTGTGCTATTTTGGCATAATTTTGGATGAATCTGCGGAAGAATCCTGAGCATCCTAAAAATTGTCTCACTTGCCTTACACAAGTTGGTCTTTTAAATTCGGTGATAGCTTCTACTGACTGTTTTTGGGGTAAAATGCCTTCCCCTGATACCTAGTGTCCTAAAATGTTTACACTTTTGTAGAGAAATTTACACTTTTTTGTATTTAGTTTCAAATTAGCTTTTTCTAGTTCCTCTAATATAGTTTCTAGATTATGTAAGTCATTTTCAAATGAGTCACCATAACAAATTAGGTCATCTACGTAACAGATGACTTTATTATAAAGGTGACGGTTTAATATCGCATTCAAGGCTTTACTAAATAATGTGGTTGAAGTTGAAAGTCCCATCGGCAGTCGGCAAAACTGTAGAAGTCTATCAGGTGTTTTTATGGCTAGGATGTGCCTATCTTCTTTCCTAACCTCCATGGAATAAAATGCATTTTTAAGGTCTAATTTTGTAAATGTGTGCGCTTTGTTCAAAGAGCTTAAAACCAGGTTTACTGAAGGAATGGGGTGGGCATCTGTTTTCAACTGTGCATTAACCTTCCTGAGATCAGCTACCATTCTGTCGCTTCCATCTTTATTTTTCACTAAAAATACTGGGCTTGCATATTCTGTGTAATCCTGACATTCCTCTAATATTTTTGCTTGTACTAAATCGTCCAATAATTTGTTTAATTTTTCCCTTTCTGTTTTACTCTGCCTATACGGTGGTGAGTTTACAGGTTTCGTATTTGGTTTTAATTCGAGTTGAACAGGAGGTATGTTTGCAGGAGTTAAATCGATTACCTTTGTTGTAAATATGTGTCTGTATTTTTGTAAAACGTCAAGGACTTGTTTGTGTTCTTGGAGGGTTAAATGTGGTGAGATATCAAATACTATGCCGTCCTTATCTGTCAATATTGTTTTTCCTGTGTCAGTTGTAGTGGTATGGTGTTCCAGGGTAGGCTGTGCTTCGAGAGTTGGGTTTGGGAAATTTGATGCGTTATAAATATTTACAATTGTATCTGTACCATCTTCCCCTTCTGTAAGATATGCATGACATTTCTTTTTTATTCTTAGGTTCCTATCTGTTTCGATGGCTGTTCGAGACTCTATACCTTTTAAAGAGCTAATCCTAATGTGCTGATGTGGTGCTATAATTATGTCTTGTGGGGCTGTTACCTCTGTTACTTGCTGTACTTCTAATTCCTGTGTGTTTTTAAAATTCTTGATGTCTAACTGCCACTGTTCATTCATAGGTATTATATGTTCAATCTGATATTTGGTAATTTTTATTGTTTTATTTTTATAGTTTAACTCCACGCAGTTCTGAAATAGGAATATGTTTCCTACCAATATAGGGCTGTTTAGATCAGGTGTCACATAAAACGTGTCTTCAAGTATTACTTTGCCAATTTTTATGGCGATCTTTGTTGAACCCAAAACTGTTAATGGTATACCGTTAGCCGATATCAACGAGGGTATGTTGCTAGTATTTAATTTTGTTTCACAAACTAGGTCTGCTCTAATAATGTTTATGTTACATCCTGTATCTATAATGCAGGGTACTGGATGTCGAGGGTTTGTGGTCAAGGCTACGTCTATTGTTAGGACAGGTATCTTCTTCTTGGTTTTATTTTCGCAATTAAATATGAGTTCATAAATATCCTCTAATAATAATGTTTTATTTTTCCTCGGTCTGTGTATCCTGTCTTGCGTTATTTCTTGCAAGTTAGTACAATCTATCATATTCTGTTTCTTCTGTTGCTCTATGTGATTTAAAATCTGTATAGTGTCTATCTCAATGGTTTCTTCCAATCCAGTATGTGTGTTTACCTCCCCCATACTACAATCTGGGTCCTGTTTTACGTGCGCTACCCCCTTTAATACACTAGGTTTTATCTGTCGTGTGAAATTTTCTGAGACTGCAAGGTTTCTTGTAAAGCTGGGTTTATTTATATTTGTTGTCCCCGAGGGGTTTGGTTCGCTTAGGGTTGGTGTTGGATTGAAGACAGATTGAAGTTTTATGGTGTGTATAGGCTTTTGCATAATAGGTTGTTCAATTTCTTCCATCTTCTTTAAGGGTGGGAATTCTTGATTATAATCTATGGCTTTAAATATCACTTCTGAACTGGTCTTTCCAGGGGTTGATAGTGGTATTACTTTGGGGTTAGTTGGAGTAAATGTCATAGACTTTATACATTTGTAAGTTTGTCGATTCCTTTGGTTAAAATCTATAGTGTTATTTGTTTTCGCTTTTAGTAAGGGGGAAGTTCGGTAAGGGTTAGTATAACCTCCCCCTATTTCCCGTTTTTTTTGTTGATTCTGTTTATAATAATTAGACTTGTAACATGATTCGATATTGTGGTTTGTTCGCTTGCAGTACCTGCAGAACAGCTCTTGTGTATTGTTGGTTTTAGGTGCTAAGCGGTTACTTTGGGGTTGAGAAGTTAATGAACGTTGCTTGAACCAACATTGTTCAGTATTATGGTTGTCTTTACGGCAAATAGTGCAATACCTATTTTGTCTAGCAGGTTGTATTTGGGAATGGTTTTGTCTTCTCCTATCACTGAAAGTAACGTGTTTAATCATAGGTGGCCTTTGGGTTTGTTTGGGGTAGTTTGGGCTTTCCATATGTCTATTCTGGTGAGGACTAGGTGTTCTATCATATCTTGGCTTATATTTTGAGTTTTCATACGGGGATGGAGACCTTTCGTACCTGTGGTTATGATTTGAAATTTGGTTTGTAGTTAGGGTAGCTACTAAATTGGTTAGGGTGTTAACTTCTGTTTGTAGTTTATGGATGATGTTTTGTTCATATAAGGGTGTACTATAGGGTCTGTTTGCTGCAACCCTATTGTACCTTTCTTTGTTTTTCATTTGTGTTAGAACTAGCTGTTCTGTAATTTTTAAATTAGTCTCTAGATCACTTAAGGTGTCGTTTTTCAGGCCTATAACTCGTTCACAGATTTCTGGTTTTAGTCCCTGTATGATAAAATGTATAATTTGCTTGTCCTGTATTGTAGGGTCATATCTTCGGCATGTGTTGTTAATATATCTAAAAAATAGGTTAGTGTTGGCTCGTTCTCTCCCTGTATTTTGTGTTCTAAAATCATTTGTAGACTCTGGGTTTGTGCTAATGGAGTGAAAGCCTCTATGAAAACTTTTAGCAAGTTGATCCCATTGTATGGCTACCCCTCGTTGTTTTTGCTTGTAGTGTTTGAACCAAGTTAGTGCTGTGCCTGATAAATGCGCTGGGAATAAATTAACTTTAGTGTTGTCTGTCCATCTGTTTGAAGTTGCTGCCACTAGGAATTTGTCTAAAAAATCTTAGAAAAAATCGAGTGGATTTTCGCTCTGGAGACCTGTGTAAGTCCCAGCTGATATTAACGGTATGTTTTCCCCCATGGTTACTGTGTTCGTTCTGTCAGGTAGTGTGAGTGGCTCGTAATGTTGTGCTAAGGTTGGGGGTGCTTGTGTTTTGATGTCCGCCTCAGGGTTATGTACTATGTCGTATAAATTTGTTCTCTGCACTAGAAAATCCTCGATTGTAGCTAGATCCTTATAGTTTTTCCTGTCCTCTTCACTTAGGTGAGTTTTTCGTGTAGTTAAATAATTAAATATGGTTTTAATATTAGGGTGACTTGCGCTTATACGTGTTAAGTTCTTAAGTGCCGCTAGGATAGGTCTGAGGTCTGCTACAGTGTCTGTGTCTCTAGATAGAATTCCATTTTCATTTAATATTTTTATTATGTCACTTTTGGAAGTCCTATATGTGTCTAATGGTATTAAATCTTCATGTAGTATGGTTTCCATTTAATTATACATGTCCATTGACGTACCTCGTTAGTTTACTTGGCGTTACTCTAATTACGGGTTTGAAAATATTTTTGAGTTATTGGAAATTTAATTTGTCTTTTAGGTAAATGAGTGGTTTGTCACTGAAGTAGGCTATTTTAGTTAAATACTTTCTTATGAATATTATTTAGTTCTAATTTATACCTAGCCTATGAAACTATGTGCTTGCCCATGTGAGGAATTTGAATGCCAATCGAGTTTTAGCGCCTCCACCATGTAAGGTTTTGTAGGGTTGGTTTAGTTTAAGATTAAGTTTGTGACATACTATGAGCAAGGGTTGCTGTGAGAGGATTTAATAATAGGTTAGATTGGCAGTACAAATACCCTCAAATGAACCAACACATTTATTTGTGACAACATTTCATTAAATTGATTAATTGATTGCGTCAATCGACATATTAAACACAAACCTTAATACCTTAATACTTTGAAAACATGTTTGATATTAAATTATTCATTACAATTTATTTTAAATTTAATTCATTATAACATTTGCTAGTAATTTTGTAGTGTTGCAATAATAATGAGTTCATGGACTAACATGAGAAACTTTCTTTAAAATAGCTAAACATTTACATAAATTTACATTTTCGAAATTGTGAACATTTAAATAGATATGGAATTGAAAATGATTAATGAACCCTAAAATATACTAAGTTCTTAAAATTACTTACATTTTATTTCACATCACACTTATTACGCCTAGAGATATTTTTCCGCACACGAACACAAACACTCCCGAACTTCACTTTTCGAATTCCCGGCCTCCACTTCCACCTCTCCTCCTTGTTCTTCAGTTTTGATGTTCTTCTCCCGCCAGCTCATTGACCACGCCTCTGCCAAATCTCTCCATCATAATTGGTGAGTAACAATTTTCCATATCAGCATGGCTGTCCCTTACATTGTCGCACGGTTTTTACAAATAAGCATTTCCTGTTTGTTCACCATCGGCGTCTGGGCGGATGTGCGTATCTAGTTACATCCGGAGGATGTTTGTATCGAATTGTAATACAAGACTTCCTTTCCAGCAACTATCTGTACATTGATTCTATGAATTTTATATTACTAATAATTATAGTTGTTACTTATTTATTTATCAACATCGTTAAGGACTAACGATTTCTTACAACATATTATATAATTTAACCAATTTGAAATATAAGCATAGATAAATTTGTTTCTTAATTTAAAAGCCTTTGTGATCTAAACATTTTAGTTAACGCATATGTTTTTTTTTTAGTTTTAGTTATTATAGAGGTCCATAAATTGTATTGATAAAACTCTTATTTGTTTCCATTTCCATTTTATGACATGAATCCTTTCCAAAATAAAATGTATTTTTAAATACTTCATATTATTACGAGCTTACAAAATGATACGTTGCATTATAAAAATGAGAATACTTTACTACCTCTATAAAGTGTACATTTTTAAAGTATAAATATATTCACAACCCTAAAAGTTTGAGTGGTGCGGGTTTTAGCACATCAATTAGTGTTTAATATTCAATACGTACATATTAGTCGCAAAGGAGAGTCTTTGTTTCCACGTAAGGTTAGATGAAAACTGGAAAATAAAAATCATTATCCTTTTTATATGCCTTTTCTGCTCGAAATTGCTTATTAAATATTAAAAAGTCACAAAAAGGTCAGTTGTAAAATTTCAAAGAGTTTAGTCTTAATGTATGCTCATGAAATCTACGTTATTTGCAGTCGCATTGATTTGCTTACAATACTTTCTGAGTTCCTTCTATCATTATACCTGTATAATAAATGGGTTTACGACTGTAAATTTATTTGAACGATTCAGTAAAGTATACTTTTTCTTAACTCTCCGCAACATCATTATTACATTACGAATATTAATTTGAAGGATGATATTTTAAGTTTCGAAATACTTTTAGTAACTAAAAAGAAATCCAACAGATTCCTTGCATTTTACTGCCAATACAACTCCAAAGGATTTCTTAGATTGGTTTTCTCTACGAAATATCCAAATCTTAACTAGCTTAAAGTAAATATTTAATAGTTATTGCCATGACTAGATTTAATACATTTTACATTCCCAATAAATGACTCCAGGTCTTCTGGAGTTTGATATAAAGAATTAGCTGTAAAGACCCTCGGTCAGGCACTGTTCTTGGCTTACTATTATTTACTATAACAAACCAATTAACCTTTGAGAACAATAGAATATGAACCGATTTTAAATGTGTTTTGCTTATAAAATAAAAGTTGGTTATTAAACGTATTTGTTTGATATAATATTTACATCCTAACAGGTCTAAAATTATTTCATTAGTTAAAAAAAGTATTATAATCTTGATTTATTATTATTTACTTGTCAATCAAAACGATATTTACTGATCCGAGGATACCTTTAATAAATCAATAATAAAAACCTACTAACTTTTGTTATTGTGATCCAACTAAATATGAAGCATAATTTCGAAGTTTGGAAGGGGTAACCTAACAAAACTTGTGTAAGAACTTTATTATGATCTTCTCATTTGCGGTTCGCTCCACATCCATCACTATCCAATTTAAATTTTATAATGGTTTGGCTTCATTATGCAGAGCCTTCTGTAGTAAAAATATTCAACAATTTCTGTTTTATTTTCGGAGCTATCGCCAAGCGATAATCGATTGACCAAACAATTCCAAACTTATACGTATTAATTACTTGTTTGTAACACTTTCTCGTTGAAGATAAACTGTGTCTGTAAAATTTTCCCGGATTCTTGTATACGATTCGTAATACATTACATACATCATTTTGATACATTTTATACAGCTCATCAAAAATCTCTCGACGCCTTAAAAGTATTACCGTCCTAGGGGAATTATAATATTTCTTATTATTAATAAGAAGGAGCGTGGTGGGTAGAATGGCATCAATCTGTTATACTGAATATTTATTCCATACCTGTTCATGCCCATTTACAATCGTTCTTCATTCGTATCTGTAAAAATTTCTTTGTCCCCGCATGGCTGTGAAAACATTGTTTTAAAAGATTTTCGTTGAATCAAAGAAATGTTAGTGAGAAATAAGTATTTCACACTATTGGCAAGAATTTTGGCTTTTGGTATATTTCATAGAAATCTGCCAATTGCAATCCCCCATGCCGTGGTTGCCTTTACAAGAAGAATAGTGTTGGATGGTATTTTTCTATTCCTGATAAATTGATCTTCCATCGATATAATGTCTGAGATAAAGTAATGGGCGTTATCGTTGATAGGTTTCTGAACAGGGGACCACGTCATGAAAAGAAAGTTGCTTGGGGAAATGGTCCTTGATATAATATAGATGTGTGATAGGTGTTTCATTCAGACACAAGTCGAGGCTTGTGTATTAACTTTATGTCTAAGTATTTACTCCTGCACCAATGTTTGGGACTAATGTCTGGTGACCGAAAAAGGAGGCCAGGACAGCGATAGCTAGTCTCGCTTTATCCTAAGAATAACTTACCTTCCTTTAAAATGGGACCTTTCCAAGTGCGCCAGGCGTAGCTCTAAACTGCTGTTTCAACTTCGCCCCCTAAACGCTGCAATTGGGAATATAGCCAGGAGGAGTTCCTACTTGCCAGAAGTGAGCCCAGGCTTTAGTCAGTCTCAAGCTGTAACATGGGTTATTGGAAAACTTTGCATCCTTTAAAAAAAAAAATCTGCACATCATTTCATACTTCATGCCTCAAAGATTTTTCTTCGACAAACCATTCAGATTTGTTATAAATTATAGCTGCTTGGTCTATGGAAAGAAACCTTTTCCACAAAAAGAGCTTGAATGGTTTACTAACGGCTCTAGACAATTTAATAAAACAGCTATTATTGAATGTGCACTTAAAAATCTTCTTCTGCGGTATAGAATAAGAACGATTTGCATTTACACAGATGAAAAGGCAGCATTTATGATGCTGGACTTGCGTGTGTCCTATTGTAATATTTTCTGGGATTGTTATCAATAGCAGCAGGATCAACAATGTGACTGTTGTTAAGTTCATGATCTTGAGCGAATCTCTGGAAACGAAAGAGCTGAAGCTCTGGGCAACTTAGCTTAGCAGCTAACATTAATGTGCCACAGCCAATCTTTAAGGCTGTCTCGAAGGAGATTCACTCTGAACATGTGAGAAGCTTTGACTGCACCCGGATCTGATGATGAGCAGATTAGCCCTACTGTGGGCTTCCCTTGGGTGGCGTCTGACCGTTCTTTAGGTTGATCAGGATCTACTAAGTTTATGGATCTAATTAACGGACATGGTCACCTGAGAAAGAATCTCCACAGTGTCGGTACTATCTACTTTGGAAATTTGTGACGGGAAAGAATAAACTGCTGAACATCTATTATGTGACAGCAGTGCAATAGTAAATGATTGCTACACCATCTTTGATAGTCTGGACAAGGGTTGTTAAATTCCCCAGTAGGACCTTATCTGTTGTTTTCAGCGGGTTCTCTCGTTTTATACGTCCTAGGTGCGCAAAAGGCACTTGAGGCTAAGTACATCGCGAAAGGCCACCGGTTTGAAAGAGAAGGAGCCCGGCCTTTGGTGAACGTAACAGAGCACATTTTTGTGATATACTGATTCATAAAACTTACCTAATTTGGCGCTTACATTATTGTTGTATACTACATGGATTTATGAGTATGTAGTTAATACATTTAAAATTTGAATTGATATATTTTTTTGGATCTGATAATCTTAAACAGTACTTTGCTTTACTTTTTAATTATTTATATAATAAACATACGTAATTTAAATATAAATCTATATATTTTCAGGTTTAAATCAACCTTAGGGATTATTTTTATGTCAAGATCTAAACTAGTCAACAATGAAATATTGTTGTTTTATATAACATATAATTATTCTATTAAAATATGATTTTAAATAATAGTTTTATAAAACTCTAATTTTTTTTATATTCTTATAACTATTTATTGTAATCTATAATCTCATTAAATAAATCACTTTGCATTCTGCTTTAGTGTTATTACAAAATATATAAGATTATAGTGGAATAAAATAAAACAGATAGATTATATAACATAAAAAATGTTGATAGAAATAATACCATGTCATCAGAAACTGACAAGAGTATACCAGGTGGGCATCAAAGATACAGTTCCCCTTCAGAAGAGGTAACTAGGTGACACGGTAAAGTCCTGACACACTGTGTCCTGATTAAGACTGGAGAACATACGTCCTGATATGTCTAAAAAGCATACTAATGATTCCGTGACATGATACTGGCATGTAGACTACTCAATTTGATCCAATCAAGGGACTATAAGAGTTATTGGTACAGTTCAACAACATAGTTGTAATTAAGTAAAAATCGGATTTTTGTTCGGTTCGCGATATCAAAACAAGGGTAGCTATAATAAGGATCCCCAACCTGAATTGGGATAGGTATACTTTCTTATGCGGAACATTAGGATTAAACTGAAAATCGGGATTTATACGTATGAGTTATGAATTCTTCGTTTTAACCAGTAAAAGAAGTGTGATTTATCTGAGATACAGACATTACTTCACTTTCACTACACACATAAACGGAAGGAAACTTAGTTCACAAACAATTGATTAAAGTTACAGTCACCTTACTTCTTATAAACATGCATTTGTAATGCTTAGTATATAGTAATAAATAAATTAATTTTATAAATTATGTACTTATTATTTGTGTAAAAACAAACCCAAATAGTTTTAAAAACTATTGAGAAAACTAATATGAAATAACAGTATATTGCATTTGGCTGCTTGTCCACTCAATTTCTTTTGGCTATAACATATTCTGATTCTGATATCCTAATATGTTATAATAAAGTTTTAGACCTAAGTTTTATTCATGACCACCATGGCCCCAAGGTCTTTTCATCTCATCATCTTGCCAGATTTCTTATTGTATAGTTGAAATGTGACATATAGTTTTATTATAGCATGTAAATTATAAAACGTAAATATTACTTACTATTAAGCCGGGCAATGGTGAGCATTAAATTAGGCGAGGTCATTTTCTAAACTGTTGCTATATTTACCATGTTAAGTCTAATCCTAATTTGTACCGCTGTTCAATTAATAAATCACCACTTCAATCAGCCTCAAAAACACACCTTAAAAATATTTAATGCAACCTCGAGGCGGTTACTCTTACCGATTTGTTGTACCAGCACATGGAAGAACACTACTGCTACGGTGCGAGCTCTGCAAACCTAAAGTAGAGTAAGGTGTATAAAGCGAAGAGTTGCCTGATTTGTAGAGGATGGATGCCGTATCGTCGAACGTGCACAGATTCTTAATGAGGTTACGGAACAAACCTCTCCTGCTTTCCTTTCGATATTGCTTCCCAATACCTTAACTGTCGTTAAACCTCATACCATGGTCGTATACACTCTAAAAAATTTTGTCACTTCATTGTCTAGATACATAAAATATTTTGTAATACAAGTAGAATAAAATGGCACCTGACCCGAACCAGAAATAACTACTGTTATGGTCCGGTAGACTTGTGTTTTCAGGATTCTGACATTCGTGTAGACATTCCCACCTTCTGTATACTTGAGTCATTAGTGGACCCAGGGTATTGTAGCCATAAGTATTCTACTCAATCCCAACACGCAATACTGAAATGAAAGAATTGTGTTTAAAGTCAGTTCATGCACAAAACTAGTACTCGACAACACATTCTTCACTTAAGCACTTATTGTGTTACCAATATCATTACTAACGCAGAATAACACTACATAGCTTGAATGTACTATGAACACATGTTGGTAAGAAATATCAACTTATCGACTCAATACAAGAGTAACAAAGAAGTGTCAACATCAGATAGGAACGAGTTTAAAATACTGTACATAATACATTTTAGGAAATGTTATTTACTCAAAAAACCAACAGCGCCTTATTCCCTTTTATTCCTTTTCATCAAGCTGCAACAGTTTGTGGACGGTAATTAATTGTCTACTTACATATTCATCAGTTTTGAGTTTCCTTATAGTACTGTAATTTAGTAGCTACTATTGGATCGGTGAATATCACTCACGAGTAATTTAACTTTAAGGTCATGATGTAATGGAATACCTTGACTTTCTCTACAAAAACATTTTAGAACTTCAAACACTTAATTTGGTCAAACAATAAAAGAAAAATACTACTCATTTTAAATATATGAACAATAGGCAGAAATTGCTGTTTAGTAATAATTTTCAAAAGTTATATACTTTTCAAACATTTTAAGACGGAACAAACACTAAAAGTATTCAAAACAACTATAATGCGTAATAATAATATATTTAAATAGTGACTGCGCAAGATTGTAAGATTAAAGTAGCTAAAGAAGATAAACGTGGTAAGAATTAATTTACGGATGAGACAAGATAAAAGTATGTAGTTATAGTTTGCTTAAGTAAATGATAATGCTCTTTAACTATTCCTGCAATAAAGCACGGACCAAAAGCCTTGCTGCTCATGAAGATTTAAAAATTACATGACATTTAATGTACCTAATCGAAATTGGGTAGTGACTAAATAGTTAATTTTATTTTACAAAGTCGTAAAAAACCTTGTATTATTTTAATACAAAATGTGGAACAAAACAATTAAAGTATTCATACAATTCAGATTTATACCATGCAACAAATAAAAGATGAATTACATAAGAATCATATGAACGCCAATTGAGTTCGGGAAAATAAAGTATCCTCGCGTTCCAAAATAAATTAACACAAAATTAAAGCAAAAATTAATAGAAAAAAGGTCCTTAGCCCGACAGTTGTGCAAGTCAGCATATCCTAGGTTTGTAGTACGAAAATATAGTTTGTTGTGTCTACATTAATGTAACAGATGCTTCGTTTCACTCGCCTGTCCCGAGAGTACCTCTTGCAGTAAATTTTACAATAGAAATACTTCATGCTGTTACATATCTGACACACAGTACAGTACTTTGATGTGATTTGTACGTGTAAATTTTAAGAAGTAATCTGTACCTTATTATTACAAAAGCAATACCTCATGACTTACTTACTGAGTCTGCCGTGCCCAGCACACACAAAATTTAACCAAACATCCACTTTAGTTTATGAGTGTGACTATGTGATTCACGTTTTAAAGAAAATAAATTAATACTCGTGTTTTACGCAGCAGCACCATGTCTCTTGTCACATACCATGGTATAAAATTATTAAGGAAACATAATATTAATTGCAAAACATTTGTAAGACAGCTAACAAATGTTTCACATCTGGTAATCCATCAGAAATGTCTAAGGGTAAAAATTATTGGAGGTTCAAATTGAAAGGCAATTTTATTTTTAGTAGTTTATGTGCAGGTTTGCCCTCTTTCAAATTAAATCTATTGATTTTTTTTTGATACTAAATACTACATTATTAATGCATTTAAATTTTTTATTAAA
Organism: Homalodisca vitripennis; assembly: GCF_021130785.1. NCBI lineage: Eukaryota > Metazoa > Arthropoda > Insecta > Hemiptera > Cicadellidae > Homalodisca > Homalodisca vitripennis. The sequence goes on along the minus strand of NC_060215.1, from coordinate 132,513,467 downwards.
TTTGTTTCATGGTTGTGATCTTTTAAATGTACACTATAGTAAATCCTATTAAAACAATAAAAAAATTTTATGAATTTATTAGCTTTACGTCTTACAGAAAACTAGGCTACCGTGAATGAGATGAAAAACATGATTGCTTATACCAAATATTTTATTTTTATTACCTTTTTTACATATTAAGCGTTTTCCCACCTGTAAACTTAGACAGGATTTTTTAAGGTGAGGCCGAATAACTTTTCAGACTTATGGGCTACTGGACTGTAAAAGGATCTCATAAAACCAAGAAAAGGGAGACTCTATACAGTAGAAGGTACTAATAAAAGGTCCTACTGTCACAGCAGGGTTTAAACCTTGCGCTGTCTTTGTGATCTTAAGTCTGAAGTCATTGCGTTGGCACTCTCACTACTCGTAAAACAACTAGTACCTATATATAAAATATAATTGAACTTTGTTAACGTTTTTTTAGTATTAGTATTAACACAATAAAGTAACATTTTCAAAATATTTTAATATACATACAATTTTATCCAACATTACATGGTGTTCAGTCTTTAACTATTAGTTAAAGATATATTTGGTCACATTGTATAGTTAGCTAAGTTGCTTTGTATATCAGCATTAAGTGTTATATATTAAATTGTTAATGATAAATTATACAACTCTAAGCTACGTCATTGCACCTTACTGTTATCCTAAATATTGTAACTATACAAAGAGTAGACAAGTTTATCAATAAACTTGTGTGGATCCATGGATTACTGCACAGTTTGATTAGCTCTAAAAACGTTCACAGCTTTGGCATGTAGATGCAAGTTACTACAGTTAGCTAGTGTCATCAACTTGGGCGTTTGATATTTCAACCTGATCCTTACGGTTACCAGTCCTTTACCTCACGTGATAACACTTCTTAAATAATTCAATGTGGTTATCAGAATTTCATTCTTTATTTATATATATGTACTTAATACATATTGTGTCAATGTACATTATATCTAGTACGTCTAAGAATATTAATAAAACTAACCGGGTCTGAAAATCCCCTTTTTACAAACATCACACATACTGAAACAAGAGCTCTTTATTTTTTTGATTACTTAAATAAGTACATAGCTTCCTTATTTAAGTAGTAAATACCAGTTAACAAAAAAATATGCTGGTGCACACATTAGATTTTGTCAGTACATTAAATTCAAACTTCGTTATTTTCTCACCATAAGAGAAAATAAAAACTAGTTTTGATACTTAAATTTGAAAGTATGTTTCTATCGGGGTATTAAATAATACAAAATACATTAAACGTATAAGTATTAATTTTAATCTGGTTTACGATAACTGTTGGTCATTAAGTCTTTTTGCTGATTAATCGCTTTTCTAACACAGATTCACCTCGCTCATAAAACACGATTGCAGACGGGTAACATCCATCTCTGCTTGTATTGTAGGCGAGTTGCGAGACGATCCTGGTCCAGCACACAGTGCAGATGTATATTGTAGCGGTATCACCTGTTTTTTGCAGGCACTTACGTTGGTAACATGCATAGGTTGTTTTGTTAAAAAATATGATGTATTCATACGAAGTATAAAATATTATATGTCTTTACTGTTTATATTTAACTAATTTTAACCGACGAAAATTCTATTTGGACGTAATGTTTGGTTCAGCATTGAAATATAATTTTCTATGTGATTGCTAAATAATTATTATTTTAGTTAAAGACATTTTTAAGTACTACATTCCATGTGATGTTAAAGAAAAATCACATAATTTCAATCAACATTTTAATAGTTACAACGAAGTCTGAATTAGCGAATTGCGACTGCAACATTAGAGCGTACTATGCAGTTTCAGTCTGTAGAGAAGGTCGGCGGATTCAATCTAAGAGTACGCAATGTGGATAGAGATTTCCTTCTGTCTGTCCTACAATCGAGATGAAAATTACTGTTGCTCTATCAGAGGCGTCTTAATGGACGTTTCTAATTAGGGATAATTAAAGTATTCCGAAGTTAGGTACCGACCATTGGTAGGCCTTATTAATTTGTGGAGAAATCTAAATAAGATAAATCAGTTTACCACTACGCGGTTAACGTTACAGAATAGATGTTCTAAAGCTATCCAGAGAATATTCACCTTTAATAGCCTTCTGCTTTTTGTCAACAGATTAATGTAGAATCAATATTTTTATCGTATTTTACGATTTGTATAAATGAGAGAGTCAGTTCTTATGAATATAATTTACTCATTTTCATTATAAAGTGTGTTTTACTTACGAGATATAAACAACTATACATTTTTTTAATCAATAACTTTGGAAATTATTTGAGAAAAATTTCAGGGATACACAAACTGCAGGAAATGCCATACAGAAAGAATAACTTCACCTGTGAAAACTTTCCGGCCGTAAAAGTGTATTCGTTTAGTTAAAGTCGTTCAATGTCCTCCTCGCTTCCCTCTCTTTAGCGTTTTACATTTTTATTATAATATGGAGTAGTTATAGAGATAGTACATTCTCATTAAGTCACTCATTTACTGAAAAGAATCGACAGAACTTATCAACTCTTGGAGGTAACATTTCTGTTCCTGAAGGGGATATTTTTGTTACTATTATATTAATAGTAGTTGAAACAAAACATATTACAAAATATATTATTACAGACAATATGAAGTTCCAACTACTGCCTGTAATCGCTGTTATATATTTGACTAATGATGGCATACCAGGTTATTAAGATGGTACGGCAAGTCAGGACAAGTGGGAGAGGGAGGAGGTAGAGTGGGACTAAATTGTAGGCGGCTGATGAGCAGTTGGAGACAAAGGCGCTGATTACTACAGCAGAATACATAATCACTCTCTATTTTCCTTTGTTTCATTCCTTTAGTAATCCTATCAAATTTAAGAAAGAGTATTAATCACTCCGCTCTAGACAATTATATTTAATACTCTCCAGTGTAGATTAAGGATGCTACTAAATATCAAGTCATTTAGTGAAAAAGTTTAAGTTTACAGATTGTGAAAAAGACGGTTATATGTTGTCAGTTAAATGAAGGAAAAGGGAAATTATATTGTGAATTTGTAAGTGATAAAGTTCCGTGAGAGGTTAAGTAGACTTATATGTCGTGATACCCATGGAATGTTTGGTTTGTTTCATTAAAACAACAAAATTAAATTAAACCAATTAAACCAAGATTAACAACATTTTGGCTGTAACGTTAAAATTTTTACATTAACATATTAGAATAGATGGCTTAGGAGAGGAAATTATTAACAAAGTTCATTAACTAAAATTAATTTAAGAGCAGCGTTCAGTTACAGCGTAAAGTTTGTTAGTAATGCTCTAATTTTCCTCTCGCAATTTACATCTAACTATTAGAGTGGTTAGCGTATTGATACAAAGGAGTATGAAAGCCCCATTAATTTCATTTTACTTCGAGAGTAGCGTTTCGTTAAATCCCAAAGTTTGTAGCTAAAGCTTTACTTTTCCTCTGACAATGTAAGCTTCTATTTTCTAAGGATTCAAAGTCATTAGTAGAAAGTAATGATAAGCTAGGACGTAAAGTTATTTATTTTCTAAAACATAAATTTTTATGATAACATATCTCATAAACGTTCTATAAAGAGGTGTTTTTTCGAACCATTATCCTGGTTTTTGTGTCAAATCAAACTACATATTTTATATCTAACGATGTGCATTTTATAGATAAGTAATTGTTTGGTTCCAAAACACGTAAATTTTTACAACATTGAAATTACATTAAGATCTTCACCCATTCTTAAATCGATAATACAGCCATCTCTCGTCAATTACAACCCATTTTGATCTTCTTATTTTATGAGATTTCTGATCATTTTTTCTGGACAATTTGTGAAATCTGAAATTTCTCAAAATTGCGATAAAACCACTTTTTTCTAATCCTCCTGTTTACTTTCGTTTCCAGAAACTGCAATGCATCTAGCAGTCGATTTGATCATTCCCCATGATTGCCTATCTACTATCCATCATTAACTTTTAAATGTGCATATGGCGGTTAAATCTCAAAGGCACAATTTAGTATAAGATGTCTTAAAAACTCATATCGTAACGACCTTTATTCCTACAAGTTTTTGTAATTTGAATCAGTAACATTCTGTAGACATATTTTAATAGTATCTTGATTTCTTGGGCTAGCCGTTATAATGTTCTTATCTCTAGCTGGAATGCACGCTTTAAACTGCTTTATCAACATTGCTTCCCATATTATCAACAGATTGTTCTGTCCCTGCCAGCACGTATTCGTGATTTACCTTTGTTTGGATACTTGAAACAAAAAGTATCACTGAAGGGCTGACCATCTACAGAGCTGGCAAATCTGTTATCTCCCCACAAGTCAACTAAATTTTCTTTATGAAATCTAGGAAGTCATGTGACTATAAAACAATTTAAAATTTAATTTTAAAATATCCCATAAGTTACCTTACATCTATCGACCGAGAGAGAACCAGTTTGGAAGAGAGGACACCAGGGCTGGGCTGAACGCAGTTTTATCTCATCTAAAAGAGAGAAATATTTGTGAGGAGTTACACTCTGATTCTCTAGTTTAAATTTCGTAATAAATTTCGTCTGACCGTGTTCCGTGGGGAGTTATAGTTCAGTCATACCTAGTGAGAGTTCTAAGAGATAAATGTGTCAACGTCTATTAAGGGGCTATAGAGAGATACATACATAGTTGTCATACTTATCATATCGTCTTATCGAGTTTTGTAAGGATATAAAATGGCAGCACCACCTTTTATCCTTAGTGTTGCCATTTATTCAACTCAGTTTTGTACTGAAACGGACTGGAATGAACATCCTGGTTGCATCTATCCCGTTACGTGTGTTTAGGAGCCTTATGGGCCTTCATCTGTTTGAAATAAATTTGTTTTTGTTTATATTTAAAATTAATATATTTTAAGAATTAAATTAAATTATGTATTGGAAACTGTAGTTTAAATATTTAAGTAACATCTAAGAACTAAGAGTATTATTTTATTCTTAGACATGATAACAGTATAGATGTTTGACACAACATTTTTACATCCTATTTTTAGTATGTGGTAGCCATTAATTGTATGAAATGTTGCTTATATATTTGAACACAATATTTTAATACCAAAGTAATTGAATACCATGTCTATGCTAATGCGTTTAAATATCATTCAAACAGATTTCATGGAAGTATTTGTATTATTCTCTTAAATGTAGTTTTTTTATAATTTTGGCTTAGTAATTTATATATATATAATATATATATATATAATATACATATAATATATTGAAACTTATCCATAAATTTATCCATTTTTGGTTAATTATATATATATATATATATATATATATATATATATATATAATATATATATATATATATATATTATTACTGTTACCTGTGCGTTCTTATTACTAATCAAGTATACGTGTATTAATAATTTTAAAACTTTGTGATTATGAGACAACTCTCAAACCCCATGGCTACTATTCATAAGGTTTCTTTACTTGGCACACGATTAATGAACAGTACTATGGACTATTAATATCGATTTGTTACACAGTAGACTATCCGTTAAGTAAGGGATTAACTGTTTAATGCACAACCTACATTGATGGTTGCGGATAAAAAAATTAAACAGCAACAAGTATATGCCTAGGCGGTAACGGGTATGAGATCCAATAAATAAATCTTATAAGTAGTAAATTATTTAATCATTCAAAAAAAATGTTATTAATTCGATGTATCCATATTCAAATATATCAAAACCGTATTAAAATTATGAATAACGTATTAAAAAAATTACCAAAAATTGACCCTAAAGGTTTCAATTCTGTGGTTTTGGAACCAGTATTGCAAATAATATCTAACATTATTAGTCGTGTAAAATAAAAGTGTTACAAACAATTAGGAAGGATAAATTACATTTCTAACACTATTATAGTTTTTTATTTGTATGATTTACAACTCTAAAAGAATCCATCTTCACGTCCTACTTTAAATAAGGGTAAATAAAATAAAAATATGAAACCTATTGAAATAACTTCACTAGAACATTGTTATTCATTTATATTGTTTAGACGTATGTATATATATATATATATATATATATATATATATATATATATATATATATATATATATATACCTGATTTTCAGGTTTTTACGAAGCGTTTTATTTACATATTTTCGTAATATGGATGAATTTATTATTTTATTATTATTAGCATTATAGGTAATTCAATTACAATAAATTAAAAAATTCATCAAATGACACAATACTTGAATTTATACATTACTAAATCATATTCCAATTTACCGATTGCATCATTACTGTATTCTTATGAACCAAATCATTGTATAATCCAATTAAAATCAGCATAATTCCATTATCCATGGCAAGAAATCCTCACTGATACTAGAAAAATGATTCCATCTTTAGTATTATTGACTAAATTAAAAAAAAACATAGGACATCTCAAAAAACAGCAATATACATAAGCAAATACAAAATAAAACTCCAGAATCATCAAATAAAGCTCTGGTGCAGGGTCAAGCGGAGGTTGCCCGTTATTTCAACAGATTTTTCACAGGTGTTGCTTGAAGAAGCGATCCTCGAACATCAGATCCCCACGTTATCTACATATACTGACAGAGCCCAGCTACATCAATTGTTCTAACACCTGTCCATAAGGGACAGCTCAACCAATTTATTCAAAAGCTCTCAGCCAAAACATTTTACCGATGTAAACAGCTCATCAAAATGCTTCAAGCAACCTGTGAGTTCATTAAATCAATTAGAAATTTTATCTTTCCTTCTTGTGAGTTTCCTCTCCTTTCCGAAAACTGTAAAACAAATCCCATATATAAAAAAACCCCATATCGGTTTCCTATTAATAATTATCGGTTTGTCTCGATTTTCAAGTCTTGACCAAAATTTTTACAAGAATTCTTCGCTTTCTAAAGAAACATAATACGCTGCTAGACAAACAGGAATCCCATGACTTTCGAGGCGTGCAAATGCAGGGTCTTAATTCACTTACAAGCCACAGAAGACAAGTTGTTCAAATCTCAAATCAAATTTCAGGTCCTATTGATATGAATTATGAAGTTCTTAAAGTTAAATTCAGCCCGATTTTCTGTTATCGTCTATGTACCTATGACATTAGGTTATCGCTAATTCACGTGAAACTCGAGCAGTATGCGGATGGCAAGACTCTCTGCTTCACGGGAAAATCGAAGGAAGATTTTGGAACAACAGGTTTTTATTGACCTGAACAGCTGTATCTAATGTATCTACTTCAATATTGTATGTTTTGTATTTCCTTTTTCATTTTGTGATAAAAAACCTTATCACAGGTGAAGTACATACTGTCCTGTGGTAACAGAATGATAAGGTAAAGTTATTGTTATATAGTTTTAAGCGTTTCGTACGATAACACTGCAATTGGATTAATTCCTTTAGACATTTTTTACATTCAACTGCTTAGAACGGTAAGTGTTTTGGAGTCCTTTAGGCTATAGTGACATTGAAGGCCAAACAAGTACATTGACAATCAATATAATATTCACACGAACATAACATAACCAAATCTGTTTTCCTACATCTAAAACCCGACCTGTAACCATCCTTTCTTTTGTAGTAGGGTAACGTGTAGCTTCTTCGACTACTGAAGTTGATTTCATTCTAAAACACGAGATCAACATGTACAGAATAGAATGTATACGTTTAAAACTATCAGTCCAACATGTAAATGAAAACACATCAAACTAAGTACAACTCTACACCGAAAAGAATAAAGCGTTTGAGATAGCTGGCTTAGTATAAGTGACTAACCTTGCTCTTACCATGTATGCACTGACTAACCTGATTCTTTCCTTGTGCACATAAACTTTGAGGCCATAAACCACATGCCTGCTCAGTCGTGAAGTGAAAGGAGAAGGCGTTTTCTCGCTTTAGTATAACATACATTTTTGTGAAAAAACTAAGTTCACACACACACACACACACACACACACACACACACACACACACACACACACACACATAATATTATATCATATAATTTTGGGCCAGTCGTGAACCAACTAGTGTGACAGTATTAAGGCTGGGATTTGTTAATTGTATTATACTAATAAATATTTTTATATTTCATTTACAATTTGAACTATGCTCTTCTTGAAAATTTTCTGTATATACATTGTATGCCGTGCCGTAACATGGGATGGCTGGATGTTTAAAGTTTATTTGTTATAATTGTATTAAACATATACTTTTGTATTATTAATAAGTATCTCCAAGATGTAACTTATGTTAAAAGAAACACTATTTCCTTTATTAATATTTCTAAAATTTTACGCAACTGATTTTAAGTCAGTTACAGTGTACTTTTGTTTCAATTTCATCATTAAGGCGGCGATACAATTATTAACACATTTAAACACAATAAAAGTTTTAAATATCAACGTTTTTCTACATAACAAACATTTAAGCCCTTAAAACAAACTTAATATTAAAATAAATTAATAAAAATATCAACAGTAATGACGCAGATAATTATTAGGTTTCACAAAAAAAATATTTTAAATTAGTCAAAAAACAACGGTTTTTGCACAGGAGAAAGTTATTGCCTACTGTTTGAACAAGAACTAGTTCAGCAATTACTCGGTGATAATATGTATCTGCAGATCCCAAACCAAGTTTTGCTGTTGCGTAAGTTATACAATGCACTAAAGTTACTTTTGAGTTTTGTAAAACAATCGCTACTCTTTTCTTGAACAGATAGCCAAGATTTCAGGTACGGATTTGCAGACGGTAATGGTCAGGAAGGAGAAAGATTATATGTAGAATCATTTCTTTATTGTAATCGTTCTCCTTTTAATAATTTTCTCTCTGTGTAGAAAACTTATAGAAACTACAGTGGACTTTACTAAAAAGTGAGCTACATTTACTGTGAATGCTACGATATCCCTCATTTCACCAGATATGTTCTCCTTTCTCTGCAATGTTTGGTGCAGCATTGGACTAGAAAGTCCCGTTATTTGAACATCTAGTTTTCATAATTCATGATACATGGAATCTGATAAACAATTTTTTATAGATTCCCTAAGTGTAGTTTAGTGTAGTTACACAAGATAGAGAAAACTTTTTGGTTCGTTCCACATATCTGAGATATATTATTTAAGTAAGTAAGCTGCGCTTGATATCTGATACGTTACATTCAGAATTTTTTGTTTAACATTAACACTGAATGAGTTTTTTCCTAGTTTTTATGTAACTTTTATAGTTTCTGTATAAAACTATGAACATATACGCTGATAAAATAAACATGGATGAAGATTTATTTTATTGCAATACTGCAAAAACAATATACGGTTAGAACTTTGACAATGAAAACTATAGCTAGTTTGACTTTATATTATGAATCATACTGATAATATAGTAACACTTTTATCTAGGAGATCCAAGCGTACTGCAGATGACTTCTTAACATAAAGCTATTATAAAAGTAAATTTAATAAAACTTCGTCTGCTTTGAACATATTTCTATTAGGCATCACTGGGATATTTTATTTGCGAATAAATTACGTGGAAGGATATTGAACAGACACGATATGAGGAAGCTGATTGGCTGAGAGTGTTCAGTGAACTGTGACGTAATATAGCAGACTTGTGCTCATTGGCTCTAGCAGCTCTAATGGCAAATGTTTTTACCTCTGGTATAACACCTTTCTCGACACAGTGGTCTATCAAATAAGGTAACGGTAACAAAGTTTGGCAGTTTCTATCGTTACATTGTAGCTTAGCACAAAAACATTTATTAATGCTAGTTTGATTCCCATCCCTAACATTTCAAGTTTATTTTATTCTATTATTCTTTTTAATTTTAAGAAAAAATATTAAAAATGGAATTGTTTGTACGGTTATGTCACTTAAAGTTACGGCAAGTTAATTCTACAGGGTGAGTCAGAAATATGGTAAAATATGTTAAGGCGTGATTGTAGAGCTAAAAATAAGAAAAAAAATGTTATATAAAGGTAGGTCCGGAAACGCTCCATTACTGAGTAATGGCTGGCGAAAGCTTTGCTTTGTTTTCAGTTCACCTGGTGAAATTAAGTGATTCTGAAAGGTGTTGTTCTTACTTTTTAACTCAAATAAGATGGATATATAAGGAAAATCACCTTAAAAATCAATAAAACCACTCTAGAGGTTGTAGTGTGAACAGTTTTTTGTGAGAAAAAAGTTTGATATTTGCCAAAAATCTAATAACAAAAATACCATCTTAAATGTTTGATGTCAAATAACATTGTTAAATAACCAATAAACAAATTGTGTTTCCTAATACAGATTGTAGATAATTTAATTCTAAAAACAACCATAATAAACAAAGTTAACTAAATGTGTAAAAAAGTTATGATATTGACTCCTCACGTATCACACTACACAGGAAACTTTTGCTGTTTTATAGTAAGGAATGAGTATCTGATTGGTAACAGCTGGTAATAATTAATTATTTAAACAACAAACTGTTTAAACATTTTAAAATAATAAATAATCAGCTGGGCATTTATTATTAGATGACATACGTTACCTCATTGTTGAACTAAACAACAAACTGTAAAGAAACTGTGTGTTTTGTGTTAAGTATTTTAACCCAGTTATTTTCATCCATTTTTATTAGTAATTTTGTGTTGTTGTGTGTTTCATTTATTAAAAATGGAAGGTAATATTCATAAACTCTGCATTAGCAGACGTGCATTTAACGTATAGTTTGGGACGCCTGCAATAGTACTGCAGCAAGACGTCAGTTCAAGAGAACTTTCCTAACCGCAGGTGTCCAAGCGCAAGATGTTTGCCACTATTCATCAACGTGGGGGGGGGGGGTGGGGGGGGGGGGGGGTGGGGGGGGGGGGGGGTGGGGGGGGGGGGGGGTGGGGGGGGGGGGGGGTGGGGGGGGGGGGGGGTGGGGGGAGAGTATTTAAGTTATAGTGCTAATATTTGTTTAAGATAAACAATTGCTTTAATCATTGCATTCCCTCAGAATAATTTTCTCCACACCACCCATATACCACGTATCAACTTACTAAGTAAATCGCTACGATAAATATGTTATTTCTTATATACTGTATATGCATGTATGTATGTATATATATATATATATATATATATATAAATATATATACATACATATATACATATATATATATATATATATATATTTTGTTTCGAAATTCTGTTACAGGAACTTAGTAAAAAATGTCTCATATATCTCATATTGAAGGCTAACCAAGAATATATCATGCTTAAAGCAGCCGACCTGAATATTTTGTAACATTAAAGTTGTGTAAACAGAGACAGTGAGAGGAAAGTGTAATTAATATTATTAAATGTGGAAATAATAAGGAAAGAGGCATTTGATGGTATATTGAGGTTTAGCTTATATATTGAAATAAATAAAATTTTATAATACAAAAATGTGACAGTACGTTAACTAATAAATCAAGTAATATTTTTTGCGCAGAATTTGAAAGGCTTCTGATAACTAAAAATAGATTATTCAATTAAATATTTTATACCTGTCGTGTGTATACTGCAGACGAAACAGGATGTTAATACATACAAAAGAAACTGAGAAAGGTTTATAAAAGAAAGAGTGGAAAGGGGTTGGTATTGCTTGTCACATTTACTGAAATAAGGAAAACAATTACAGTTTGTATCTTGTTACATTGTTGCTGGGGGCAGTGTTCCTACAATGGCGATTTTCCTCAGAAAGAAAATGGCTCTTCATTTGGAACGAGATGGGCCAATTGGAGTTTCCTCTAGCTGTTCTCGTAACATTGTGTGAATAGCTTTTTCATATTTGTATTTTTATACAAATGTTGAAGCCAATTAATAAGAAACAGTTTCTACTAATACTTGATAATGGTGGTATTACAAAAAGTATTATAATATATTAATAGAAAATCACCTAATAATTGCTTGAATTCCAATCTTTAAATATTACTAATTAAATTCTTATCCTATGATTTTAGGCGGTCCTAAAAGAGCACTGTTAATGTAATAGTTTGCTTATGGAATACCACACGCATAGTATAGTACAGCTAGTTCGTATAGTACAGCTTATGTTAAAGCAATGGTAATAAAGAATATTGTAAAGGTTTTTAAAACCATACACGTTTAAACTCCCAATTCATGGCATAATGAACATATTAATACCACTTAAAAAATCAAGAATCGTAATGCTTATTTTAATTTGGAATCGGCAATCTATGAAAGCAACAATTCTTTTACCTGGATGATTCTCGATGGCTCAATGCCATTCAATGCTGCTTGTCCATTAATTTCGACAATTTAAACTCATTTATATGTTCACAAAAATAGTCAGTTGCATAGCCTAAACAACGCTCTCCTAAAACGGAAAACAAAGATTTATAATAAAGTCCTAGTATGGTCCTTCCAGATTAGACATTAGGCTTTATGTATTTAGTTACAGATTCTATACATAGGTTTAAAACACATAAAATGTAAAGTTTTAATAATTTGATTGTAATAAACAATCTTTCGAAAACACAACTAAGCCGACAGATTATTTCAGTTATTTAAAATAGAAGAAAATGCAAATGAGAATAAGAAAAATCGAAAACAAGAGTTGCAGGAGTGGAATAAAAACTCAGAGAACAAAATTAAACTCCGTAAAAACTTTTAAGAACAAGTTTTTGAAAACAGGAAAGAGCAGAGGCAAACTTGTTTGATTCAGATGACTCCGGGGTATCTACGCGGCTTTTGCAGGAACAGGAAAACATAAAACAAGAACACAATTTAATTGGAGTGAGTTAAAAACTGTTACAATTAAACTTCTTATTGTTGAGTTTCCCATGCTTAATAAAAAGACTTTGTGTTTTTAAATTAGCCCAGGTACTGTCCAATATATCTCAATTTTATAACTTTGATCATAGCTATATTTACTTCTTATTATATTTTTATATATTTCATAACATACATATTCGTATCATTATTCTCAATGTTTGACATTAAAGGATGTCACAGACCTAGAACCAACAAACTAATTGCAAATCTACTAAACTGGCTACTGGGGTATATACGTAAAATGTTTAATATTCCTACTTTTTGGAAAGTATTTTTACAGGTATTGTTTTGTAGAGTGATAATGTAAAGCGGATATAATGCTATGACAAACGTTATCTGAGGATGGAAAAAATAGGAAACATTCTTGTTTTGAATTTCTTTTTCTCTATCTTTTAAACGGATAAAGGTAAAAAAGTATAAAAAATTTTAATATTTTTTGCTTAGTAAAAGCTTTAAAATATATATCAGTTTCCTCATCTTTACATTTAAACTTATTCAACCACGCCCATCTATTTTATGAACCCGCTGTTAATTGAAATAGTGACAGCTATTTTTTTTTTTTTAGCTTTTCTTTATCTGGTTTAACGGGTTCACATTATTTTAGTGGTGCTAGCTCATATAGTTCTTATATAAATGGTGGAATGTTGTACAGGGACGACCAGTGAGATTGAAGTGAACATTAAACTTGTTTAAATTAAACGCTTAACAAAAAAAAATCATTTGCTTCAGTGCAACTTATGCCCCAGCTTTCCATACTGTTTATCATATTGGTTGATGCGTCATATTTTACCTGTTTTTATGTTTTCCTATTCTTATTAGATTTTACTTCATGCTCAGTGACTTAAATAATAAATATTTATAGACAGTAATATTTACTTCAGTTTTTGGATGACAAACATGAATCCCGCCAATATGATACATAGATTCCGTTATAAAACTATTTATGTCATAAGTTTTTACAGCCTCATCGATAAACTTCAATGCGTTCCCCCATTGCATTATCCTATTTAGAGTAATTCTAAAATGTCATCAAATTTTCAAGTTATCTCCTCTTTTATTAGCTGAACATGTTTTCAAGTCGTCAAAAATGGTTTTCTCTGGTTTGTTTTACCATTTACTAAGATCCTCTTTTCTCAATTCTCTCCAAAGAGCTTTCTACTTATTTATTCTCTTTCAGAAACAGGTGCGCTTTCTCGCATATTGATATTACATATAGAGGTAATATTGTTTCTAAAAGTTATTACTCCTTTTTACTACTTTTTATATATTTTTACGTTAGATACAATCTTCTTACAACTTCTAGTAATATCCCATATACTGTAAAGGCGAAAGTGTGTGAATATGTTTAGAAGTCTGGGTGTTTCATACTCAGTTACACAAATACCGAAGGATGTATACGAAATTTGGTGTTTAAACTACTTAAGTAAAGACATTAAACAACACAGCCGTATATTTTTATACGGAAGTTTATTGTTAACAAGACAGGTCATATTTTTGCCAGACGATAGAGTGACAGACATACAGTGTTACATTACTTTGTATTTCCGTGAACAAATATCAGCTGTCGTTGTGTATTGCATATAGTAATAACAAATATTATCATTTAACTATTATATTTTACTCGTAGGCTATATAGCAGCAGTAGCAAAATAAAACCATTAGTTTATTCCAATTTTACTAAATGTAAAAAATTTTAAATGTGTACATGTATAGTGCTTGAATTTTTTATTTTACATTTTGTGGGGTCATATTTACAGTAGCTGCAGGAACAAAATCGGTGGGACTGGATATTCTCATTATTCTACAAACCGTTATCTGACCCGTTACTACACTTTGAGGAACAAAGCGGCAGTAATGAGTCTGAGACTATAGCAAATGTAGTAGCTATGGTGGGAAGGTTGATTCAATGGTAACGTAGAGTTTGGCCTCAATTCACCATCCTCTTAGTGCATCGTCTGGAATCTGAGCTGTAACAGACATGACTCCTGGAATCTGGAGTCATGTTCGTCTGAAGAGGTTCATATAAATCGTTGATATAGATTTTCAATGGGAACTCTTTTCGACGTTTCGGCATTAGAGGCACCTCGACTACAAAATAGAAAAATATAGTGTGACATAGTTGAATAGTTATTCTCATTTTCTCATCAGATGCACAATTGAATGTAGACAATATATGATGTCAGTAACATTCTAGTGCACATAAAGAGAAAACTGCATTTCGGTTTTTGGGATATATATATATATATACATTTATATATATATATATATAAAATTCTAACAATAAATACTAATCCAAGTGCAAAAATACGAAATAAGAATTACGTGTAGCCTAGCTTAAAAATTATGCACCTGATATATAGCACATAACTGCTTTCGTTTCAATAATATATGTATATAAGTCGTATTAAATCTCAAGTGTTCTACTTGGATAGCTATGGATATTGATTTTTTGGGGGTATATTCCAAAACGGCTTCTTGCGGGTGATATTGTAATATTGTGTATGTAATATAATTGTTTGACGTTCTTTATAAAAAATATTCTATGTGCAATCTTCTAATTACTCTTTACTCCTATAAAATGAAAATGGGGTTTTAAGGTATTTCAGTTTATATTTGATCACTTAATCCTGACAAGTTGACAGTGACTGTGATCGGTCCATTTATGTGATATATAGTGTTTGAAGATGTCAATAACTGTTTGAGGTAGACGGATTAATTTTATTAGACAATCAATAAATTTTACTGTTACCGAAGGAGACTGATGTTTAAACATTAGGTGCAATATCTATAAGTAGAGCGCGAAAAGATACTCATTTCATGTAATTTGTATATTGGAAAGTCTTTACATTATAGACAGAATATGATTTCGTTTTTCCCCTCTACATGACTTTCGTATATGGGGAATTTACAACCTCCAGCTCACATTTTGGTGGTAAATTTCATTTTACACGCAGACACCAAACTTTGGTCCGAGCTTAACCAACTATGCACCCCCAAACATCCCCCGCAAGGAGATGGGGCGAAATTAAGGGTATTTCTGGGCCAGCTACAGGGTACCCTGAATCATAATCCATCTTCTTGTTTCTAAAATACAAGCGATCTCGCTTAATTCCATGTAACATACCTCCACATAGTTGACCTGAGTATCAAAATTCATTGCCAGTATAAGGCATTTAGTTTCTGGCAAAAATGTTCGGATCCCTTCTATCCCTGGCAGAGAGAAGCCACCAAACAAATACGGAAGAACATTATCCGGATGCGTGAGCCTACCGGCAAGTTACGGTAGTTGACACACAGGCTCTAAAATCAGCTTGTGTAGTAGGTAATTTAGTTTTTCAAATGAATAAGCTTAAACATAAACATATTTTATTAATTCTCACAGATATAACAGGTGGGAGGTAATACAGAGCTCTAAACAGAAATCAGTACACACAAAAAAATGACTTTGGTAATAGAAAGATCCTAAGAGTAGATTTTCGTCTCAATTTAGTCATCTTCTGTGGCACATATTTCCCGCCACTGTACTATATATATATATATATATATATATATGTATGTATGTGTGTGTGTGTGTGTGCGTGCGTGCGTGCGTGCGTGCGTGTGTGTGTGTGTGTGTGTGTGTGTTTATGTGTGTAAATTAAATGTACTACTATATAATCAAATGTATAAACGCAATCTTATGTCTTGGCGAATTAAAACATTTATTCTCTTCTAGTTCATGTATTTCAAAAATACTAGCACATACGTTTATGTCTCAGAAAAAGACGGATTGAACATTTTCGTTGGTAGAGAACTTTTAAATTTAATTCTATAACAATAGTAATATGCATCTAATGTAATATCGACAGATATAATCGAGAAATTACCTGTAATCTACTTGTATTCACCTACAGTAGTTTAGTGTTAGGCAATAAAACAATGCCTACATTGATTTTTTGACTATATTACTTCACAGTAACTATGTTATTATTCATGTTAAGCATTAATGTTTGTTACTATTTCATGTTTATTCATATACATTACGTGTAAGGGTAATGTTTATCAAAGATTCGTATTAATACTCAGTTTAATCAAGCGATAAGTAACGTTAAATAACAAATCGGTCAAGGTTTATATCTGGTACTTCAATAAAGAGCCACAATATTATTCGCATCACTACATTATATATTATCTAAATACACTTATTATGTAAAACTTTTTCATAACCTTTGATACTTAATCATTGTGCCTTATTATGGAATTCTACAGTGAATAATAAAAACTGAGCGTTTTACATAATCTCCTCGCCGATATGTTTATTATTAGTTAATTTTAGCGAAGTAACTACCACTTGTAAAAATAGCACTAAACTGTCAATGCTATAGAGTTTTGAGATTATTGAAAGCTCTGTAAAAATACACCAACAGAATTATTTTAAACTTTGTACCAGAATTGTTTCTATTGGAATTGCCGTCCCATGCTATTATCCTCCCTACGACCACAAACCGCCCCTCTCTAACTGATCCCCTTTCCAACCCCAACATAACACCACCCCGACCCCGAACCGCAAGTTGTCA
Organism: Homalodisca vitripennis; assembly: GCF_021130785.1. Classification (NCBI taxonomy): domain Eukaryota; kingdom Metazoa; phylum Arthropoda; class Insecta; order Hemiptera; family Cicadellidae; genus Homalodisca; species Homalodisca vitripennis. The sequence continues at coordinate 132,496,039 of NC_060215.1, read as the reverse complement.
ATATTTATGTGGTTTAGGGAGCTCTTGTGTTGTGTTGCTCGCAGTCCTATTAAAATACCTTCAGCACTACGTGTTGTTCATTAGAAATAATTTAAATAATACTATAATAACATTTGTAGATTGGTCTTATAGTTAGAACCATGACTAAATTACTACTTATATTTAAAAGACCAATATTCTTCTTAATTGCATGGGTCTTTAAACCGTTTCTCCACGATTCTTACGAGATAGTGTTCTGTTATATCAATATATTGTAGCTTTCATTTTCTTTTGTATTCAATAATTCTTTAATCTGATGTTATGACTTACACTGAAAACCTTTTTGTTCTGTTTCTTGAAATAATGATTCTGAATACTTGAACTGTAATTTACGTAGTTTTCCGTGAACAGAAAACTTTTGGATATTAAAATTAAGGATCTGTACTCAAATTAATAGTAAGCGTACACATAAGCCTGAATGAATTTAAATTGTCTCCTGATTAACAATTTTATGAGTCATCGAAAACTAATTTTACAAACATTACGGTTTTAAGATTACGTGCTTCTCAAAATATTACATTTTTATAAAATACAGCGTAGTATGAAAATTTACACATTTTATTAATACTTCAGCAGAATCGTTGGTAAAAGACTCTTTTACTCAGGAAATAAAAGAAGGCCAAGTGTTATCTTTACCTGGACCAGACGAAAGGTTGTATTGTAGACCTTTAGGACTACATCCAAAAAAACTAAAAGACGCTAAAGATCTTGCAGAAAAATATGTGCCTCCGGAATTTCTTTGGTTTTATATTAGTCTTACTGAACGAGTAAAGAACTTATAGGGTGTTGAAAAGGACACCCTAACTAATTGTAATTAACTCACGGATTGAAACAATGTAATAGTGTTTAATTTTACATTTTGAAAATTATTTAAATGTATGAATACATTAGGATTACGTTATAATGAATTAATGTTTCATTTTTCCCTTTAAAATTACTAAATACCATGTGACAGAACCGTTATACGTGAATTGGATTGGCTATGGGTGCAACAACCAGGCAGCTCCACTTTCATAAATTTTATTTTGATTAAACCAACCCGAAATTGTAATATATAGAGTTTGGAACTATTAAAGGGTGGTATTGCCTATGTCATAAATTATTTTCATTAATTTTCACAGGTGAGAATTATTAAAAAAAAAATTTTTTTGTTCATCTTGACAATTTTACAAAAATGAGCTTTCTGGTTTTTGCACCCAGTTGTTCAATTCAATTATATTGTACATGCTCGGAAAACCAGATACCTGTCAAATGAGTTTGATGTACATTCGTTAAATTTCTATAAATGGCAATAAACTAATTTAATGTTTAAATAAACATTGAATTACAAAAAGTACTTGCTCCGCCGAGACTCGAACCCACGTAATTTAAAACAAATATGTTTGTTTTGACTGAACTCATTATATTAAATTGGTCCATAAATCAATAGATCCATACTAAAATTAATAGTTTTAATAACAGTCGAAAATTTAAAATCTTTGCTTTAATTGTCATGTAAAATAAGCAACAGTGAGAAGTATTTTAAAGGGTTCTTTGATATATATATAAAATACATTATACGATTAATATACAGTGTAATAGTTATATTATTAATAGAAAACTAGGAAATTATAGTCTTTATCATTCGAATTGTATGCTTGTTTTAGAATCTCATAACAAAACATTTGTAAAAAGACACACTAAGAGGAATCGGATTGCTCTACAGCCGTCGAATTTACAGAAATGGTAGTTTTCAACAGCAATCGGATAGCTGTATCGGCCATTATTGGGGAACGTTATATTGTCCCGTTCCCAAGACTAACCGTGTGGTGTCAGATAACTGAAGCTATTTCCCATCTAAGTATGTCTTTGGTATTATTTTGTCCCACCATTTCCAGAACCTTTAGTGTGTTATATATTATTCGACCGGCTTTTTCACACCTGAAACATACAATTCTAGTAGTTTTGTTATGAATTAAAGTTAACCTTGGTAAATTAAAACCTAGAAAACCTTTAGTTATCTAATACAGTTTTATCTCATTCAAATCTTTTCTCTATCCTTATCGATTGATAGATAATTTATATACGTAATTTTATTCAGACCAATGTTATCAAAAATTAAGATAACATTACTCAACTGGCTTGCGGTGTTTTTAATTCTTCGTTTTACTTTGCCTCAGTCATAAATAACATCAAACCTTGTCCGGTTCACTCCAATAATTGCTTGCATTATAAAAATATTATTCCAAATTTATATGCATAACTGTAGACAATCTGTCTACAGTCTGCCCGTGTTAAATCGAAACTACCAAGGCCAGAGTATTTTAAAAGATTTAATTGTGAATGAAAAGTTTCGATATGATATATCTCAAACTGAATTGTTAGTTAATTGATGTATTAAAAAATTGTCATTGACCAAAATTTTGGATATAAAATATCTTTTAATTTAATAATTTATTACCGGTTGTAATCGATCCTGGATACTAATTTTTTTTCACATTATGATGCTTCTGTTTATTTATTATTAAGTATATATGTACAGAACTTATCGTGTTTTCAACTTTGCATCGAGATATCCCTTAAGCATTTGGGGAGGACAATAAAAATATAAGATTGTAATAGGAGAAGCTTCGTCCACCCTCATGCTCTAACTGCAGCCTACTGCACAAGTACTGAGATACTTTAACGTCAATAATTTAATCTCGTCTATACGCCACTTGATGTTTCCAATTTAAACATGTTGGCATCTTTCTTATAGGAAAGAAATTTTATAATCATTCGAATTTGACTAAAGTTTAATTGCCTAACTAGCATTGCAAACTGTCAAAAACTGCAGCATAAGTGAGCTGATGAAAAAATGGTTTCTTTCAACTTTCACATCTCGCGTTAACCAATTACCTCAGGCACACGTCACCATGATAAACATTGCTATCTTTACAGCACACAAATCACTACTACGCGGTAGCTACGTGTTCACCCGTGCTGGAGGGATTTTTTCCAACTACTGGAGGAAGGAACTTGTTCAGGTGGACTTTGATCACCGAACTTCCTTTTCCAGGTGAATTGTTGTGTCATAAAATAAGAAAAACTCGACTGCTTATCTTATTATTCAGAGCCAAAGAGATTACAGTCGTCAAGTTCCGCTGATACTATCACAACAATGTGGATACTGCAATACAAATTAAAACCTAAAAATCATCAGCTCACTTATGCTGCAGTGTTTTGACAGTTTTGCAATGCTTGATAAGCAATTAAACTTTAATAAATTTCGAATTATTATAAATTGTCTTCCTATCATAAAGGTGCGAACATGCTTTAATTGGAAACGTCAAGTTGCGTATAGACCAGATGAAATTATTGATGTATTAAGACAAGTAGTGTAATGTTCATAGTTAACAATTATAAGAAATACGAAGCATTTTAAGTTGTCGAGGTCACTTTTTAAGTGACCTTGACAACATATTTACAGTTTTACAATAATATAAACTGAGAGTTTTTTCTAGGTTAAAGTAAGTAAATAAAGACAGTAATTAAAGGAAATCCGTAGTCACAGCTCTGTTGTGCATTGACTCACACGAGAGTCACCAATCAGGAGAACTTCATCGGACCGCGACTAGACTTGCAAGTCTAGATAACGTAAGTGAAGTGTTTGCATAGGTTGGAAAACGTTCAATGTAATAGTCGATGCTGGTAAACTGGGGGAACAGACTGTTGTGACTAAAGGTTATCTCCAGCAGAAAAATCTTCTCTGACTTATTCGCGTCTCTGCATGTCGCAACTCAGCCCCCAGGTACTTGATATGAGCCTCAACACTTCAGTAGTTGTCAGAAGACACTTGAGATCAGCAAGTAAGTGTTTGATCGTCTCGCGATAAATCTGCCTTCAATCGGTCGTTAATGGCATGTAACTCTTCCCAATTTAGTCTCTACTTACGAGTATAAAAATGTTATTTGCAATGTTTTAATAATTTTATAAATGATAATACTTAATATTTTCTTTCAAGTTTCAACAAATAATTAATGTTTCTCTAAATCTAAATGGTTGGATGTGTGATTGTCTCTCATCTTCATATAGATTGGCCTGAGCTGATCTCAATTCCTGTTGTAATAATAAAACTTTTTCATATATGACAAAGTCTTGAGTTTTACCAGTTATAAGGTAATTTAAGATATGGGTTGCTCGGTAGTAGTGTCCTTATTACGTGCTGTGATTGACTTGACTTTGTTATGCAAAAGAGTATTGGAATCTGGGTCACACCTTAAATTTTACTGAACATCTTACTTATTTTTTATTGAAATTGTAAAAACAAATATATAAGTCAAAATAAACATAGACATTGTCCTGCCCATTAAAAAAATATATCAATATTACACATGTTTTTTATATACAAAGTGATATCAATTAACAAACGCCGCTTTAAACAGGTGTGAGGAAAGTTTGAGATCATTTTAGAAAGAAGAAAATACAAATTCTATCTGTGACCACGTCAGAATAAATATGTGAAACCAATTTTTAATCTAATTCCAGTACAACTATTAAAACGTTGATATACAGGTGCGAGCATGCCTTTAGCTAACTTACACTACAACTGTTGGCTTTGTAATAATATCTATAGTAACAAGGTTTTCCTCATACGGGGTTTATTGTGTAACATTTAGTTTTATTGATGTGAAATATATATTTGGCAAACACAACAGTTTGGTCGATAAACGTTTGACGAAATAGGCTAGTGAAAATGTGGTAATATTATGTCTGTACTTCAGAATCATCCTAAATATATTTTGGATACAAACGTAACAAAGTGGATTTCATCTATTTTTATTTCGATCTTTTTTGATTAAATAATTAATTTATAGGTCCTATTAAGTTTGACCAGCCATCAGAATATTGCTCATTTTAAAACAAATCGTGATTTCGAAGAGTTTTTCATCAACAGATTTTGAACTGAAACTAGAAAAATACATATCTGTCTCCACATGATAGTTGAAAGTAAACGAAGTTGTGTTATGATAGAATGAAGCCCAGCCTATGACTGATACGGCTTCTATATGACAGTCTGCAGCTCTAACAAAGTCGAATACTTGTACAGACTTATAGCATGGTTAGATCCAATCGAAACGAAGAACATCCAAATCTAGGTTATCTTATTTGTATCCAAGGAACAACTGATAAAAGATGTAAGGCATTAAAATGATATAATATCATTACAACATTCAGGTTGAGTTAAACATATAATAAGATACCCAAAACGAACTCAACTCCACTACGCCTACTTCTCTGACACTCCTCTCTGGCAGTTTTGGCCTTGTATACACAGTAAAAGAATTTATATTCATTTTAATCTGTTTTTACGTCCCTATTCTGGCGAATATCTGACGATTTTTAGACAAGGCCCTCATATTCATGCTATAGAGCTGCAATCTACAAAAGGCTTTTAACCGTGTATCCCATAGTATTCTTCTTCACAGGACCAAAACTTACGGGTTTTTTTTTATTAACTAATTAGCTGGTTCGGCTCATATCCAGAAAGGAGAACACCTCAAAAGCTCTCTAAATCAACATTGTCCGGAAAATTCGTCGAAACATATCATCTTGGATCCGTAATTTATTTATACATACTTGACGCTGTGTCCTTGCAAACACCGTCACTTCGCTGATGATTTTCTTTATTTTTTTTTAGGAGTGTTTAGTTAAAAAACTACTCCTTCAAGTTGACCTTTAGCTAACTGCTCTTTAATTACTGTCTAGGTCGCAATATTCTCTCTAGACGTAGTAAAGTGAAGGATCTTGGAGTGAACCTTCCTTCTTCACTATTATGGGACTTTAAAGTGTTTCAACTCCCGCAATAATCTGCCTAATATTAAAAACATATAAGCCTTTTAATGACCTCCAAACTCTGAAGGTCTTGCATTGTTCTCTGGTTCACCCTCATTTAGAATATTGTAGCGTCGTATGGTCTCCGCATTATTATTACCCTAAAGAGTAAATTAGTAATATTTAGATGCTGGTTTGCACCTTTTCGGTCGGGGACTTTTATATTAATATCTGGATGTACCAACTGACCTAGTGGTACATTTCCTCAATTTACAAAATTTGGAGACTGGGTGGTACATTAAGGATTTACTTTTCCTCCTTAGTCTGATGATTTGCTGAGACTGACTATGCCGAATTTCTCTGTCGGATAGAGAGCTTAGAATTCGAAGTAGGATGAGCTCCAAATATTTATTTTAAAATTCTTCGGTTACAACAGCTCTCCAACTTTACTTCGATATGGCACCCTCAGCAAGGACCTCCCGGACTTTGTAGTCATTGACCTTCAGACGTCATCTTAGAGAATTAAAATTATGTCTTGATGCTCAAATTTAAAATCTTTACACACACTCTCGTATATAAACACGCCTCATATTCTATGGAAATAAAGAATTTAAATTAATATATACAATGTATCTATTTTTATACTATTTTGATATAAGTTCTTCTAATTCTATTGCATGGTTTATTATTATTCTTTATTCATTGCGTTATGCTGTGTTTTTTACATTTTACACTGTGACGATTCCAGATGTATAATTTTTGCTTTCATTACTTCTTTAATTAACTGTTATAAAAGTAGTACGAGTTATCAATGGCGAATGTAACTTGTTGTACAAAAAGTTGAGTAGTGTGCCATAAGCCCCTGTCTTCCAGCTATCAATATTATAATAACATTTTTTTGGGTCAAGTAAAACCTAGATACATTAACACATTCTATGGAAACAATATACAGTAGTAGAAAAAGAAAAACTTATGTAATAACGATCTCCTTAAAAATTAAATAGTGTTAATTCATTTTTTAATTTTGTTGTAATTTGGTTTTGTTTTTGTTATTTTGTTTAAATTGATATTGAAACAATAAATACACTTCCAGAGTTAGCTAACAATTGTAAATAAAAATAATATATTTCAGGATTTTTAGCTCTGTACATAAAGTTTCAGGGCTACTAAATTTGTTTACTCCAACAAAGCGTTCTAAAAAAGTAGCCATCCTTTGGGCTACTATAACATGTAGAATGGATGTGTAAGGGCCGCTAAAGTGGATGACACCGTGCTTAATTATTACCTCTAACCTACAAGTATACAGTGTTTTTAAATAATCACGATAAGGTTAATCACGGTTAAATGACATTTGCGCGTGTAATATATGTTTATATTTGCTGCTCTCAGTTTCTTCACTAAATGGTCCATATGTTCTTCATTTACTTTTCGGTTGTAATCAATTAATACGCTTAGGCATTTGATTTTATTAATAATTTCATCTCATAGAAAATTATAATTAAAGAATGCTTTTAAGAAAAAGGTTAAAGTCAATTTCAAATGATTTAATGTTTGTCAGATCAAATAAAAATATTTCTTGGCCTTGTCTGAATTCATCAAATGCTTATTGATAATTCAATGTGTTATTGAATGCAAGTCCAACATTATTTTACTTTCAATAACGTCACATGTATCATCGCTAGCGAAATGTCATCAGCGAATGCTAGTATTTATTTCTTCAGTCTTTTTATAATACATCATTGATACAAATCACGCAAAAACCGTCTATAAAAATCTATATAGGTTGCAATTGCGCGGTTTTCTCTATCCAAAGTTGAAACAATATATCTTATACTTCTGTATAATGAAAAATCTGTGCTCTTGTCATAAAATAATTCTATATTGGTAAATAGACAAAAAAGTTATAATCGAAAAATTACACATTCTTTAGTCGAATACATGCTTCAAAAATATTCTAGGAATAGTAAAATACATATTGGTCCATAAGTATTCATACACGACATATTACTAGCTTTATGCACAGGTACGATACATGACACCTTTAGTTGACTTGGAAGTACTTAATTAGCAATGAGCGGATTGAAAATTTGGGTTTTTGGAACTAGAAAAACTCCAAATTCCCTTTTCATCTTTCAACACTGGTTTATATACTCAATTAATTATGAAAGTTGAAATTTTATTAATAATTTTTGCAAGGTAAACAAATGTTTTTGTCTGGCCGTACATGAAAATATAATAATATTACTACAAAAATAGTAAAGGAATTCGCTATCCAACGTTAATTTCCAGCCACCTCATACGTGACATCTCCAACAGTAACGTGTGTGAGGCGCTGCCGCTCAGTTCGGAGCACTGCTACTGCCCTCGGTGGCTTCTATTTTATTTGCACGTCGAATCATCTTTGTGAGTTCTCTAGACATGTTCCTATAACGTTCAGCTAGTGCAATATTGTTTGATGATGATTGATTATATTTCTAGATATATGTAAATGAGAAGTTTTCTAGTTATGTAAAACAATTATAAGCACGTAATTGAAAGGTTTTAGTTTTTCATATAATATTAGTTTTTTTTTAATAGTTAAGGAAATAAATACATTTACATTAAAAAATATACCTAGAGGTGTAAACCTATTTTAATCAATGCAAAGAAGAAAATAGTTACAGTACATCACAAAAATATATTTGATGCTAAAATATCATACTAAAAATATTTATATATATGTAAAAGAAGCCGTCATTTATAGCATACCACTCCATACAATATTATTCATATATGTATGACAAGTTTCCACTTAAATATATATATATATATATATATATATATATATATATATATATATATATACATAAATAAATTATATATTCAGTGCATACTGTAAAACAAAATTACCTTTTATAGGTTGCAAACTGTAAGTTATTGTACTTGTGCAGTGCAAGAAAAAATTTAATACATTTGTATCCCTATCGTTTAAAACGAAAAATAATTCTAAATCAATAGATCCATACTAAAATTAATAGTTTTAATAACAGTCGAAAAATTTAAAATCTTTGCTGTAATTGCCATGTAAAATAAGCAACAGTGAGAAGTATTTTAAAGGGTTCTTTGATATATAATATAAAATACATTATTTAATATACAGTGTAATAGTTTTATTATTAATGGAAAACTAGGAAATTATAGTCTTTATCATTCGAATTGTATGCTTGTTTTAGAATCTCATAACAAAACATTTGTAAAAAGACACACTAAGAGGAATCGGATTGCTCTACAGCCGTCGAATTTACAGAAATGGTAGTTTTCAACAGCAATCGGATAGCTGTACGGCCATTATTGGGAACGTTATATTGTCCCGTTCCCAAGACTAACCGTGTGGTGTCAGATAACTGAAGCTATTTCCCATCTAAGTATGTCTTTGGTATTATTTTGTCCCATTTCCAGAACCTTTAGTGTGTTATATATTATTCGACCGGCTTTTTCACACCTGAAACATACAATTCTAGTAGTTTTGCTATGAATTAAAGTTAACCTTGGTAAATTAAAACCTGGTAAACCTTTAGTTAACCAATACAGTTTATGTCATTCAAATCTTTTCTCTATCCTTATCGATTGATAGATAATTTATATACGTAATTTTATTCAGACCAATGTTATCAAAAATTAAGATAACTTTACTGAACTGGCTTGCGGTGTTTTTAATTCTTCGTTTTACTCTGCTAAAGTCATAAATAACATCAAACCTTGTCCGGTTCACTCCAATAATTGCTTGCATTATAAAAATATTATTCAAATTTATATGCATAACTGTAGACATCTGTCTACAGTCTACCCGTGTTAAATCGAAACTACCAAGGCCAAAGTATTTTAAAAGATTTAATTGTGAATGAAAAGTTTCGATATGATATATCTCAAACTTAATTGTTAGTTAGTTGATGTATTACAAATTGTCATTGACAAAATTTTGGATATAAAATATCTTTTAATTTAATAATTTATTACCGGTTGTAATCGATCCTGGATACTAATTTTTTTCACATTATGATGCTTCTGTTTATTTATTATTAGGTATATATGTACAGAACTTTCGTGTTTTCAACTTTGCATCGAGATATCCCTTAAGCATTTGGGGAGGACAATAAAAATATGAGATTGTAATAGGAGAAGCTTCGTCCTACCCTCATGCTCGAACTGCAGCCTACTGCACAAGTACTGAGATACTTTAACGTCAATAATTTAATCTCGTCTATACGCCACTTGATGTTTCCAATTTAAGCATGTTGGCATCTTTCTGATAGGAAGAAATTTTATAATCATTCGAATTTGACTAAAGTTTAATTGCCTAACTAGCATTGCAAACTGTCAAAAACTGCAGCATAAGTGAGCTGATGAAAAAATGGTTTCTTTCAACTTTCACACCTCGCGTTACCAATTACCTCAGGCACACGTCACCATGATTAACATTGCTATCTTTACAGCACACAAATCACTACTACGCGGTAGCTACGTGTTCACCCGTGCTGGAGGGATTTTTTCCAACTACTGGAGGAAGGAACTTGTTCAGGTGGACTTTGATCACCGACCTTCCTTTTCCAGGTGAATTGTTGTGTCATAACATAAGAAAAACTCGACTGCTTATCTTATTATTCAGAGCCAAAGAGATTACAGTCGTCAAGTTCCGCTGATACTATCACACAATGTGGGTACTGCAATACAAATTAAAACCTAAAAATCATCAGCTCACTTATGCTGCAGTGTTTGACAGTTTGCAATGCTTGATAGGCAATTAAACTTTAATAAATTTCGAATTATTATAAATTGTCTTCCTATCATAAAGATGCGAACATGCTTTAATTGGAAACGTCAAGTTGCGTATAGACCAGATGAAATTATTGATGTAGTAAGACAAGTAGTGTAATGTTCATAGTTAACGATTATAAGAAATACGAAACAGTTTTAAGTTGTCGAGGTCACTTTTTAAGTGACATTGACAACATATTTACAGTTTTACAATAATATAAACTGAGAGTTTTTTCTAGGTTAAAGTAAGTAAATAAAGACAGTAATTAAAGGACATCCGTAGTCACAGCTCTGTTTGCATTGACTCACACGAGAGTCACCAATCAGGAGAACTTCATCGGACCGCGACTAGACTTGCAAGTCTAGATAACGTAAGTGAAGTGTTTGCATAGGTTGGAAAACGTTCAATGTGATAGTCGATGCTGGTAAACTGGGGGGACAGACTGTTGTGACTAAAGGTTATCTCCAGCAGAAAATCTTCTCTGACTTATTCGCGTCTCTGCATGTCGCAACTCAGCCCCCAGGTACTTGATATGAGCCTCAACACTTCAGTAGTTGTCAGCAGACACTTGAGATCAGCAAGTAGTGTTGATCGTCTCGTGATAATCTGCCTTCAATCGGTCGTTAATGGCATGTAACTCTTCCCAATTTAGTCTCTACTTATGAGTATAAAATGTTATTTGCAATGTTTTACTAATTTTATAAATGATAATACTTTAATATTTTCTTTCAAGTTTCAACAAATAATTAATGTTTCTCTAAATCTAAATGTTGGATGTGTGATTGTCTCTCATCTTCATATAGATTGGCCTGAGCTGATCTCAATTCCTGTTGTAATAAGAAAACTTTTCATATATGACAAAGTCTTGAGTTTTACCAGTAATAAGGTAATTTAAGATATGGGTTGCTCGGTAGTAGTGTCTTATTACGTGCTGTGATTGACTTGACTTTGCTATGCAAAGAGTATTGAATCTGCGTCACACCTTAAATTTTACTGAACATCTTACTTATTTTTATTGAAATTGTAAAAACAAATATATAAGTCAAAATAAACATAGACATTGTCCTGCCCATTAAAAATATATCAATATTACACGTGTTTTTATATACAAAGTGATATCAATTAACAAACGCCGCTTTAAAACAGGTGTGAGGAAAGTTTGAGATCATTTTAGAAAGAAGAAAATACAAATTCTATCTGTGACCACGTCAGAATAAATATGTGAAACCAATTTTCAATCTAATTCCAGTACAACTATTAAAACGTTGTTATACAGGTGCGAGCATGCCTTTAGCTAACTTACACTACAACTGTTGGCTTTGTAATAATATCTATAGTAACAAGGTTTTCCTCGTACGGGGTTTATCGTGTAACATCTAGTTTTATTGATGTGAAATATATATTTGGCAAACACCACAGTTTGGTCGATAAACGTTTGACGAAATAGGCTAGTGAAAATGTGGTAATATTATGTCTGTACTTCAGAATCATCCTAAATATATTTTGGATACAAACTTAACAAAGTGGATTTCATCTATTTTTATTTCGATCTTTTTTGATTAAATAATTAATTTATAGGTCCTATTAAGTTTGACCAGCCATCAGAATATTGCTCATTTTAAACAATTCGTGACTTCGAAGAGTTTTTCGTCAACAGATTTTGAACTGAAACTAGAAAAATACACATCTGTCTCCACATGATAGTTGAAAGTAACGAAGTTGTGTTATGATAGAATGAAGCCCATCCTATGACTGATACGGCTTCTATATGACAGTCTGCAGCTCTAACAAAGTCGAATACTTGTACAGACTTTAGCAGGTTAGATCCAATCGAAACGAAGAACATCCAAATCTAGGTTATCTTATTTGTATCCAAGGAACAACTGATAAAAGATGTAAGGCATTAAAATGATATAATATCATTACGACATTCAGGTTGAGTTAAACATATAATAAGATACCCAAAACGACTCAACTCCACTACGCCTACTTCTCTGACACTCTCTGCAGTTTTGGCCTTGTATACACAGTAAAAAAATTTATATTCATTTTAATCTGTTTTACGTCCCTATTCTGGCGAATATCTGACGATGTTTAGACAAGGCCCTCATATTCATGCTATAGAGCTGCAATCTACAAAAGGCTTTTAACCGTGTATCCCATAGTATTCTTCTTCACAGGACCAAAACTTACGGGTTTTTTGGTTAACTAATTAGCTGGTTCGGCTCATATCCAGAAAGGAGAACACCTCAAAAGCTCTCTAAATCAACATTGTCTGGAAAATTCGTCGAAACATATCATCTTGGATCCGTAATTTATTTATACATACTTGACGCTGTGTCCTTGCAAACACCGTCACTTCGCTGATGATTTTCTTTATTTTTTTAGGAGTGTTAAGTTAAAAACTACTCCTTCAAGTTGACCTTTAGCTAACTGCTCTTTAATCACTGTCTAGTTCGCAATATTCTCTCTAGACGTAGTAAAGTGAAGGATCTTGGAGTGACCCTTCTTTCTTCACTATTATGGGACTTTAAAGTGTTTCAACTCCCGCAATAATCTGCCTAATATTAAAAACATGTAAGCCTTTTAATGACCTCCAAACTCTGAAGGTCTTGTATTGTTCTCTGGTTCACCCTCATTTAGAATATTGTAGCTTTGTATGGTCTCCGCATTATTATTACCCTAAAGAGTAAATTATTAATATTTAGATGCTGGTTTGCACCTTTTGGGTCGGTGACTTTTATATTAATATCAGGATGTACCAACTGGCCTAGTGGTACATTTCCTCAATTTACAAAATTTGGAGACTGGGTGGTATATTAAGGGTTTACTTTTCCTCCTTAGTCTGATGATTGCTGAGACTGACTATGCCGATTTTCTCTGTCGGATAGAGAGCTTAGAATACGAAGTAGGATGAGCTCCAAATACTTATTTTAAAATTCTTCGGTTACAACAGCTCTCCAACTTTACTCCGATATGGCACCTCAGCAAGGACCTCCCGGACTTTGTAGTCATTGACCTTCAGACGTCAGCTTAGAGAATCAAAATTATGACTTGATGCTCAAATTGAAATTTTTTACACACACTCTCGTATATAAATACGCCTCTTATTCTATGGAAATAAAAAATTAAATTAATATATACAATTTATCTATTTTTATACTATTTTGATATAAGTTCTTCTAATTCTATTTCATGGTTTATTATTATTCTTTATTCATTGCGTTTTGCTGTGTTTTTACATTTTACACTGTGACGATTACAGATGTATAATTTTTGCTTTCATTACTTCTTTAATTAAATGTTATAAAAGTAGTACGGGTTATCAATGTCGAATGTAACTCGTTGTACAAAAAGTTGAGTAGTGTACCATAAGCAACTGTCTTCTAGCTATCAATATTATAATATCATTTTTTGGGTCAAGTAAAACCTATATACATTAAAACATTCTATTGAAACAATATACAGTATTAGAAAAAGAAAACTTATGTAATACCGATCTCCTTAAAAATTAAATAGTGTTAACTAATTCATAACCACATTCATTGTTATCCTACCTGTCCTCCAAGACCTAATCCATCGTTGTTATATTTTCTAACAATTGTGTTTTCAGTACCGATGCAAACCGGTTCCGACTCGCAACCCTAATAATATGGTTAGGAAGGGAATTCCTTAATGGGTAAATAGTAAAGAGAACTTATTATAAGTTGACGTCCTTTGGCGAGGAACGAGAAAGATTGATGAGCCATGGCTATTGTTGGAAGATTATATACGTTAACAATATTTTACATTTTAAGGCTTAAAATTTTTTAGATAAATGGTATCTGATTAACGTGCATTTTAAAGCATTTATCCACCCACGTGAGTCCAAGAGTTTTGAGATAAATTATTTTTGACAAGCTTTACAAGAAAGGTAAACAATTATAAAGATCCTAGACTATATTAAACGTAATTGTTACATTATTAAAAAAGATTTGCAATGGGTGACGTTTTTTGAAAATCTAAGACTAAAATAAAAAAAATATGTGCAAGATCTGCTTAGTTAGTATTAATGATGAAATCTATTAACTTCACAAGTCTAAATAAAGCATAAATTACAGGAAGTTGGTTATTCCCATAGTAAACACGTGACTGCCGCTTCTCAAACTTACTGAGCAGTAAGATTTATGTCACCAATTATCCACGAGACGCACAGAAATCAATCCATCAGCCTCCCGTTAAAACACCGACACGTTCGTTGCTCAGCCGGAACCATGGCGATATTGAGCGCGTCTCACTCTGAGATAGAAACACCCACGAGAGGTTAACGTTTAAAACTCAGAAACTGTGAGTTCGAATAAACAGAGTTAAAACCATCGTGCCAAATGTTTAATATATTAAAACTTGTAAATATTGATACGTTCTGGACTTAACATTATTCCTATATATTATTACATTTTTTACATTATTTTCCTCGTTTAAATTGCAAAAGTGTGATGGAAGTTAACTAGGAGCCTCTCATACCCATAGATGTAATTTTAGTCGTTACAACTTAAATTGGACAAGATGTGGGTAATATTCTACTACTAAAATTGAGGTTGCACTTATAAAAAAAGTGGTTCTCCGTATTTAAGTGGAGGATATGACTTGGTTTCATATGTGAATAATCATAAAAAAACTGTTAATTATAATATTCTTAAACGTGAAAATGGTGGAATTGTAACGTATAACATAAATTAAAACATAAACTCAAATTATTTTATAATGAGTTTGAAATTAAGTTGAGCAGTGTGTTAAGACCGAAATTGTGATAAAGGTTAACCAAATAAATTATTGTCTCTGAAAGTGCAGTTATAGTTATAGTAAATATTAGAATATGTGCTTCTAATATTTAAAGTTTTGTAATAAAATCCACTAATTTCGATATTACTTTGGCTAGCTTTTGGAACTGAACTCTATTGTATATTACTCCGTGGATGCCTCATATCCCTAAAATAGCGGAATTTGTAGTTATAGCTTAAAAAAGCATAAAGCTTACTAATATTGTTACTTTAACAAGGAATTAATTAGATTTTGGTTTTACTCGCTTGTTAAAAGGTAGATATTAATAAAAGTTATCCTAAGGAACTATTTCATCTACTGTAAAAATGTTTCAGTCAAAAACGTAAAAAAAATTTATACGTTTCCATCAAAAACGTTTAATTAATAAAAAACTAACAAAATGTTTTATGTTAGTGGGAGCCTTACACCTGTAAAATGAGTTGTAACTGTTGTTCCACTAATACATTTTAATACTAATGTCTTGGCCTTAAAGTGGGTAGCATTTGTTAAGTAAATAGTACGACTTGTACCACTAGTTTATATAGATATATCTTTTGTGCGTTTGGTTTAAGCTGGGACCTTTACAATTATAATTTCTGAGAAGCAAATAACAGAGAAATATTAATGTGTTATAGCGTAAATCATAGCACCAAATTGTTTTTATGGTCCTTTGGAGAAGCAATGTATTGACCCCACCTAAAAAGATTGTATTTACTGATTTATTGAGCTAAGTTTATTGTAAGCTTGAATTATTATGTGCTAATATTCACTTTAATGTTGAATACATTTATACATCGCAAAATATAATAAAATTACCATAACATATATAAATATATCTGATCAACATTCTACTAAACTTTAACTTAAAATAATTCTTATTATGATCAAATTTATTTGAAGGAATCTACTTTAAAATTCCTTAGGATCATTTATCCCTGAACCTAAGGCTAAAGTCACTTACAAACCCTAGAAAAATACCTTGCTTAGATACTTTTGCTGTAAAATCTCACAAGTTGAAATGCACTTGGTTATTTAACTGGATAAACTATGAAAATAACCTAAATTATTTCACTAAAAATGAATGTAAACATGTTAGACGTAGATATCCTAATGGGATTCCACATACAGGTTCACACTGCAAGTGATTTCTTTGTATTTATTTATTGGTTGAAAATTTACAGTGTTTTAATGCTCACATTAATATTATAAGTTTATGATGACTTTCTTTTGTTATCATACATATTATGAAAATATTGAAATTGATATAAAATAAAAATATATGCAGATAAACCAGTATATTAGTAAGTTGAGAATAAACTATTAACAAACATAGAGTAACAACAGGAAAAGGTTTTATTTGTGTATCAACTTGTTCAGACGGCGATATGACCGAATATGTTATCTACAATCTATCTACCTTTGTTACACAACCTTCGCCGAGTGCTGAGTCAGCGGGTCGGCGAAATGTCATCTCTTGTTGCTGTTGTTTGCCAACTTGTAATTACCTTATCCACGAAAAGCTGAGAGCAGCACAAACCAGAACTTTATTCTGCTAGTCAAATTTGTGTTGCTAGTTGATAGTATAGTTGAAAAATGGGGCTAACAAAAGTTATATTCTTCACTAATTTTACAACTTTTTTCAACTGTGAAACTTCCTTTTTCATTCAGTAAATACTAGTAGTCTATTAACCAATGCGTCCATTTCAAACATCAGCTATACCTTAAATTTTATGAACACATAACACTCTTGATCTGTGTTAATAGTTATAAAATAAAGTATGCAGCACGCAAATAAATGATAAGTAAGGTTTTGAATTAACTATAATCCATTTATACGTATTTAGCTTAAAATTTATGAACCTTATCTGTATATCTGTAGTACTTAGTTCATATAGCTAAATTATATAATTATAGTAACAAATCATTATCGTGCCTCATTGCTTTCATAAATATTGTATTTAATTATTAATTTTAAATTAGTCAATTTTCAAAACAGCGTGGTATGACCGAGATTTTTTTATTTATATCCCCACTTACCATTATTTTAATTAAATAGTACGATAATATTTGACAGCGTATTAAGTCAAAAAAACACAAATGCTTTATTTCACGACAATAAGTACAGAAATATGTTATAGAATAAATTTCGTAAAATGTATAATATATCACTCATAAATTATTACCAACCAACGAAATAACATTCACTTGTACTCTTATATTCTGTCAGTAAACTGAAGGCACCGCGGCCCATAATCATAGTAGTGGCCTACAGACTCGTAGTACTACAGATCTTCGCTTACCCAAGGACTCTCACACGCACAGTTACAGCTTCAATGATAGACCTTCCCTATCAGTCATCGGCTGTTGACAATTTTCGTACATACGTAAAGACCATTTTCGGTTACTCTCATTTACTTTATTTGATTTGCATATGTAATTTTCACACCAAAACAAAGACAATGAGTAACAGCAGGATAATAATTTATCTTTTTTATCAGTGTTTAACCAACTCACTAAAGAATGACCAAAAATTTGGTTTGACACTCTCGCACAGATTCAACCTAACCATGACACCGATGAATATTCAATTCACAACTGCTAAACGTGCACTCGTATGAATTTGACCTACTCAGTAGGTACAAGATTGAAATCGTTTACAGAACCAGACGTTATTGTTAAACATGTGGTATTCAACCTCCTACACAAAACCATGAGGGACCTCTTACCTTATTCAAGATGCAAACAATCAAGAATTTTTCAGATTTACGATTAGAAACCTTCTACGATTCTGACACTCGAGCACGAGATAATGACAAGGAAACAAACATAGATACGTCAGGTGTTCAGACGCGGCACACCGGCAAAGAGACAATAGCTCAACATACGTTACAGAAGTACACGAAAAGTACTGACAGTCTGACTAATACATACTTCTCAAAATCTGTGAGGAATAGATATGTTATATTTAAACAATGGCACATACCGATAAATTAAAAAAAGGAACTTCTTTACTATGATATACCTCATACTTTACTTGCTCAAAATATATTACGACACTATGGATACAAATTATTTTATTTATTATTTCATATAAATATATAAATATTCCTATCGGTTTGCAAAACTACTTGAGAACTTAATTGGTTTTAAAACAATTGTACAGCCTCCAAGAGGCATTTGAGTAGGGTTGAATCAGTTGACAGAACTGGCATATAGTTTTAAAAGGCGAGTTTTGTAATTTAAATGTATAAATGATATAAAAATAAAGACAAATAATATTGTTATACACAATAAAAAGTATGTTATATTTACAATGCAATTAAATAAACCTTGTATGACGTATAAAAACCCTTATATGTTCTATTTTGTAAGTTAAGTAACTTGCACAGTAATTAGGTACGAGCAGAAGGCTTTCATATACACAATCTACACTTGTAGGTAAATTACACGCACTCATGGGACACGTATGGGACAAAATTTAATACAATTTACAAATGCTAGTACAACAGAAAGCCTTGAAACATACTCGAGCTAACCATGGTGGAATTAAGTTTAACATAGGCCAGTGTCATTGATAACCGCCGTTGCTAACATTTTAAAATTTAATTTAAACATAAATTAATAAAATATTTAGATGAGAGGTTGATATTTTCTCCTGATCAATTTGGATTTTTCCCGGGTAGGTTTACCGATACAGAAACGATTGAGAAACATGTCATCCTTATGCGAATGCTTCAGAAAGTTATGACCATACAATACCTTTATATGAGGAAAGCATTTGATGTTTTTTGTATATTCATATTCTTGTTATAAAAATGAAAAAATAAAGAATAGGATACTCTATTTTGCCATGGTTAGAGTCTTTATATACAGGCAGAAAACAAACTGTAAAGATATACGAAGCGTTTAGTGACATGGTTGAACTACAATGCAATGTATAACGTTAGACATGTTATGAATAATCTTGCTCTTGGTATTCATAAATGACATGTAACGTATTCAACTGAATTCAAGTATCTTCGCATATGCCGATGATAATGCACTTTTATTTTCGGCGTACGATAAGGAATCGATAAAATTGAAAAATAATTAGTGATTTGAATATAGTTTCGACAAGGTTAATTTACAACAGATTATTAATAAACACAATAAAACAAAATTTTTAGTATTTTTGAAACTAATCAACCAAGGAAACAGCTGTAAAATAACTTTCAAATGACGTAACACATAATAGTAGTTCTAAATATCCGAAATTGTAGTATAAGTGAAATATTTGGGACTTTTCATAGATCTCAAAAACTTAAATGGAAGCATTATGTTGATTATCATGACAAGAAGCTGAGAAAAATCTGTTACGCTCTACATCACATTAGAAATCATCTGAAGTTTCAACACTTCATACAGCTTTACGATCTTTGATAGCGTGCTTAGGTATAGCATATTACATTTGGAAGGTACATAACCAACAGTAAAATTACTTATAATTTTGAGTGAATGGCAATCTTCACATATAATTATTTAGGTTAGAAGGAAAGATTCTGGAAAATGAGCACCTTATTTTTGAGAAAATTCGCTGTTATGCTGTCTGATGTATGTGCATGCAAGAATTGAGCAGTTTTTAATGAGGCAGTTTAACAGAGTAAAAATATTTGCACAGTATATTAAAGTTAAGTTTAGAAGCTTGAGTAGGGAAATTGCAGTATAATACAGATTTGTTATTTATGCAAAGCTATTGAATAAAATAATTTTAAATCTAACAATAAGATTATATTTCCAAAGAAACCTACATTTTAAAATAAAATCATGAACTTTTAATTAACATAACAAACATTTGATTATATTTTTAATATTAGTTTAATGAATAGTTAGTAATGTTAATAATTGATAGTTTTTATGCTTTTAAAATCATTCTTTTTTATGTACTGTTGTCACTACACAAATAATTTATGAATATTTAGCAGCAATTTCATAGTTTATCTTTTGGTTATTTTCTTTCAGAGTTTATATTTTTTACGTTTAATTGTTTATTTATAGTTGTTATACTTACAGATTTTGTTTATTTGTAACTTATTTATTAAATGCCAAGTTTAGTATACGCAGGAAAAGCGGTTCATAGTCTTGGCTGAGTGATAAGCATGAGAGCTGTTATGCGCTCTAGTGGTAATACAGTTGTTTTCTATTTGTTATACTGTATATACAATTTACTTGTCAATTATAAAATTGCATTATAAGTTTAAGCTTTGTTAATTTCTGTGTTTCGTTCATTGTTATTAGTATGAGCCATTTCTGATCTCTGGGTTATGTTTGCATGTAAAGGTATTGTATAACACACACAATATTATTAATTTAGTACAGCAATGAAAAAGGTTACAACTATGGGTGTGGTAATAAGAAAACATTTCATAATATGGCAGATTTGTACAGTAAGGCATCAAGAAATGAATAAATGTGTTGTGTTGTTTACTAAAGTAAGAGGATATTACTTACAGAGCATTTGAAGCTCAATGAATAGTTTTACTGTGTAATATAATTTGATCGTTCCTTACTGAGGCTATTGTACCGATGAAGATGCTTATTTGGAAAAAATATGAAATTTAGTGATGATGAGATGCATCATCTCTGTTATGATGTATTAATTTTAGTGAAACCGCTCTTTATTTTAAGCTCTTAATAGTTAGAATGTAGTTGTGACACTTTGGTTAAATCTATTCAATATTAGTATAAAATGTAGTAAATAATATATTGATTGAATATTAGGGATTTAATTTTCATATATTGACTATATGCGGATGGATATACATTTTCATAAGTTATAATTTCTATTTCGCAAACTTATTTTAAATTAAATAATAATTTTTTTCAATAACCTGTTTACATTGAATTTCTTCAATGAAAAATATAGCAACAACTCTTTAATTCCCAACACGCTACTGTCAAGCTAAAGAGATTATTCTAATAATCAGACATAATTATCTAACAATCAAAATCTTTGAAAACAAACAAATCGGCAATGCACTGAATACATCAGACTTAATTTACTAAATTTATAACAGAATAACAAAGTACGAGTACACCGTGATATGAAATTAACACGGTCACTCTTTGTTCCTGACTCTGCTCATTTTCCAACGTTTATCTCACACGCAGATGGTTCTAATTCTTTCGCAATATATGTAACCGAAGTGTAACAACAACTTTCTAACTATTGAGTTCTTAAAATAACAAAAAACTGTTTTACTAAAACTAATACTTCAAAACAGAGTAAGATAAAATTCCTGTTTTTCCAAATCAGCATCTTTATCGGTATAGTAGCCTTAGAAAAGAACGATTAAAATATATTGCCCAGTAAAAACATTCATAGAGCTACAAATGATCTTTAAGTAGTATCCTCTTACTTTAGTAAGCTACATAACACATTTATTAGTTATAAATATTCAACCCAAGTAAAATACAATAATTTCATCGAAAGTATATAAATGTTTAAAATTTAATAAAAACCGGTAATATTCATGTTTAAATTTAGAAATATTATTTTATACCACAGTGAAAATAAAATTAACAGTATATAAAATGGTAAAAGGGGCTACAGAAAGACCATGCTGTATTGGTGATCTCAATCAACTTGTTCAAATTTATCTTACTGTTTTCCATCAGCATGAAAATAAAAGGTGGTAAAACCGCTTCCAAAAATTAATACACCTTACAATCATGTCTCATTGTAGACTAGTGTTTATGTTTCTCATAAAAATCGGTTTGTGTTGTTTTTAGTTTGGCAAGAGGGTAATTTTATAGAAACTTATAATATTTAACTCGAAAACCAGTCAGCTTATAGAATATGATTTATTGCAACATATGTACTAATAAATATTAAAGATGAGTCAATAGATGGTGCTATATGCCTAGTTTACAAATTTGTTTTTTTCCGGCTGTTTATTAACATATTCCCTAACTTCCTTACCTAGTTGTTTCGTACTCATAGATTAAGTACAAAAAATCTCCTTCACCTTCCGGAATCTTGCTCACTTCCGCTGGTATAATGATAAGTCAGGACCACGTTGAACTAATATTTGAATTATTAATAATTAATGTAATCCTTAACTTATTTGATACCAGTTAGTCTGAGTAAAATAGTACCAGTAAATATTGAGCCTGAATTTTATAAAGTCGTTGTATTATTTGTTCTCTCTCCACCTTCTGTTTGTCTGTAACTCTATCTATTCCTATGTATATCATAGTCACTTCAGCAAAGCTAATTTTAACACCCACTTCGGCCCTCAAACTGATTTTAAACCACTTCACACTACCATTATGTTATTATCTCTACGTCTATCTGATGTCTATTTTTTATTTGATATAGTGCACATATCTATTATGTGATCATTGATTTTACCTAAATATTAAACGCCAGGCATTTTATCCAACTATTCCATGGTTCAACAATGATGATCTTGCCACTTTAAATAAGTAATGCGTGAAGCATAGTCTGAAGTTGGACCCAAGGAAAGGAAACTTTGTAGTGCTTAACTCAACCTAATCTCACGTAATGCTAAAGCTACAGAACGGCCTGTATGTAATCCTCGTATACTATCAGCAAATGTATAAATGCTTAAGTTTTATGAATTTTAAAATTATGAATGGAGATTTCTTTATTTCGAGTACGGAATTACAGATATTATTATATAATTCTTTGCTGTGGTATAGGGTTTTGTAAGACTAAGGGGTAAATAAGTTAAAAAAAACAGATCTAATAAAAGGTTTTTTTCATTTTACATAGCTTTTAAAGAATATTCTGAAAAATTTCCGTATAAACCTAAAATATACAATCTTAAAAAATGTCTGAACAGAATACAATATCCCAATCATTTCAAGATAATTAATCCTATTCTTGTTTGGATGAAGATTTACTTCCCTTTAATCATAGAAATCAAATTCAATCCTAAAATACTCTGGATATCAAGGATAGATCACGAATTTCTTACAAGATGTAACACTATAATATATAGCACATCAATATAACACAATTAATATCTATATTTTCAGTATAACAAACCAGAGTAACGTATAATAGACCTCAAGAACGTATTCCTGAACCAAGAAACTAATAGATGTAAATAAACTGAAAAAATGCTTGATAAAAGGTTCACATCGTGTGAGCTGAGTCACATATGTAATCTGTTATATTCCTTGTGAATTATTTATGAATTATTAGAGTTCTTCTTAAACAGATATACTTATGCTTGGAAATAAACGAAAACTTTATGTCTTAAATGTAATATTTCTAGGATCTTTGGCTCACAGAAAAAACCAAATCACTTTGAACTCATATTTAGAATCCTTTTAAATGTCTTTTCTTTACATCTAGATACACGTGTTTGCAAGGTTAAATTCCTTTTTCAAAATTTTCAACAAACCCTCCCCAAAATGCAAATGGAGTCATTTTGATACAATATATATTCTAATCGTTACATTGTCATCATCAATATGGTATTCAGAAATATCAAGTGTTAGTCCCCCATCACGTTATTCCTCTTGCAGCATTCCCTATTTTATATTTAATTCTCGCCAACTTTAGCCTGTATTGGGAATACCCGGCAACCCTGTATTGCAACTTTAATGGATAGTCTGCAGACAATGGCTTCACAAGCAACCCGGGATTGCTGGTCTTGTTATATTATTTTAGTAATAGATAAATATAGTAAAGTGTTTAAAACACATTTATATATTAGAATTTGTAAACATTGTACATTTGTATTTATCTTTTTAATAAAATTACTAATTTATTTTTTATAATTATGCCGAAAATGGTCAGATAAAACTTTTCAACAATATTTTATTATTTTTGGTTTTCTGCAAAAAGTGGTAAAAAATGTAACACATTACTGTTCTTTATAAATAATACTTTTTAGATAAGTGTTACACGTAGGAATTTAGAAATCCGTTTCACAGAATTAAATTTACGCAATAGTGAAGTAGTTAATGTGCAGATTAAACCCCCAATATAGACTCAACAAAGGTATACCACCAATCTCAATATTGAGACTGCGAGATTGAAGAGACTGTTTATTTACTATTCACTGAAACAAAGATCAAACGGATGCGGCAGTGGAGGTTCGGCGAGCGGTAACTACATATAATTCTAAAACAGTAAGCTATAAGCTGTATGTAAATGGCGGAAATGTTTGTATAATTCCACTATATGTCTCCACTTCCCATAGAAACTCTCAATTCCTATTAAAATGATTTCTTTTACAATGGTCCTAATTTAATCTTTTTCGTTTATCAGGATTATAAATGTTAATCTCCATATGAAATATCATTAAAATGTTTATTAAAATGTATTAATTATTTTACATTCTTAATACTACCACTCTCTCTGTAACATACCATGTTATAGTTACAAGTAAAATATAGGCATATTAAACAATGACCCGTTTCAATAATATTTAATGCAAATATCGTTCTAAAATTAAATTTTGTTGCTATTGACAACATCAAGAATCAGGCAATTGTCACAGGGTTCACCCTGAATGTTGTTTATTTTTAAAGCCATTTTAATAAAAATTATATTACTTTTATAACATATTTTTAAGATACAGGGATTGTAAAAGTAACATGATTTTTATGTTTGCTATCGCTAAGTGATACAAAAAATCAGTTTATGGTATAACTGAGCTATCGCACATGGCCGGAAAAACTGATAAATTTTATTCTGACAACGTTTTCAAAGTTAACTTTAATAACCAGAACAAATTTAACACGTTTTTATAGTGATCTCACATGATAATGTTTAATACTTTACCTTTTAATTTGCTGTGGTATCAAACACACCCATAAACATCAAATAACGTTGCGATTTATTAAAAATACACTTGTATTATATTTACCTTTAGTAAATGAAATGAAAGCTTCAATAATTTCCTGTTCTTATGCACAAAATCGTGTACAAAGGAATTGGTTAGATATATTAAAAGCAACACGTTCAAAACCAGTATAACATGAATATTGACAACTTGGGGTTGCTGACTGAGAGGCTTGTGGATTGGAGAAATGGCGTGGGTGGAGGTGGAGGTGGAGGTGGAGGTTTTGTGAGGTAAGAGCAGGCATTGAAGGAGAGAGGTTTATTCTGCGGTCGAAGGGCAGTTAACGGCTAGGGACTAACTTCCCTCAGAGGTGGGATTTCTGATTTTTATCTTTCTTCTTGTAGTTTTGTTTCTCTTTGATGGTCTTGTTTGAGTTGAACATCTTTTATACGCGTTACGAAATAGAAGAACACTATTTCTTAGTGTTCTTAAAGAACAGATAATCATTTCACTGTGTATATTTGAATCATGGAAGAAGAAAGCTTTTCAATAAAAATTGATAATACCTTAACTTTGAGCATATAAAAAAGTTTTTTTTTAAACCACTAAACGCTTAATTTTTCTGTTAACTAAGTCTAATCATAATATTTATGAAGGTAGCTACAAAATGGTATTTAAAATATTTATTTAATATTTTAAATTCTTCCCAGGCATTATATTTTCTGAACATAAGTAGGCAGGAAAGATTATTATTATGGATACACTTACAACAAACATTTCAGAAATAAAATCTCAATGAGATTCTTCCACGAGTAGGATCTTTTCTCAGCCACTTGCAGCCTTTAGTTTTATCGTAGGTGTCCCTTATAACAGCATAATGCCAACTTTTCCGTATGAAATTAATCATAATTTTAGTTCATGCTTTTACTAACAAAGTAAACTCAATAATTTAGATTTGTTTTAATATGACCAATTATTGTAAGGCTGTAAAATCACGTATTTCATACTTCGTTCTGTCATATTTCAGTACATTATAAGTTATACAAATCTAAATACACTAGTTTCTAATATTATTACTTTCATTAGTCAACCCTTAACCAAAAGGAGGAACTATATATCGTATAATTGTAGGATAAAATCCGTAACTAATATTTATGCACGAACAACAATAAGTTTCGTAACTACACATACCTTAGCTGAATACGTTTGTAACTAGTTAAGAATAGAATTTAGTGTTTGGCCAAAATTCACCCAAATTAATGTATTAAGAATTAACTTACTTGAGCTCAGCGATTTGAAACCGAAATAATTGACTCCTTATGTAAAAAATTCTAAATTTAATTGTACTTCTTTACCTTCATTAAGCCACGGATTGAACTGTATAAATTTAAAACATTTCTTATTCATTTACCAGATTAGACGAGGGAATAGCCTATCATTGACAAAAAATTATCGAAGAGAAAACCAACTCATTTAGATAAGCTAATTGGCTAAGTTCAAGGTACAACATCAAGTTCAAAGAAATTACTTGCGGCAGGCAGATAGGTTATTGCTTCACATTAGGTATAAAATTTGTTTACTACATGACTTGTTTATAACTTAAATCAACTTCATAGCATTTGTTTAAGGAAACCATATTTAACATAGATTTTTCTGTATCATTCTAAGGGCAAAACGCCCGTGAAAATTTAAGTGGTAATTAAATGATTTCAACGGTTATTGCTAGCAAAATTGTGTACATATATCAGTTAAGACCTAGCTCTGAACCGTATTATTGTAAGATATGCGGGTCGTCACTGTACACTATATGGATCCGGATAAATAATAAGACGTTACAATTTAGAGTAACATTGCTCTAAGACCGCTCATAAAGGAACGGACGGGACACGGAGGTTTAAATGACGGTGTCTGGTGGTGGACTGATGGCTAGCCAACTTGGACCGTAGGTTGTAGGGTAGTGACGTCACAGGAGAGCAGCCTATGAGTATTCTTTATTCGTATCAGACCACATCGTATGATACATCGCCTGACAATACCTACTGCCAACATAACTGGTGCAGACATTAAATCTTGCTATAGGTACATTACCAACTTAGTATTTATCACACTCAATACACTACAATCCTCCCCCTTAAATACATAAGTCCCCTACAATTTTAGAAATTTATTAATTACAATTTTTTTAAACAATTCTCCAATTTTACATCAATTACAATGGATAGAAAATTTACATTATACTCTTTTATTTTTGTAAGTATAGATTATAGAGAACAAAATACAAACCCAATATAATCATTTAACACAAATCAAAACACTTCAATCAAAACCAATAAATCTGAATATAGCAATTAATAACACATTGATTGAACACGATTAACAAATCGATAATAATAATAATACCTAAACAATATTAATTGCATACAAGTCACAATCGGGTTGTATTTACAAGTCCATTTTGACTACAGGTTTACGATCCCTTAGTGGGTATCGTCTAACAGGTGTCATTTGTTTGGGTGAAACGCTGGAACTGTTATTGTTTACATTTGTACGTGGGCTGGGGCTTTGCCCCTGATCGTTTCTGTTATTTTTATGGTTTTGCGGAGAGGGGGGCAAGGTCGTTGCTAAAACTACTGGCGTCCTTGCACTCGCTCTGTCCCGCGACTGTATATCGACCGTTTCCTGCGTGTGCTCTGTTGCCACGCTTGCGTCTGGGGCTGTAGGCATTGTTGTCGAATCCGAAAATTCTGGACTACACTATAACCCTATCAACTGGTCGATATGTCGTTTCCACCTCATGCCCATATTTAGTTCAACTAAATACGTGACTGGTCCTAATCGGGCAACTACCACACCTGGTATCTACTTATTTCTACCTCTGTAATCTCTAGCTATGATTGGCTGTCCAATAGCTAATTGTCTAGTTTTACTACCCCTATAATACAATTGTTGTTTTTCTTGGTTATCTTACATTATTGATTTAACTTTTGGCCGAATCAAATCTAACCTAGATTTTAGCGATCTGCCCAACATTAATTGAGCTGGCGATAGAATGCACTGTATTTCTATAAGTGAACAGAAAATTACTCAAAGCTAATTCTAAATCCTTGGAATTATGAAGAGTTGTTTTCAGTTTATTTTTAATAGTTCTGACTGACCGTTCTGCGAAACCATTGGTTTCTGGGTGGTATGGTGGTGAAAATGTGTGTTTGATACCATTTGACATCAAAAATTCTTTAAACTCCTGACTAGTAAAAGGTGATCCGTTGTCGGACACTATGTGGTCTGCAATTCCATACCTACTAAATAATTCCCTTTATTTCACAATGGTATGAACAGCTGCCGTTGAAGCAACGGGCAACACCTCTGGCCACTTAGAGTACTCATCTTTTACCACCAAAAATAGCTTGGACTGAAAAGGTCCAAAAAAATCAATATGAATTCTAGACCAAACAAGTTCCGGAAAATTTCAATGATGCAGGAAAGCCTTGGGCGGTTTTGCTCGTTCCTCCAAACAGGCTGCACAGCTGTTAGCTAGTTGTTCTATGTCCCGGTCGATATTAGGCCACCATACATATGCACGGGCTAATGCCTTCATGCGAGCAATTCCTATATGTGAAGTATGCAATTCGTTCAGAAGGTTTATTCTGAACCTTTTAGGTATTGCCACCCTGTAACCCCACATCAGAATTCCTTGCTCCAAGGTTAATTCCGACTGTCTAATTTCAAATGGCTTTAGATCTGGTTCAGTTACAATAGGCCAACCTGATTCTACATAGGATATTACCTTTTTGATTTCACTATCTACCATTGATTCCTTTTTTATGTCTACACAGCTTAATGGTATGTCATTTTCAGCTAAACACTGCAAATAGGTACCTATGACATTAATATTAAGGTCATCATCCGAGATTTCATCTTTAATCTCACTATTCACAGGTAACTAGATAAACCATCGGCATTGCCATGATTTTGGGACTTAACATACATAATCTCATATTGGAAACCACTTAAAAACAAAGCGTATCGTTGTAACCTACTGGCTGCGAAAGCCGGTAACCCTTTCTTTGGTCCAAAAATAGCCACTAAAGGCTTATGATCAGTCTTTAACAAAAACTGTGTACCATATAAATATTGACTAAATTTCTTGACACCAAATACAATGCTTAATGCTTCCTTATCTATTTGTGAATAGTTTTTCTCAGCGCTATTTAACACTCTACTTGCAAATGATATAGGTCTTTCTGTACCGTCGTGTTGAATCTGACTCAAAACTGACGCAATGCCATATGGACTAGCATCACTGGCTACCACTAGTGGTAATGCAGGATCATAATGCGCTAAAACTTCAGCAGAGATTAACTTTTGTTTAATCTCTTGTAAGGCCTTCTTAAATACTAAATTAAATACAAAATTGGTTTCCTTTTTTAACAACTGATATATTGAAATCAAAATAGTGGATATCCTAAGAATGAACCGTGAATAATAATTAACAAGACCAAGGAAGGCTTTAAGCTGTGCCACATTTTGAGGTTCAGGTGCCTTGACAATTGCTTCAACCTTACTAGGTGCGGTATGCAACCCTTGTTTACTGATAACAAAACCTAAATATTCTAAACTGTCACAGAAAAATTTACATTTATTCTTGCTCACTGTGAACCCATTGTATTTAAGTCTTTGACACACTAGTCTAAGTCTTTGCATGTGTTCCTCATTGTTTTTACCTGTTACTAGAATTTCATCTAAAAATACATTCACCCCCGGGATACCTTGTAATGTTTGTTCTATTATTCTCTGGAAGATTCCCGGTGCTGAACAGATACCAAAACATAGGCGATTGTAAGGATACAATCCTTTGTGTGTGCTAATTGTACAATACTTTTGACTAGCTACATCTAGTTTAAGCTGCTGATAAGCTGAAGATAAATCTATTTTAGAGAATGTTGCTACATTTTGTAGGCTGGCAAATATTTCTTCAATTTTCGGTAACGGATGTCGGCCTACCTCCAAGAAAGGATTTACAGTTATTTTACAATCCCACAAATTTTTATTTTCCCATTAGCCTTAATAATGGGAGTACCCCCATTCACTGGTGGAATGACGTTCTCTTGTTCTAGTCTAGTCAGTTCGGCTTCTACCTTTTCTTTAATTGTAAAAGGTAACGTCCTAGGTTTAAATTATTTTGGTACTAGATTTTCTTTTAACTTTAATTTAACTGGTGCAACCTTGTAACATCCCAAATTATCCATAAATACATTTGGAAACTCATTGTACAGTAGTTCTACTTGTTTCTTGACAACGGACGGATTGACAGATGTTTGTTAGTTTACCTCTACAGGTGTGTTGTGGCTTCCACTGACAGGCGCGCATGCGTCTGCCGCACTGCCGCCTGCAGTTGGCACAACCCCCACCATGCTCGTGCGATCAGCTGACTGTACATTGTTTACATTACTGGGCACTCTCACTGTCAATTCTAATGCTTGCATCCAATCACGCCCTAACAAGGGATTAGCTCCATAAGCTACGATGTATAAAGCTAATTGTTTCTTTTTACCTTTATGTGGTACATTGACCATAACTTTACCTAAAGGTCTGATCTTTTCATGTGTATATGCACTTAATACTAAGCTAGTTGGATGCATGTTTACATTTCCTAACTTAGTCTTACAATCTTTTTCTGACATAACTGAAACACAAGCTCCACTATCGACTTCAAATACAATTTCCTTACTTTCCACTAATAAATGTATCGGTATTGGCTTAATTTTATTAATCTTTGTTTCTATTTTTTTAACCACAAATAGATTGGAAATGTCATACACATCATCATTGTCTTTAAGTTTCCAGTGGTTATTTGAACCTGAATCTGCTGATTCTTTACTTTCCTCTACATAGTGCTGCCTACCTTTAAAAACATGTTGCTTTTTATTGTTGTAAAACTGTTTCCCTTTAGCTGAAGGCTCATTACACCTATTTGTAAAAACATTTGGTTTGTTAACATATTTTTTCGATCTACAAAGTCTTTCAAGGTGTCCCTTCTTTTTACAATGATTACACGTGTACTCGCGAATCCGACATTGCGATGCTGTGAGTGATCCTCGCTTGCCACAAAAATAGCAGGTGATGTCTCCCAGCGCCTTCCCGCCGTCCGATGACCGTCTCGCTCCGCTGCTCGCCGCCTGTGTCCTTTTCGGTATCGACCCGCTGCTCTGCATCCGGTGAATACGTCCTCCTGTAGTTGTCATCTGGGCCGCCCTCTTTTCAGCAAATTTCATTGCAGTAGCTAGTTGCAGGGCTTTTTCATAAGTGAGGTTTTCCTCCCCGAGAATTCTTTTCTGTATCTGTTGGTCTCGCAGACCCGCGACTAATCTGTCCCTTAAGTAGTCCGACAATTTATCACCAAATTCACAATACTTAGATAACTGTTTTAAATGCACAATATATTCGCTAACCGTTTCATTATCAAATTGATCCCGCCTACTAAATTTAAATCTTTCCGTGATAAAAGAAGGCTTGGGATGCAGATGATTAGCTATAGTGTCCACAATTTCCTTGTACGACTTGTCAGACGGTGTGTCTGGTGTAATTAAGTCTTTCAGTAACGTATAGGTCCTTACACCTATAACTGTTAACAACGTGCTTAGTTTCTTTGAGTTGTCGAAATCATTACAATCAATAAAAAGCTCAAATCTCTCTATATAAGACTGCCACGATTCTTCCGCACTATCAAAATGACCCATAGACCCGATAGTTGCCATTTTGTCTTCTTGTACACTCCGTTATAACTGTTTAAAGTGTCCCCGGTAGAACTAATCGTCTAAAGGCATTAATTGTAACAATAAAAATCAGCTTGTGCGCTGCTTACACCAAGAATAGCTTATATTGATCGGCTTACTCGTACCTTACTACTCACGACCGTTGCAATGTCCGGAATGTCCTTGCACATTCGCGGTTATTTGCACGTGTTCATTACGCTTGTTGCCCTTTCGCACTGTATCACTATGTTCCACTGTTGCAGTTGTTTCCCTCGTCGCCACTGTAAGATATGCGGGTCGTCACTGTACACTATATGGGTCGAGATAAATAATAAGACGTTACATTTTAGAGTACCATTGCTCTAAGACCGCTCATAAAGGAACGGACGGGACACGGAAGTTTAAATGACGGTGTCTGGTGGTGGACTGATGGCTAGCCAGCTTGGACCGTTGGTTGTAGGGTAGTGACGTCACAGGAGAGCAGCCTATGAGCATTCTTTATTCGTATTAGACCACATCGTATGATACATCGCCTGACAATACCTACTGCTAACATAACTGGTGCAGACATTAAATATTGCTATGGGTACATTACCAACTTTGTATTTATCACACTCAATACACTACCATTATAAATTACTGACTCCTTTTCATGTTAAATAGTTTTGCCTTAAACTGCACTCCACCGAACCTCAGCGTGGTAGTTGTACCTGGTCACCATAAATCCCAGTAATGATAGACCTTGTTTTATAACAATAAGCACTTATATAAACTGCACTCCACCGAACCTCAGCGTGGTAGTTGTACCTGGTCACCATAAATCCCAGTAATGATAGACCTTGTTTTTATAACAATAAACACTTATATAAACTGCACTCCACCGAACCTCAGAGTGCTAGTAGTTGTTCCTGGCTACCATAAATCCCAGTAATGATAGACCTTGATTTATAACAATAAGCACTTATATAAACTGCACTCCACCGTACCTCAGAGTGGTAGTTGTTCCTGGTCCACCATAAATGACAGTAATGATAGACCTTGTTTTATAACAATAAGCACTTATAGAAACTGCACTCAACTGAACCTCAGAGTGCTTAGTAGTTCCTGGCTACCATAAATCCCAGTAATGATAGACCTTGTTTTATAACAATAAGCACTTATGTAAACTGCACTCAACTGAACCTCAGAGTGCTAGTAGTACCTGGCCACCATAAATCCCAGTAATGATAGACCTTGTTTTATAACAATAAGCACTTATGTAAACTGCACTCAACTGAACCTCAGAGTGCTAGTAGTTCCTGGCTACCATAAATCCCAGTAATGATAGACCTTGTTTTATAACAATAAGCACTTATGTAAACTGCACTCAACTGAACCTCAGAGTGCTAGTAGTACCTGGCCACCATAATTTACAGTAATGATAGACCTTTTTTATAACAATAAGCACTTATGTAAACTGCACTCAACTGAACCTCAGAGTGCTAGTAGTACCTGGCACCATAATTCACAGTAACTATAGATCCTTTTTTTTTAAATAAGCATTTATTTAAACTGCACCTAACAGAACCTCGGCGTACTAGTACCACCTGTCTACTATAATTCACAGTAATTTTAGATCTTTATCATCTGACTAATAAGCTCTTATTTAACTGCAACAGCTAAACCTCAGCACTCTAGCTGTACATTTGGCACCGTGGTTCACGATACTGTTTAGTCTTTTCCAAATAATAAGAGAGTACTTATTTAAACTGAAACCACCCAAACCCTAAAACGTTTTATTCTTTGTAAATGAAAAATAATATTCATTCTGATTCATACTGATATTTAACATAAACAATTGATATGATATTCTTTAACTTTTTAAAACTTAACAAATCAACTAAAGTTGTCCCAAATGATGAAGGTTTCAATAAATACGTCATACCGAAGACTATATTTTTATTTTGAAGTACGTTTAGTATATCTATGTCTATAGTAGACCTGAATACATTTATTGCATTTGTGCTGAGACTTCTGCACATTAGATAACCATTATGGACGTGTAATGTACTTTTGGTACGAACTGTACGAACTAATGTAAGGGAAAATGAAATAAATTATACTGATATTTTTTATTATTAACGGAAATACACTACTACTAGGATTGAGTGAAACCTGAACTAAACGAAATTGAACCTAGACCAAAAATAAATTTTTGCCTAATGTAACCTTGACTAAGTGAAACCGTATGACAACAATTTACTATTGAACATATCGTCATAGTTAATGTGGTTAGGCGTAGTTTTGTATTATTTACGAGTAAAAACTAGAATATTATGACGACAGCACTTACTGCCTGCTCCGATAACGCTCATTACTTGTATCTTGGTCCAATCCCAAAAGAAAACCAACCTCTTAATTAAGTAAAATTTGGGCAAAATTGTCCTAAATTTCCACTTGCAAAAAAAAACCAACATAACCTGACTTACTATATTTCCTACGTATAACACAAAGAAATTAAGTACCAACTAACTTAAGAGTTAGAGCCCTTTTATGCATGCGTTTTTGTACGGACGTTAAAAAACGGACCGTAAATTTTGTAACGTGCGTTTCAGTTTTATATCGTGCGTCTTGAATTTTCTGTCGTGCGTATGCAAAAGATTGATGGTGGGGGTAGCAGTGCTACCACAATAATATTATTGTAGTGTCATGGACCCTGTTGTGTTGTACGCTGCTTACAGGCACTTTGTAAATAAAAAACGTAAAAGAAGATGCTCTGCCCACCCTATAAACAATGCCAGATACTCGGATGGTGGAAATAGGAATTTGTATGGACTACTACGTGAACACGATGATAAATTCTTTAACTATTTGAGAATGTCGATCAGTTCATTTGACGAACTAGTTGTCAAGTTTAAGGAAACCAATGAAATTCGGCCGGAACTGATGCGTGGACTCGCATTTTCAGTAGAGGAAATGCTCACAATCTCTCTGAGGTAAGGTTATGTTTATGTATGTATACTGTTAACCGTCCAACTGGCATTTGACGACTAGTTTGTCCATGCTAAAAACCATATAATAGCTATATATTTTAAAAACTAAAATACATTTTTTACACTATAGCAATTTCAGAATTTTGAATTTCCTCATACAACCATCTTTCTTAGGTTCATCCCATCCTTTTTTACTTTATCTCAACTCACAACTTTGTATTTAACTTATCACAAATATATTTAAAAAATTATTTTAATTTTTTTACATAAACGTGTTCTATCCTTTATTATGAGCAAAATAAAACCAAATACAGGTTAATTTACCATTAAAAACAGATTTTTTTTTAATTTGATAAAAAATATTCTTCAAAATTCCGAAAACGGCCTGCCAGTTGGTGTCAAAATGGTGTGCCAGGTGTTGGGTTAAGTAAACTGTTTATGTATTATTTTATAGAGATTTAAGGTGGCAATAATTAATAAAATTACTATTTTTATTCTCTTATTTAATAGGACTTTCAATGTTCCGGGTGCAATTCTCCAGACCCTGTGCAATGGGTGCAGTCTGCGAAGACGACGACAGAGTAAACTGGGGTCCATTATTCATTTCACTGAAAGTATTTCCACTGTGGGAAGATTTTGAGTTGTGTGATGCTTGTGGAGCAACTTACATGTTGCAGTATTTTCTTTAGGAGTGTGGTCTTAGAAATTAGAGCAAAAGATAGAACATAGTTGTGACCACTGGTTTTTCTTCAGTACTCGGTCCTTGTAAGTCTCCGAAGAAGAATTCCAAATCGCTTCTCTCTTCTTAACTTCATCAATTCATAACTCTGTATTAATTCCCTCCATTATACACTAAACTACGCGCAACATAAGACAACGTAGTCAGACAAGACAAAGTGACAGCCTGGCAGAACTACCACAGTGCAGACAACACGAGTGCAGGCGGTTGGCTGCACTGCGGCTTGGAGTGGGGAACGCGCGTTTGACGTGCGTCTGCATAAATGCGGCCATATACTACCCTGTACTTTGAGCAAACGTCTGTCCCTGCGTTTGACGTCCGTTTCTAAAACACTGCGACATGTTTTAGAAACGGAAGTCAAACGCAAGAGCTGTAAAAACGGACGACAGTGCATAAAGTCTCTCATATGGTCCAATGTATTTAAAAACGTGGGGTTTTTTAACGTCCGTACAAAAACGCATGCATAAAAGGGCTCTTAAAAGGGTAAAATTTATCACTATATAGTTACTCAAACTGTCTACATATTCTAATTATGTATTACATTATTGTAATAATTAAATATATAACAAGAATTATTCGTTTCAGAGCGAATTCGCGAAAAACATTAGTTATGTTCTATTATTTATTATCAGTTGATCATATATTTCAATTATCAGCTGTATCGATAGTAAAGTAACTGATTTTCAATTTCACTGAAGCTTTATATGTATTTCAAAAATGCATAGAAATATTAATTTTAGGATTTTCAACCTAAGGGCGTTAAACTTTACCTGAGGAGACCAAGGAATAGCAAGAGGAAATAACCCCGAGGCTAATAGCACGTGATAACCAATACTCTGGAATTGCTCAGTGCGTAATTTGGTGAGCTTCCAACTAACAATTGCCAGTCTCTTGCCATGAAGGAGAGGAGCAAACAAAATGCAAAGTAATATTTTAAAAGATCCAAGGTAATCGTTAATGTCTCGTTGTAATTTTAAACATGACAAAATTAGAAATTACCTGCTTTTATAGCAAACTGTTTTCTCTAAAACGTCTTCTGATCATCAAATTTTATAAATGTTTTAGTAAGATGTGTACATATAGGTTCGGCCACTTTTAATATACGGCACGATACTTGTTTATATACTGCTAAGTACATACTGTTAGCTTCTTATACGCTAGTTTCGTTATATCCTCAACAATATGCCATATACATAAGTTAATGCGAGAGACTGTAATGAAAACATAACAGATTCTTTAGTTGGATAGAATCAGAACGATGTATTTTAGACAATGGTAACCTGGTACCAACAACCAAACGTGTGAATTGGGGTTTGTGAATATTAAAGTACATCTTACCAGCCATAGTGCAGTTTGTAAGTGCTATTCAAGAAATCCCCTTCAGGGGATATACACATTAAGGAATACTATTAACATACATGAGTGCTATAATTGTCTGGGGACCAAAAAAAACTTGCGCTCCATCAGAGAATAATTTTTTATTCTTGAACTTAAAAACAGGGTCGTCTGTAGCCACAAGTGCAAAACATATACATTCAAAACTTAATTGGTTCCGGATCATTTTTTGGGAAGAGGCAGCATAATTTATATTTAAGTAATACAATTTATTGATATTTATGATACTACATTAAAAAACAATGTCTCTTGTCATACAAGATTTATTTTAGAATAAGGTACAATGAATTGAGAAAGGAAATGGCAAATAAAATAAATAAATAAAATACATTAAATAAACCCATTTTTATGTATAGATATAAATTTCCATTAGAATATTTTCTAACAAACATGTGGCTATGAAGTAAAAAAATCCTTACATATGTCTCTAATATTAAATAACAAAATCATGAATATGGCAAACATATTTGCTAGCACAACGTACAGAAAAAACATATTATTATATGATTTTATTGCCCCAAAATCTAGTTGTGGCAAACAGAAAAGTTTTGTACTAAATAAACGAGTAAGATATGTACATAAAATAAATTACTAACATTCAGGTAGAAACGAATCGCAGCAATCTTTATGTATATGCAGCACAGACGACAGCTTCCCGGAAATAGTCTGGAGGTGAAGTGAAAAAGTAATACGTTTCACGAAGTGTAGTCAATGTTTGGAAACTGCTACAAGAGGTCATTGTCCTCTGATCTTCTCCAGCTGATTATATTACCAAAAATAGTTAAATATAGTACTGTTTTATATATTCAAGTCACAAAATCAGGATATTGAAAATGTAATACTACTAATAAAATGTATAACCTCGATATTAATTTAAAATTCTATTGTAAGAAAATGTATTTTTAAGTTTATTGGAACTTCATTGCGGAATTTCTTACTTGAAGCGGGTATTTACTGAGCAATCAAACTCCAAAATATATTTGGTTTAGAACATCAAAGTGTGAGTTTTACAAAATAAGTCGTCGTTCAATAAACCAGACAACAGCCCCCTTCTCAGGTTAGCTTGCAGGTGGCGGCCATGAGGATTATTTATTGTCCAAACGAGGCTGTATCAGGTGATGAATATTCCCTTCTAGTTAATGAGAATCGTGAGTGGACACCACCTGAAACATCTTTTAAGTATTTTTATTTTTTTGTCAAAAATATAATTTGTGAAATATGTTATAATTAATAATATTAGTATTTAGCCATATTTTGAGTTTTTCTACAATGTTTTATTTATAACAGCATGGCCCCTGATGTAAAATTATTTAGCAAATTGTCTATGTGATTTGGCTTCAGAAGATTATTGGTGATTAAAGGATAGAATAAACATTCAAACATCAAGAGGTGATGGAAAATACAATACCTCCATAAATATTAAATTAAAAAATATTACTTGAATGAATAAAAAATGCAGTTGTAATTTTCAGAACTAACCATTCTCTGTAGACTTGAGGTTGTCATTACAAAGAGTAACTTTGTTCGAATAAAATGGTAATATGCTTGTCTTTTAGGATGTAGAAGACAATAACCACAATACTCTACGTTTTGCTGAACCCTGCAACAAATCTGGCTATGTCCTAGCATTGTTTGAAAACTCTCAGTTTTCTCAATCTATTATACACAATGACAAAGGTTTAAATGCAGGCAAAAATCCATTTCTGTAATGTTTACTGTAATATTCTCAACATTTTACTCTTTCTTTTGTGGTTTCTTTTCATTTATTTTAGGTTTTAATAATAGTAACAAATAACATTAACAAGCTTGATGCTAAGAAAATAAACACACAAAAGTTAATAAATATATAATACCACTAACTTTGGTAATCAGCTTCTATATTTTGATAAATATTTAAAATGCATTACAACTTTGAGTAGTATATTAATCAAACGAACAGCATTATCAAAATCAACAGTATGCCAAAATGTAATCTGTCAAAAATTCAAGTTTAAAAGTCTAAATTAATAAAGTCTTTTAAACATTGCATATTTGATATAGCAACACTAATATTATATAAATGTCCAATATATATATATATATATATATATATATATATATATATATATATATATATGTGTGTGTGTGTGTGTGTGTGTGTGTGTGTGTGTGTGTGTGTGTGTGTGTGTGTGTGTGTGTGTGTGTGTGTGTGTGTGTGTGTGTGTGTGTGTGTGTGTGTGTGTGTGTGTGTGTGTGTGTGTGTGTGTGTGTGTGTGTGTCTTAAAAGGTACAGTAATCGTCTTTTCTTATTTACTTTATAGATCAAGATAAGCTCACTAATGTTGCACAGCTATATCTTAATAACACAATTTTAAAATTAAGTAGCCATTGCTTTTCAGAGCAGCTGTACATAATTACATTTACGTGAACATATAATACCGGTTATATAATTGTCATAATGACATATAATTAACGTGCACTGTTGACCACCTGCTAGGAATCATTTTGCTTCACGTTTTCACTATTCATAAATCTTAAGACGGTTGGTGAACGTCTTTTACAGTTGAACTTATATTCAAATCTATTTAGTTAAAGTATCAACTTAAAACAAGTTTCTATAGCAAATATATTCTTTTTTATGTATTTATTATATTATAAAATACATCATATGTGTATTAAATATACTTACAAACTAATATTTCAAATGTAAATACACAATAAAAAGGTACTATATTTTTTAATTTTATTGCTTGCATTTTGCAGAATTTTTTAATAATATTAAGTGTAAGCAATATTAGATTTTTTTAAATTTAATAATCCTGAAACAATTTTTAATTTCACATAGTTTACAAATCATATTAAATGTATATTAAAATTTTACAGGCCATCAGAAAATTCAGAAAATTATCTAGACATATGTTATAGATAAAAATGACACTTAATTTCTAAATGGAACTGTTTTCACTAACATAGCAATAGAGCTACTAATTTTGTATTAACATGTTTTGATTTTGTTTCAGGTTATCGGCAAGAGGTAGCAGCTATCCCATAATGGCAGTGAGATGAATCTTCCGGCCAATGCCCGTGTTACATTTCGGCCGTGGCTACTGCTATTGGTTAGTCTGCGTGTATGGGCGGAGCCTAGCCCCACGTGCCCAAAATTGTCTGTCAATCCGAGATGTCCCTGCTATAATTTTGAAAATGGAATCTTCTTGGAGTGCCCTGGACCGACGAAAGAAACTATTCAACAAGTCCTTCAGCTTATCAGCAGTCCCATCCAATCTCTTAGTATCTATGACTTGGACAAGTCGGTGACGGTCTTGTCAGGCGACTTCTTCCCGACGTTTACTAAAATCATCCAACTACAGATTTCCCAAAGTAGCTTAAAGATATTACAGGAAGACGCTTTTTCGTCGATTAAAGTAAGTCTTGAATCATTAGGTATAGTATCCGGCAAACTAGAACAGATACCACAAAAAGCATTAACAGGATTAACAGTTTTGAGGTCATTGGACTTAGAATCAAACGAGATCACAGATCTCCCGAGTTATAGCTTTTATGGTTTACATTTGACAAAAGTTACAATCAAAGGAAACATGTTGCAGCGGACATCAGAATACGCTTTTGCGGGCCTTGAAGGTACGTTAACAGAATTAGATTTGTCAGAAAACAAATTGAACTTCTTCCCGATGGCTTCTTTAAGAAGATTAGAACATTTAAGAACATTAAGATTAGCATGGAACGAAATCGGATCCATTCCTGATGACGGATATTCAAAACTGCAGGGTCTGACATTTTTAGATCTCAGTTCAAATAACTTTGAAACCATTACCAGTGATGCCTTCCGTCCATTACCATCATTAAAAACTCTGTCGCTTTACTACAATGGCATTGAGACTATCGACAAAGAAGCCTTTGTAGCTTTACAGAGCCTTGAGTCGATCGATCTCAGTCACAATAGAGTAGTATTTCTTGACGCGGTCACTTTCAAGGCAAACAAAAGACTACGAACAATAGACTTGAGCCACAATCATATACATTACATTAACGGGGTATTTGAAAATTTGCCAGATCTCAGAGAATTATTTTTATCAGAAAATAATATACTAGAAGTTCCAAAAGACGCTTTTACTAATTCAGTGATGCTAACGGTTATATATTTGCAGCAAAATGCTGTCAGAAGGATAGATGAGGAAGCTCTGACGTCACTAACGTCATTGACTCAACTGTTTTTAAGTGAGAATTTTATTGAGTACTTCCCATGTAATCTGTTAAACGGAAGTACTCAACTGTTTTCGTTAAGCCTGGATGGTAATTGGATTCAAGGTCTGCAGCCGGGGACGTTTCAAAGGGTGAATGAGCTCAAAGAACTTCGTCTTCAGAATAATCGGATTACCAAAATAGAAAGAGGAGTTTTCGAACCGCTACCAAATCTATTAGAGCTCCATCTACACAATAACCTCATAACGACTATTGACTCCGGAGCTTTTCACAGCCTTCAAAGTCTTCAACACGTTAATTTACAAGGCAATCTATTAACATCGCTGGGGGACGTGTTTTTACACGAGTCCCCATCCCTTGTGTCGATTCAACTCGACTCAAACGGACTGACCTCTCTCCACAACGACTCACTGCGAGGCCAGTCGAGCGTTCAGATCATGTGGCTCGGTCATAACAAGCTCATCAGACTGGATCGTGCTCTCTTCAGAGATCTATTGCTGATTCAGCGTGTATACCTCACGAACAACAGTATTTCGCAGGTGGAGGATGGAACATTTGCACCTATGCAAGCGCTCATGTTTTTAGATTTAAGTGTTAATAAACTAAAGCGCATTTCAGTTAAGACATTTGCAGATCTTCATGAGCTAGAAGAATTATATCTGTGGAGTAATGGAATAAGACATATCGAAGCTAAAGCCTTAACGTCACTGAAGAAGTTGAGAATCCTAGATTTATCCGACAATGAAATTATAGTTCTGCATGACAACATATTTCAAGAAGGTCTACCTATACGTCTTTTGAATCTACAAAATTGCTCTATTTCCAAAATTGACAAAGGTGCTTTTAGTGGTCTCAACAATCTTAATGAACTAAATTTAGATAACAATCGTTTGGATGCAGCATCACTTATGTATTTAAACATTCCAGGGTTAAGAGTCTTTAAAGCGTCCGGTAACAATCTATCAGATATTAATGTCAACACGCTTCGAGGGTTGCCTTTGCTGCAGTATTTAAGTATGGACGAAAATAGCATTTCTTCATTACCATGGAACGTTTTCGGATTCAATAGTGATCTGGTGCGTTTATCACTTGTTGGTAACCTACTAACTAAATTGCCTGTGAATATTTTTAAACATCTCAAAAATCTTCGTGAATTGCGCT
This sequence comes from Homalodisca vitripennis, assembly GCF_021130785.1. NCBI lineage: Eukaryota > Metazoa > Arthropoda > Insecta > Hemiptera > Cicadellidae > Homalodisca > Homalodisca vitripennis. The sequence continues at coordinate 132,453,593 of NC_060215.1, read as the reverse complement.
TGAGTAACAATAGGATTGACGCTTTTCCGTATGCAGCCATAAATGAAACAGTTGGCTTAGAAGTTTTGGTGCTTTCCAGTAATAAATTAGCTAGTATTGACGTATCAAAGCTGTCTGGATTATATAAAATAAGAGATATTCAACTACAAGACAACGTTATAAGTTCTCTTTCTGGGTTCGCCTCAGCTAACTGGAGCCATCTATTTTCTTTTGATTTAAGCAAAAACCTGTTGTCAGCTCTTCCAGCGAACTTTCTTCACTTTGGAGCAACAGTCAGAAGACTGGACCTTTCACAGAATAGATTTCGCCAAATTCCTACGACTGCACTGTCTGAACAGAATTTAAGGTCACTAAGTTGGTTGAATTTAACGCTTAACCCGTTAATACAAGTACACGATCTGTCATCGCTTCGGCTTTACCCTTCTCTTGAAGAAGTACATATCAGTGGAACCAACCTAACCATTGTGACTAGCAAAGACTTCGAGGCCTTCCCCTCTCTACTACATTTGTACTTGAGTAAAAACCGCATATCAAGGGTGTCCCCAGGTGCTTTCAAATCCCTTCCAAATCTTATCACCCTCGATATTGGAATAAATGAATTAGAGCTAATTCCCCAAGAACGTTTACAGGGATTGACTCATCTTAGACTTTTGAATCTCAGCCATAACCGATTAAAGGATTTAGAAGAATTCCCAAATGACTTAAGGTCACTTCAGATGTTAGATCTTTCGTTCAACCAAGTGACGAGAATCGCCAAAGGAACATTTAGGCACTTAGAAAGTTTAGCGGAACTTCACATATATGGAAATTGGATTTCATCTGTGGCTGGAGATTCGTTTAAACCACTAAAAAAACTGAGATTATTAGATCTCAGCAGGAACTATCTAGAAAACTTGCCCCTTAACGCCTTCCGTCCATTGGAAACTCAGATCCGAAGTTTAAGAACAGAAGGTATGTGTGAAAGAAATATTTAACAATTTTAGATATTAATTTTTCTATTAAAACTAAACTTATATGTATGTAATTCATGAGATATACTTTCACATCAACAGAAATTTTAAGGGAGTAGAATAAAACTATGAATATAATTTCATAAGACATGCCACTAAGTTATATTTGGAAATATATGGATTTATAAATTAAAACATATGAATAAATGCTAATAAAGTTACGTATTTGTCTAAATTTTCACTTAAATTAATCAATATTCATCTTTTAATAGTACTTGGTTTATTAATACTAAAACAAAGAAGCACTTGTTTACTTGCGATTTATTTGTTTTATAATATTGTGTTTATTTCACACGTGTTTTTAGATATTTAGACACATTTGCAGAAAAAAATTAATAAATTGTTTATTTACGATCTAAATTGATTTTAGTGAAACACCGACAGCTACAAATAGACTGCAACAAATATAAATTTTGAAAAAATATTTACCAAGTTAAATTGTACAATCATTTATGGTAAATTTCATTATCAGTAAGAAAATATATGCTTTCAATAAATAATGTTTGTTAAAACCCAGGCAAAATTATATGAATTTCCAATTGTAATTACGAAATATTGTTAATAAATAACGAATTTCTCGCACTTGAAAATTATAAGAAACTTTATAAAGGTGGCTAGTTTCATATTATGCAACAAAACAACCAAACATTAAAGAAATACTACAGTGTTAAACACACAATATATAAAACTCAGCATATTAACACTGTAATATCATTGATGTAATATCGTTGCAACAAAAATGTTACTATGTTCTATGATACTACCAGTAAGGTGCTGAACACCATTCATCTGTTCTACAAAGGTTTTTATAAGATGTTGTAACCTTTCTAGTGACGTAATGCTGGAATTGTAAGTGCTAACCTCTCTTACTACAATAAGAGATTCTGGATACCTAACTGCGTATCCTGCGAAGACCATATAATTACAATATTGCCAATATTTGAAATGAAAATAAGACTAAACGTAAGTTGTTAATAAACAAATCATTTCAGTTAATAATATGTCTTAATTTAGAGAAATTCATTATACCGATCGTTGAGTCAACAATCCCTCTGGAAAATATTCCTTAGACTGAGGGTCATTGGACCAATGATCTCTTTTATAAGTATATCTATGTTAGTTTACACAACTGGTTTATTGTCTTAAGGGGACTTTCAACCAAAATTTTTGTAAAAATTTGAATTCTTTTTTATTATTGTAAGTTATTGTTTAGTTTCTCCCCTTTACAAATACATAACTCTTTTTGTGGACAATTAGGTATAACTAACTATTTAAAAAAAAAAAAAAAAAAAAAAACTCTGAACGCTTGCACACAGTTTTAGAAGGCCGCCCGCAACAGTTTCAGCCATCTGTCTTTTCATATACATTTCAAATGAAAAGACTTAGTATTTAGTTTTATGGGTTGGCAACATTGATCAATGAACAAACTTTAGCTTAGCCACCTGCATCTGTGTTGTGTTTGTTTATTGCCTTGTGTGGAGGTTAGGAGATTTGTTTTGTATTCTGTTCGTCTGTTGTGTTTTGATATTCATAATGGGTAATAAACAGAAAGTTGATTCAAGAAGAAAGTGTTACAAGAAGAAGTTTGTTCAACGAATATTGTGCATACTAGTGATAAAAGTCCTACACAGTCTGATAATATTACAACGCCAAACCTCGATAATAATGAGCCTTCAACAAGTGGTGTTTCTTTGACTCCTAGGCCTACCGTGGCAAGTGAAGTAGGCGTAGAACATAAGGACTCAAGCCGTAAAGGTAAAGTTAAAGGCAATGTTTCATACTATGAACAGCATTCACAAAATATGGTGTATGACATTTTGGACATTTATAAGTTTTTTGAAAACATAAAGGAACTTGCAGTTTGTAAGTTTTGTAAACATAACGTAACATTTCAAAGAGATGTTGTTGAGGGTTTAGCTGTAAAATTAAAAGTGAAATGTTCTAACTGTGATGAAAATGTTACTTTTGAGAACTGTCATAAGATTGAAGATCACTCTACTGGAAGTAAGCAAACATTTTATGATGTAAATCTTAGACTCGTAAATGGCCTAAGATTTGTTGGAAAGGGTCAAACAGCAGGTGAAATCATTTGCGGTATGTTGAACGTTCCTGCTCCTCCTAAAAACTACAGAAAACTTGAAGATACATTTCTTAGGACTATTGAGGACCTTAGTAGGGAAAGCATGAAGAAATCTGTGGAAGAAGTTGTTGCTATAAACAACAATAGTGATCTGTGCGTGGCGGTTGACGATTCGTGGCAAAAACGGGGACAAGTATCATTGAACGGAGTTTTGCCGGTGACGTCAGTTGATACTGGAAAGGTACTGGATGTATCTGTAATGTTTAAGTTTTGTGTTTGTCCGGAGAAAAAGTAAAACATTCATAAAGATAGTTGTACGGTCAACTATCGAGGAACAAGTGGGGGAATTGAAGTGCCCGGCGCTGTTGAGGTTTTCAGTAGGTCTCAGCAAATTTACGGTGTACGGTACCTGGAAAACTTGGGGGATGGGGACTCTAAAGGCTTTGCAGCTATAAAGAAGAAACATATTTATGGAGAAGAAGTAGAGGTAAGCTAGTTAGAGTGTATAGGCCATGTAGAAAAAAGAATGGGAACCAGGTTGTTAAATATGAAAAATCTGAGAAAAGAGCTAACAGATGGGAAAACTTTAGGCGGAAAAAATAGACTAACTGGGGTAGCAATAAAGAAACTGAAGAAGTTTTATGGCTAGGCTATACGACGAAACTGCAACAGCGTAGCGGTTATGAGGGAAGGTATCTGGGCTATTTATTTCCACGTTCCGTCGAATAGTGAAACTGCTTCGCGCATGCATCGGCTTTGCCCTAAAGGTGAGAGCTCTTGGTGCAAGTACAACAAATATCTTTTGAATAAATAACCCTATGATCATAGTAAGCATTTCCACCTACCTACAGTTGTGATGGAGGAAATAAAGAGTATTTTTAAAGTTCTTTCTGACTAAAAACTTCTTAAAAATTTTGTAAGGGGAAGACTCAAGCCCCTAACGAGTCATTCAACAACACAGTATGGTCCATAATTCCGAAGCGAGTATTTGTGACGTTACCAACTCTCAAGTATGGAGTATACTCTTATGTGCTTTCAACGATGGTTTCAAGAGCAAAGTGGAAATAATTGAGTTGGGATTCTGGTCGGGTACAAATCTTGAAGCGTCGCGACTACGAGAGGCAGAAAAAAAGCGCAAGGCCTACAGAAGAAACTAAGGTACTCCAGAGCACTAAAAAGAAAGAGATTAGAAGATCAATTTGAAGAAGAAGAGGATCCTGCCAACCCTTCATACAGAGCAGGACATTATTGAAGTCAGTTGACCTCAAAACAGCAAGACATCTACGGGTAGGGTAGGCCTACCAATTTATTGAGTTTCCCGAAACTTTGCTTTTTTAGTTTATGCCTTTTGTCTCAGGCAGTTATTGAGATATCAACTTGAAATTGTTATGGTGTTTGTAAGACCCTATTAACTAGTATGTACCAGGAGGTTTTCTTAAAATGTTACATTATATCCTTTAAAAAAATTTGTTTAACCCTAAATTTTTTTGTAAAAAGGTGTTTTTTATAAAAAAAGTTAAAAATACTTAGGTACGTAGTATTGAAAAAAACTTCTGTAGCATACTAAAATAAGAAATAACCTACAATGAGAAAAAAAATATGGCTATATGTCATATAGTTAACATTGAGTTAGATAGGCGTTAAAAGTCCCATTAAGTTATTTTACATATAAATATACTGATACTGATTCGTTACCCAAAAAATCTGTCCTTTAATAGAAAATAAGTTTTATTAAGTTATACATTTTCTAAATATTTTACTCTGTCCAATTCAAGTTTTGAATTGCACAAGAGCCATATATTTACACATAAAATTAAACCAATCTAAACCGGTTTTTAGAGTTAAATTCCCGGTTGTTTTTTCTTTTTTATTATAAATATAATATGCAATATAACACTCAACATGATTATAACACTAACGGATTAATAAATATTGGTTTTACTCAGTAAAACGTAATAATTGACATTATAAATTATTTATAAAAAGTAGAAAATATTTTAAGTTACTGCTACGTTACACGGTCGTATATATTACAAGACTGCAATGATTATGCGATGATTATGAACCATGGGTTTGTTCACCTATAAAAAATCGAGGAAAATATTTATTCTTTAATCCCAACTGTTTCGTGACCATAGTATATAAAGGTCATACTAAAGAAAGAATATCAGTCGTCGAAGAGTCTAATGCGACTACATTACGTCATGCACCTTTAGCAGAACGTGGTTTACCTGGATATATTAGCTCACTACCTTCACAGAAACCCACGTCTACGTTCATCATCTGGGTTTCACACAGTCATTCGCAAAAACAATCTTCACAACGCTGTTCCCTTTATTCTCTATCATTTGAGCATAGTGGTACATATATATATATATATATATATATATATATATATATATATATATATATATAGGCTCATGCACATATACTCACTAACACATAAATATAGAAACTAAACAGTTCTTGCAGTTTGTATCCAGCACCTTGATATGCTTGATGAAATGTAGTAACCACATTAAACTACGCATAATTATTTATAGCAGGGGAAATTACTAAATAAGTATTATGATGCCTCCAATAGTTAAACGTTTATTGAATTTACATTATGAAAGAGTCAAGGAAGGGACCTTGAAACATATATAAATAATAATAATAATAATAATAATTTATTGTTCTTCCAAAATATACAATACATTTAGTTACAATAACACATACATATCTATATATATGCAAACACAAAATATACAGTCCATCACAATTACAATAAAACAAACAATGCATATACTCGTATATATATATTATGTTGCCATGACAAAGTTTTTTGTGGAAGAAGCAATATTGCACCTCAAGGCACAGCCCGTTTTGAGGTTGCAAATGTTAACATAACCAACTGATCTAAACAGAGCTCAAAGATAATACAGTTAGTTCATCATAAAAAAACTACTAAGAATATAAAAACGTGTGCATTTTAAATTCCTAATATTAAATCTACTTAATATTTTTGTTTGTATTTAATTACTTTTAATTCTTTACTATTGCAGAATATTGAAGAGAAAATATGTGTCTTCCAAAAATAATAGCCATTTTTTCAATTGTTTGATAATTAATCTATTTGATGGTAAACTCTTTATTTCATCTGGAATTTGATTCAAAATTCTGGGAGCAACAAAATTATAGGTTTTTGTGAAAAATGTAGTGTTTGGCTTAGGTACATCAATGTTATTTGGATTTCGCAGTTTAGATCTAAAATTAGCTACTCTGTTACTTTCTACTCTACTACCACTCTTTGAAAAAAAAATCTTCGTTACTTTAAAAACATACAGATGTTTCAAAGGCAAAATATTTAAATCTCTAAAAGTGGCAATGTGTGCTCATACCTATGTGCTTATTCCTTATCAATGTTATAAAGCGTTTTTGCATAAAATAAATAGGCATAATATTTGTTTGGTATGCTCCTCCCCAAGCTGATATAGCATACTCCATCCTGCTATGGACTTAAGAAAAGTAAACTGTCCTAAGTACTACTTCTGGACACATTGCCTTTAAGAAATAAAATATTCTTATTGCACTATTTAACTTATTTTTTAACATACTTATATGGTTCTTCCAGGTTAAATTCTTATCTATATTTACTCCTAAATACTTTACACATTCAACTCTCTGCACAACTTTACAGCTATCACATCCAAGATTTCCATTTACACAGTTAATACACTTGTATCTAATGGTATTATGAAAAATATTGGATCGTCTTAGACTAAAATTTATGTAATTTGTCTTTTATACACTAAGTTGCATTTGATGTTCCAAAAACCACCATTTGAGTGCAGTCAAGTCCTCAACCATAGCTTGTCTTATTTCCTCCCACGTGTTTTCTACATGACAAAGGGAGATATCATCTGCAAAAGATGATAAATTACCTCGAAACTTTCCTTGGCACAAACTATTTATGTATATAATGAACAGAATTGCACCAAGTACCGATCCCTGGGGGATACCATATTTAATAAAACCTACTTCACTCAGAACATCACATACTCTTACACATTGTTTTCTATTAGATAAATATGATCGAAACCAATTATGAACTATGCCTCTTATACCTTTCTTCAGTAGGATATTTAATAAAATGTCATGATCGACACTATCAAACGCCTTACAAATGTCCAGAAACAATCCAGACATACACTTCCCATTATTAGTACCTTCTGAAACTATAGAAATAAACTGGACAATTGCATCTTCTGTATTCCTGCCTGTTCTAAAACCATACTGATTTTGACTAAGAAAATGTATTTTGTTTAGATAAGATATTAATTTTTTCTTCATAGTTTTCTCTATAATTTTGGACCAAACAGAGATTAATGTTATGGGTCTATATTTATTACAAAACTTAGTACTTCTTTTTTTATGTATAGGTATCACAACTGATTCTTTCATTTTTTCTGTAAATATGCCGGTTTAAAAGCTTATATTAACAATAAGAGAGAAAGGTTGACAAACACAAGAATATATTTTTTTTAATTAACTTAGAACTGAAACCATTTAATCCAGGGGCTTTTCCATTTTTTAATGATCTTATTGCATCAATGACATCTTCAGGTGAAACAGGATCTAAGTACATTGACGATGGCTCTTGCTTATTATCAAATTCTGAGAATTAAAATTCACTATTTTATCCGAGTCACCCATTTCATCTCTCAATCGGTCAACTACACTTATGAAGAATGTGTTAAATTTATTAGTTACTTGGCAAGTTTCAGTTATATTTTTTCTGTCCTCATCTTGTAATATTATACTAATCGATTTACTTTTACTTTGTCTTGTCAATCATTTATAGTTCTCCAAGTATCGCTACTACTGTTCTTACAATTTTCAAATTTGTCTCTGTAGTAATTTAATTTTGTTTCCCTTATATCCTTATTTAACTTATTTCTAAATGTTATATATTTATTTCTTACCCTATTATTCAGTGGGGTTTTCTTTAGACGTTTATGCAACTGATTCCGTTCTCTTATTCTATTACATAAACTATCATTTATCCAAGGCTTTAATTTTTCTATGGGTTTCATAAAACAATTTGTTGTACAGCTAATAACAACATTACTAATAACAGAACAAAATTCATCATATGCTTTTGAGGGATCGGAATGACAATATACACTCTCCCAGTCTATATTACACAACTGCTGCCTTATCATAGTCAAGGCGGCTGCTACATTTCACCTGTTCCCTCGGCTGCTCAAGGTCAGCCCAAGATAAGCCCAAACCTGTTATTGCGTGGTCTGTTATCTCCAACTATTCTACTACTGTTTTAAATTGAAAATTAGCTCTATATTGTAGTCAATAAATATACGATATATGCATGTTACTGATCTCTCGGTTATTCTAGTTCCTACATTTATTAAGGATTCAAATCCAAAGCTTGACATTAACATTTTATATTCATCTGCAATTTTTTTCTCATCTAACAATTCAATGTTAATATCCCCTATATATATATTTGATTTTTTATACTCTTAGCATTCTCTGTGTCACATAAATAGTTTCTTAAATCTGATATAAAAGCTTCTTTACTACTACTATTTAATCTGTACATGGCTACTAGACTAAATTGTACATTGCATGCCTTAAATATATCAATCAAATATAACTAGCAATGCATCAGCAGTATTAATATTTATTCGTTTAAATTCACAGATATTCAAAAAATCGTGTATATATATCATAACACCTCCAGCCCTATATGTATCATTATAATTGGCAAGTAGTGTATAATTGGGTATATGAAACATATTTGAGTCTTCTTCATTAATCCATACTTCTGATAAAACTATTACTCCCGGCTTAATATCATATGCCGATAGTTCCACCAAGAAAGGGTCAAAGTTTTGCCTTACACTTCTTATATTTTGGTGAAGAATTGATAATTTACAGCCTAATATTTCTTTTAATATACTTATATTTTCATGTTCCAAGGTGTATTTAATAAATGAACCTAGAATTAAATAAATAATATAAATTAGCATTAAATAAATTATAAACTTTCGAAATATAACAATTAATATTATATGAACAACATTTGCGTGTGAAGAATAAATAACACAAATTATAAACTTTTGAAAACATAACAATTAATAAACTATGAAAAACATTAACATGTGATAAGTTTAAGAACGTAACAACAACAACAGATACATGTTTTAAATTTCTTAAATTATATATTTTGAGAGCAAGACAAAATAATACAATGTTAATAATCTCATACCTCGTATTAGATTTATACGTTCTCTTGATTTATTGTTCTCTTTTGCGTTCACAAATTCTGTAGGTCCTGCTGACTGACTATTTCTTTCACACGGTCACCTTCTTTCTTCCGCATAAACATTTTACCATTTCGCACCCACAGGAATGCATAACCAAGATCCTTCTTCTTGACCCGTGCCAGGGCGAGCAGCCTCCTTTTTGTAGGACAAACAAATTCATTAATATAAATTTGACGGTCCATCGGTAGATTTATATGTCGGGTAGATAACTCACGTTTAACTTTCCTCTTGTGGATCATATCTTCCGTATCTCCTCTCCTTACAAACTTTACAATAATTCCAGCTGGTCCTTTTGTGCCTGGTTTCTTATATAGCCTATGAAATGCGTCCACAATGTCATTTTCAATAGTCATGTTCAGCGCAGCCCCTACTTTTTTGACAGTTTCTAAAGTGTCTTCATTTTTTTCTTCCGGAACTCCGTAAATTTCTAATGTATTTCTTCGTGAATATTGCTCCACTTCAACCAGCCTCTCTTCCAGGACTACTACTTGTTGTTTTAAACTTTTATTTTCAGCTTTGAGTTCCTCTATAATCTTCATGTATTCATCAACCTTTGCGGTTTGCTCATTTAGGGCGGCAGTGTTCTCTTCCATCTTGCTATTAAGAACCTCATATGCTTTATTAAAGTCCTGGGAAGACCTCCGATTTTCGTTCTTCAATATATAATTACTGTTTTAACCCAAAGCTGTCTTCAATCTGTCACTTCATTTCATTTTACAGAACATCTAAAATTCTGAAAGAAATTAACATCCAAATAACTGTCTCCGCCACCTCCTGACCGCTGCATTTTTAAGATAATTTGTTTTTAACAAGAAACAAACCCGTTACGGTGCTATAAATAACTATCCGTACTAAAAACTCTATCTTAACTATGATGCAAAATATTCTTCTCTAATTTTTTACTGTTATAAATTCTCGTGTATGGTAAAATCAGCAAATTATTTTCCTCAATATTTTATTATAGTTGAAATGTATGAAGGAATTAAAATGACAAACAAAACTCTATATTTTCTTTGAATGCAGACACATTAAATGTATACACGTTGAATGTATACTCGTTGACTCAGTCAATAATAATTATATATTGCGTTTGACAATTATAACGACAGGGATTATCGTACATGTTCTATGTTTAAGATCTTATATATTTTATGTAAACAACCTTCTAATGTTTAGGCCAAACAGTTTGTTTGGAACTTATTTGAAGTTAAGAAAATTGGTTTGTTAATCTTCTTGACTATAGAAATATTTTTTGTTAAATTTTGCTATAACCGATATATCATACGTAATTATAATAGGATTCATTTTCCATTCTCATGCGTTACAAAAGGTACATCACAACTTTTATAATTATACTTACTAGTTATTTTCACTTGCATAATCGATTACAAAGTTCCACGATTTTAATAAGAATAAAATAAATGTATCACCCAAAATATACACATCTCAAGAGAAATATAGATAATTAAAACATTATTCATATAGATAATTCATACAATGGATTTAAAATTAGATTGATTGCGATACACAATATAGCCCAGTAATGAATGTGTCGATTTAATTTACATTTCAATTTAAAACGCATTACATCTGTAAATTACTTCGTATTGTAAATTAATAATATCCAAACATTTAAAGATTCTCCATCGTGTGCTTTATCTCCCACCCCCCTTTGAGCATCAATGTACAGACCTTGAGGAAGTGATCAATATCCCCGAACTTAATAAAAAATAAAATGTAAAAGCTCTTTTTTATTAGAACTACGCCTTAAAATTAGATCCTTAAACTTTGAAAACTTCTTGATTTCGTCGTAAATAAGTTGCAAAATAAGATTTCACTGCTATATAGAGCAGTATGATTACTGTTTTATTACAAAAAACACCTGTAAATTTCAATGCTGCTAAATGGTTAAAATGTGTTTGGATTGTAATTTATAAGCCGTTATGTAACGTATCCTTTATTATTTCAAAAAATTTTGATATAAAGAAATAATATAAAAGATATAAAAAAAGAAATAAAAATTTTATTATGACAAATTAAAAAAAAAAAACTAAATATTGAAGGTAAATTGGTCCATCGTATTGTGTGACGCGGCGGCGCCCGGTGACTCGACGCCGCAGGTAAAGTACTCCCAGGGTAGCAGTAATTAACAGAGAACTGAATATTTTCTTATTGATAGCCTGCGATAAGATGGGTATTTAACAAAGATGCTTTATCATCTCACTTTCCAACATTTGGGCTTTCCTTTTTGGCCACATTAGTGCAAATAATGGAGTGTAATCTTTAAGACGTTTTTTGTTTCTCTTAAATATATTACGAAACAGTTAACAATATTCTCTACAATCTTATAGTGTTATGGGAATTGAAATATAAAAGCACAAATAAGTCTTTCCCACACTGGTTACTTTTGGAAATTATATTTTATTACTACCAATAATAGCAAAAAGCACTTGAGCATTTGCATGGTGTTCCATGTCATCGCTATCGGAAAAGTGTAAATTTTTCTTGTTATGCGTCAAAGAAAAAATACGACTTCCAATGTTTACTTTAAATATATTAAACATTTTTGTCTCCAATAATACTTAGGGAATATTTTCGTTCATAACTACAATTGAAACTAAACTATTTGTTTTCTCTCCAACAAAAACTGTGAGGTTTAAATACACGTTTTATAGTTGAATTTTGAGTTTAGATCCATTTCACCTTCCTTTTATTGGAGCGTATAGTATCTGACGCTGTCTCAGACCTTTTAGAGTATCAAATAAAACCAACAATAATAAGATTTTAATGATTTCACTCTTCGTTAAAGTTCATGTCCTAAAAAAATGTAAACCGGGTTTAATTGGGATTTTTTGGGAAAAGCTATAAGGAGAAACAGGAACCTTAGGGAGAATTATAAAAGTTATAATTAAGCTATCAGTACTGATAATTTAGTTATGCAGGAATTTTTATTAACACATGTAAAATTACAATCTACATTAACCGTTCTATTAAACAGAGCAGACGAATCAAACTGTATATCCTGAAATATTAGTTCAGATTAACTTCCTTCCGAGTTGATGTCTTAATGTCAGATCATTAGTCACATTTCTATATTTCTTAAAGACCGAGGTGACGGTTTGTTGAAATATTAAATTTTTCAAAGTTACCAGTTAATTAATGTCTCAAAAGTTTCTTTAGCGTTTTAGAACAAATATATACGCTGACGTGATACAATTAGTTTGTTTATATTATTGTGTGTTAACAGAGGAATCCCTTTAGCATATACCTATGAAGTGACCTGGAACACATGATAATCATCAATATGTATAGTAAAGTTTGACGTACGTCCAAAAAGAGGTACAAGTCCAATTGTACCAAGACGTGGATTCTCGGTTTAGAGCACTCACGCAGTACTACTTGTATCATGAATTTTTCTTTGTAAAAACTATCTTTAGTGAAATAGTTCATGTATTGATACATCTGCCACCTTTTTACCCGTATCATTACGTATTGTGAACAACTTTGTATCGTTTTAAAGAAAATACATGTTTTTAGTGCTTGTCTGTAATTTTATTTGTCTTGAAGTAGATATTCTTTAGTTGCCGATAAACTGGCCTGTCTAGTATATTTCTTATAAGTAGAAAATATTGTTTCGTAATTTATTTTTATTAAGAAAATATGTTTTTAAATTGGTAATTTTATAACATATTTGATAGTATAGAAAATAGTCTAAGCATTTTATATCTCAAGAAAGAAAGAAAAGTTTTAAGTAGGGCATTTAGGCAATTTTGTGATTGGACCTAAATAAAAAGGAAACTTTCTTATAGGATTTTATCCAAAAATTATCTTTCATTCTCTTGCTCTATAAATCATATCCCTATCTTCAACGTATTTCCTTAGACCTGATTATAAGGTGTCCTTAAATTCCCCTTCAAATTCCAACTATGACACTTGGAACACTAAAAACTTAAATTTTTTCATATAATTGAATATAGCAAAATAGAAAAATCTATCTATGATTATCAAGAAACATCTGTAAATATGGGCTGTGACAAAACTACTTACCAAAGGAGAATCGGCTGCACTAATAAAATTTGTTTATTTCTCAAAGCTTACTCAATTAAAAAATTTTTAAATTAACGCTATCAAACTTGTTGTAATTCAGAAATTTAGTTAAGTGGTCCCGGTTCTAGATTATTAGTGTTTGTAAATACCTTATTGTCCCTATAGTGTTTAATAACTAGAGACCACTTTTGAATGGGACTCGTAACCACTTCAAGCCCCACCCGCCACGTATAGCTCCCTCACGGGACCTGATTTACTTGAAGAGTGATCGTGATTGCTTCCGGATTACTTCAAGAGGAAGCCTACTTAATCCGACAGAGAGCTCCTACAGTATCATTCCATCGGTTGGGCAACACAGATGCTGTGCCCATTCCCATTTGTTCCAATTCTCCTTATCACTTAGTTGTAAACATCTCCACTAAATGTTGCAGTCCAGCATGTTATCACAAGTTAACCTAGTCAAGCAACATAGAGGCTGTGCCCATTCCCATGTGCTCCAATTCTTCTTATTACCTATTTGTTAACACCCCCACTACAATGTTGCAGTCCAGCATGTTATCAGAAGTTAACCTAGTCAAGCAACATAGAGACTGACCCCATTCCCATGTGTTCCAATTCTTCTTATTACCTATTTGTTAACACCCCCACTACAATGTTGTTAGTCCAGCATGTTATCACAAGTTAACCTAGTCAAGCAACATAGAGGCTGTGCCCATTCCCATGTGTTCCAATTCTTCTTATTACCTATTTGTTAACACCCCCACTACAATGTTGTTAGTCCAGCATGTTATAACAAGTTAACCTAGTCAAGAAACATAGAGGCTGTGCCCATTCCCATGTGTTCCAATTCTTCTTATTACCTATTTGTTAACACCCCCACTACAATGTTGTTAGTCTAGCATGTTATCACAAGTTAACCTAGTCAAGAAACATAGAGGCTGTGCCCGTTCACATTTGTTCCAATTTGTCTTATTATTGCCCAGCAGGGATCACTTCTGGCTGGTTTATATCTACCAGTTGAACCCACCACTGGGGACAGCAAAAGCCGATGTGCCACTTCAATCTGGGCAACCTTATGATGTCCAGTAGCGGCACATCACTAACCGCAAATGTTGAGATTCTGGGGTACATGGGCAATTGGATAGGTCTAGTCTAGTCTACTGTGGGAGATGACTGTTGGAGTTGGTGGGGTTTGTTCCCTAATCTCAGTGGTTATTGTTAACCTCAACTAGAGTGTGCCACCCCCTGCCTACTTTGACTGGAGAGGCTGGTTCAGAGCTGGCCTCCCCTTCTTCCGGGGAGACATGATTTTGAGATGTAGTGCCCTAATTCTTCTTCGTGGATTTCAATTTCAGGAGGCGGCCCCTACTCCCTAACCTTGCCTATCCTGAATATCCTGTCACTCCGGAAGCAGTACAAACGTTCTTACAGGACTAAGTGAAATTTATAAGCTTCTTATCCTGAGAGAACAAAAAAAAGAAAAAATAATTCGGCTTATTAATTATTTATGAACACCTCCACTACAGTGGCGCAGTCTTGCATGTAATCTCAAGTTAACCTAGTCAAGCAACATCCCTAGTGCCAGCTTATGGATGGGTGACCATTGAGCGACTTTTTTCCTTGCAAAGAGCCCGCTGGCCCAGCCGGGGTTGGAAGTGCCTTTAAAGCCACATTAGAGTGAAATTCGACTCTCTACTTAAACGAATGCAGTACAATTATTCTTACATAGTTAAGCAAAACAGATTACACAGTGCTATACAAGGAAGCAGAATAAACCACAATTTAGTCATAAAAATTACAAAGCAATATATTAGGTAAGGATTACCAGAAGGAGTAGCCTTGAACAGATGCATAGAGGTGTGGTTGTATCAACCAACATATAAACACCGATTAAATGTATAATTTAAATGTAAATTTCGTTATAGTAAAATTTTATCATATTTTATATATTTTATACTTTGAATTACAATATTTTAAATATGTATGGTATTTTGTCAAGTTGACGAAACATACGCCAAAAGGGGGTGTTATTATTAAGAAAAGACTACATAAATTATAAAATACATAGATTCTTGCACTACAAGTCTAAATACATTAGGAACACCACACAAAAATTAAAAATGTTACGTCTTTTACGCGAATGCTTTGTTATATTTTTACGCTCCAACATGGGTTCTCAACATTTAAGTCCCATTAAAAACTTGTATGAATGTTTAGAACTATAGAAACGAATTATTAGGCATGGTTATACAATTTAAATTTTTATAAAAAAAAATTTATTCCAAAGATACACAATATTAGGAGGCGATAGGAATGTCACAATAGTCTCTACTACAGTGGTTAACTATTTAAATATAATTACTACAAAAGATTCTACATCTATCAAAAGAAAACAATGTTTAAGTTGTTCAAAGTAGCTTTTTATCACTAATGATCAGCTGGGAAAACCTGATGATAGAAAATGTAAATACTAGAGTGTGACCTGTGTCCAAAGTTTGAAAAGTACTTCATCTAAGTACTGAAAAAAATATGATGGAGAACAAAAAAATCTGTAAGAAAGATTTTAAATCACCTACGATGGTAAAGATTTGATTAATTAAAATTTTAATTATGTTGAAAAAACCCAGTATGCTTAAGAGAGTTTTTACATCTATTTCACTAAATCATCGTGGATTTATGAGGGGTTGTTTTAAAATGCGGCTGAGAGAAAAGGAACTATATAATCTCTTTTTGAGGAAGTACCTTTTTTTAGATTTTCTCATTATCTTGTTTGTTAGATCAAATCCTACCATCAAGAAAGATCATTCATATTTGGTCGAGTTAACTCTGATAGTCCCGTATATCAATTTAGGGCATCTGAAGACCTTAGTTTGTGTCTTTGTTCGATATGTTTACAGTAACATAAAATCTTATGTAAGATGTGATATCCAGCGTATTTTTTGACGAGACAAATGTGAATCCACTTATCGTGGATGTGATGTACCAATCATTTATGTGATATCCAGCGTAATTGTTGATGAGAGAAATGTTAATCCACTTAAACCACACTTCTTTAAACCTCAGAATGGTAGTGGCATTTACTTTTACTCGTAAAACGGATCCTTCTTTAAGAGAGTAAATGGACTATAAACCAATATGCATTATGCATTTTTTGGTATACCCCTAGCTTCAATGCCAGCCTACCACTTGTAGATCTTCAAGAAAAAGAACACTTTAGGAAAAGTGGGTATTGTTTTTGTTAACTAGAAAATGACGGAATATATATATATATATATATATATGTGTGTGTGTGTGTGTGTGTGTGTGTGTGTGTGTGTGTGTGTGTGTGTGTGTGTGTGTGTGTGTGTGTGTGTTCACTGTTCACAGTTCAGTTCAAATATGTTTATTTATTAACAGTTTTTTTTTATTTGATACATGATCCCATGTGCCTGACACAGCACGTGCGGGATTCTGAAAAAACAAGCATCTTTAATAAAAATTTTTTTATACGGCTACTATACAGTGCAATACTCCAATATAGGAAAAGTCTACTCTAGAATGAAATTACTTTTTATAACTAATAATGATAACAATAACAATAACAATCCATAATAACAATTTAAAACTATCAAATACAAAATTTTAAAACAAAACTACACCCCAACAAAATACAATAAATACTATTACAATTACACCAACAAAACACACATTTTCTGACTAAAAGGTATTCCAAGTGACTCCCAGTACATGTAAGCTCTCTCATGAGTCTACACCCATATGTTTAAGTTATTGATTAATAAAAAAATTAATTAAATAAATAACAACAAGATAAACAAACAATAACTATCAATAAACATCTAAATTCATAACAGCAATAAACATCAACAATAATGATGACAATGAACAACTACAATAAATAACAATAAACATCTAAATTCATGTGTGTGTGTGTGTGTGTGTGTGTGTGTGTGTGTGTGTGTGTGTGTGTGTGTGTGTGTGTGTGTGTGTGTGTGTGTGTGTGTGTGTGTGTGTGTGTGTGTGTGTGTGTGTGTGTGTGTGTGTGTGTGTGTGTGTGTGTGTGTGTGTGTGTGTGTGTGTGTGTGTGTGTGTGTGTGTGTGTGTGTGTGTGTGTGTGTGTGTGGGAAATGACAGTGACCCAACTGAAGAATAAGACCATAAAGCGAGGCCGGTATTCTGGAGAGCATATAATTATAAATATACTTAATTTCAGATACATATGTATAAACCACATAAATATAAGTACATTTGACGACCTACCATATTAGAAAAACGTTGTATCCGCTTTAAAACCAGTTACTAAAGATTCTCTGTTTCAAAAATATAAGAGTAGGAATAAATACAGGTTACTAATCTTCATTACCCACAGTAATGTTATTTTAAATTTATTTACATTGAAAAATATATTCCTTACACATCACCAACACTTCCATTCTTCAACCAGAAAAGTTTCCATTGAGGTCATTCATAAATTAAGACGAGTGCAAAATTAAGCCAGAGCCACGGCACAGTCATTCTGACGCTCAATAAACCGACATATAAAAGTCTGCGTCGTTAAACGTATTATCGGTGGTAGAACATTTAAGCTCCTCAATAAAAGTAAAAACTACAACACGATCGTGACATAATCTGATATATCGTATAAGATACATTATATTGGCCTCTACCTCATGTCATGCGATCATGTACAGATCACTATTACCTTGAAACCCTCAGCAAATCTATTTCAAATAAAATAAAAAATATATTAGACCTAAGTAAATATCCCTTACTTTTATGAGAATCTGTTAATGATATCAAATATATGTTTCCAATATGTGTTACCTATTTAGCGAATTATAACGTACAAATGAAATAAGTAATCACAGTCTACAGGTATTTAGATATGTTTAAATGATAATTTTTAAAAATTTTACAGTACTTTTTACAAAAAGCCTGCTTTTAGTACATAATGTTTTTGATTATAGAACACTTTCATCTGAATATTAAGGTCAAGAGTGCCAAATATTTACCCATTTCTGAGAAAAAGTAACATATATTTTACAAAAATTAACCAACGGGAAACATCAGATGACGAAAAACTCTATTTAAAATAGGAACAAATAGGAGATTTTAAAAGTTTACCTTATAAACACATGCGATAATTATATGATGGAGTTTCCCGTTATTCCTGTCCACACCTCTCTTAAAGTTTTTCCTTTGAGCACTACCTGACTTATTTTATTGTAAAGCTCCTCTTCTTACACACACACACACACACACACACACACACACACACACACACACACACACACACACACACACACACACACACACACACACACACACACACACACACACACACACACACACACACACACACACACACACACACACACACACACACACACACACATATATATATATATATATATATATATATATATATATATATATATAATATAAATTTCTTTGATTATAGATTCGCCTCGGGTTCAGCTTGGAAAAGTACACTTATAATTACTTTTAATTATAATAAAAACTGTTTCTAGGTGGCATTTAAAAATGTGTTACCGAATATTTACATAATAGTTAATATATATCTCATTACGTTATTCAATATGAAATAAATGTGATATTCATTATATTGATAATATATATTTCAATTTGTATATTTCTGTGACTGTTCTAATTATAACTTGTGAAATGTAAAGAAAATCCACTACACTGCGGATGTGAGCAGCAGGAACTATGGGAATGGTTACGAGATCATCAGAAGCTGGTTGGCATCACGAAGTCTGGCTTACGCTGTGAACAACCACCCGAACTTCGAGGGATGTTGTTTCTGGAGCTGGAACCACCCAGGTTCTGTTCAGCTCCTCTAGTCCTTAAGCTCGCCATCCAGGACATCCAGCCTTTCAGTGTCCTTGTGTCCTGGCAAAGTCGTAATCACTCAGGACTTCACGGATACAGAGTCGCTTACCATGCCTTGGATAACTTAGGACCTGGTGGAAAAGACGCAGTAAGAAATTTTAGACTTATCACAGTAACCATACCTCAAGACTTTAAATTAACTGTTCTTTTTCTTGTAATTTAAATTCATTCAATGTTTAAATTTAGAAATAATTTTTGTTTTTCTTGTGCTAACAGAGCATGCGTGAAGCACATGAAAATAAGACAATACATAGGTTCCTTCTAGTATTTTAGAGGATTAAGAATATCATCTGTCTTTTTATGCATTCCACTTTCATAAAACGTATATCACAGAGAATCTTGCAACTTGGTAATAATTACAGTACATTGGGAGAAGATTGTTTATAATATAAAAAAGTTAGGCATGACTAAGTGTCAGTTATAAAATCATAAAGATAAAGAAAACAAAATACTATATAAAATACTTAATTGAGTTTTTCAAGGTATTTTTTATAAGTGAGTCTTGTGAAATACTTCACCTCTATATGTAAAGTATTGTATCCATGCGATGTGACGTATTTGGACAAATGAAATATGAAGCAATGTTTTAAATTTAAGTATACATAACCAATGTTCTATTTTATTATTCTGTCAAAGTTTGTTATAAACCTAAGCTCGTAAACTAGTAATGCTCCATTAAAAATTGAAATTTGTGTTTCCTGTAGATTTTTTATATATTTTTTTTATTATTTCAACGGCATCACTGTTTTAACAAGTAAGTATCTATTTTATCTACATGTATAACAAGTGACCAAAGAAACTAATTAGTAGGCTAAAACAAAAACAATAGAATATGCAACCAGTGAACTAATTTCATGCAAAGCATGAAATGAACTATGTTGTAGGTAACAGTTTTGACAAATAAGTTCACTGTGATAATAAAATCTAAGACTCAACAAGAAATAATGACACCAAGATCAATGCATAACAAGAGATAAACTATGAATTATCAATTTAAATAATATAAAGGGCAACTGTGAAAAAGTAACTAATAATTAATACTGCTTATCAAAACAAAAACAATGCAGAAAAAAGGAAAAACTGTTGGTAAAATATATAACTAAAAAAGCTATAAAAATTAATTATATTAACAACCTAATGTGAGATAAATTACACTAATATTACATGGCAAGATTATTTAAATGACAAAAAGAAATACAACTAGGTAAAATTTGGATCCATCAAATCACGTGACTGAAAGCACCACTCAAAAACTTTCTGTGGCCCTTTAAAGGACCGCCACAATGAAACACTTAGACACAACACAGGCAGGGTTGGTGTAGAGACGAGCCAATAATAATAACAGCTACAGTGATGCAAGCCGGCTTTTGATTGCAGATATGGATGCGATAAAGATGTCGAGGGTGGGTGGAATGTAGTTCCCTAGCCGCTGAATCCTCAGCATTGGGCCATTTGGTGCAATCATGTACGATTGCAATTATTAGATGTTTTATAAAATTATGTTTTAAAAATTAGATGTTTTACGAATCTTGTACGAAGAAAGTTAAACAGTTTAAATTAATTTCAAATTTTAAAAAGGTATATTCTGACACTTCTTCCGCGTACCTTTACGTTTATAATCCAATAGCATACTTGTCTCTCCAATGTTTTCAACATCCCGTCAACACTCTCTCCTCTTGCAGCAGGCTGTTTGGTTCTATTAAAACAGCAGACTCACTTAAGACCTCTGATTACATGTCCATTTATGATTAATTTCTAATCAACACGTAAACTTCAATATGTCAAGCAGTCAACTAATATTAATTCTTGCAAATCAATATTCAATCGCTACCTTTTTAAACAGCTGATTCGAACTCCCACGAGATGTGATATTTCTATTAATCATATTTACTTTGTAACTAAAACTGATTACTGAACATTAAAATGAATATTAAATATTCAATCAATATATTAAATATCACAAGAACTAATATTTATAGTGTTTATTTTATTAGGCCTTTCTATACCACTTCGGTCTTATTCAGACACATAGTAAATGTTTCAATAATAATAGTAAAACTTGTTTTTAATAAATTTGGATCTGTGCAATACCTATTAAAATCCATGGGATTTAAATTAGGCGAATGAACAAGTTTTATAAATACTCTTAAATCCAGAACGTTTGTTGTTTTGATTATATATGTGTTGTACTAATCCACTAAATAAAAGATGCTCAAAAACTAATCTGTGTGCAAATTGATAACATTAAATTTCATTACAAAGCAATAGAAATCTATTAACATTATTATAAATACTTACAGGAACAGTGCTAATATTAGTGCTAGTTTCAATACAAACTTGTTAAATATTTTATAAGAAGCTCAAATGATATATGTTGTATTTTATATAAATGGCAATTCTTCCGATCTATATATCTTGTAAACTCTTTAAACCCGATTTGTAGACATTACTATCTGGCGTATCAGTTACTCTACTAAATATCAGTGTTGCTAAATGGCCCAATATTATTACCATTTAATGCAACAGTTAGGAAATTATCATGAGTTAACAATTTTCTAATTGAAAGAGCCCAAACATATAGCTTTATTATATAAGAGTAATATTGATGGACTAAAATTATTCAGGTCCATGAACAATAATTAGGGTAATATACTCGTACATCTTACTACTAGAGGCAACTTTATATCATGCGTTAACCCTATTCTTAGAATGTGAGGATAATTACAGTTATAATCTATTTATTTGGATATATGTTCTAGGGCAGTTAATCAATACCTCAAAAAAGTATACAAAATTTATACAATAACGTATTTATATAAAAATTGGTCAAAGTAAAAATTTTAATTACTTTCATTTTAGAAGAATAAAATAAATGAATGCAACAAAGAAGTAATGTAGATTTTGTGGATATGTAAATTATTGGCTGGAATCAATTAAAAATAGAGGTTTCTTGAATTAAAATGCTCGACTCTTAACGCTTTGTTTAAGTTTATTTTTTAAAACCAAAACTATTTTCTACTTTACAAGCAATGTTGGTAGGCCTATATGTGTAAGTTATAAGTATGTCTCAATATACTTACTCTATAAATTGGCATTAAATACACTATTCATTTTTTTAAGTTAGAGATAGTTGCCTAACGAAAGGAACAGTCGTGAAAAAAATGTGCGTGGACTTAAGCCGGGACTCCGGTATAATAAACCTATTACCTCGAGTTTAAAAAGACATTATCAAAAGGAATAGATCGACTATTATCCATGGGAGGTTCGTTACAACAACAAACATTTAAGATTCAAGAACATTGGTTGATAAGTCTCTCAATGATTTTTAGTAAGACTGAAATTCATGGATATTTAAGTTACATCATTTAAAGATACCCCATTCCACTTTTGGTAATGGATTGATGAAGAGACATTTAATTTGAGGTATTAAGACAAGAGGCATTTCTTTATAAGAGCCTTTAAGATCAGGTGATACTAAATGGAAGTTTCCATGAAGGAAATTACCCGCCAAGTCTCAATTTAGTAATTGGTGGTTAAAATTTCATATATCTTATAAACCAAGAACCTTACTCGTATAAGGATCCCAGAATGTATATTACTTGCTAATCAATCCATAAGCATTAAAGGGGGGTTTATTTGGAACATCTGGTATAAGTTTTGTGGATAACCCTTTGCTCACAGTAAAGCCTGCACTGGGTTTGTCGGTTGGAAAATGTCTGAAGCACGCAGGGTTTTCTAGGTTTAATATATAACAGTAAATAGTATTATATTGTTCTTTGCTTGAACTATACTAAGCGCCGCTTTAAAATTTAACTAACATGACTAAACGCACTATCTAAGAGGTAACGAAAAACTGCTGAAGAGTTGCGAAGACATTTTGAGCTGAGTGCAACAATTCAACCACGCAGTTAGTGTCACCGTTGTTTACGAGTGTTACCGTCGTTATGAGATTGTTATCGTCGTTGCAATTTCATCTAAATTCCCTTAAACTAGATGAAAAAAATAATACAGTACATTATAAAAGTGAATTTTCAATGTATCTTTCACAATATGAATCAGTTAAATAAGGCTATTAAATTTGGTTGTTCACGATACTCAAGTATTTATCCACGCGAAGTAAGTGGGGGATTTCTAAAACCATATGACATGTTAGTTAGTAAGTAACATATTTAAGTAATATAAATAAACCCAAAGGATCACTTTTATTAACGACATAGAAGAAATATTATAAAATGATAGCCTGAAGCCAATAGAAACCAATTATACCGGTGATAGTAGGTCCGATAATTATTAAGGGTTTAATTTATGACAATGGTGAAGGATGAAATTTCTCCGTCATCGATACGTACTCTAATTACATGGAGTTGTGTTCTATGAAGTCCTTAAATATGGAACTTCTTATAATTAAGGATTCTGAATAAAGTTGAGGACACAGAGAAGTACGGATGTTCACAGTTGATTATTAAACGGGGAAAAAACACATAATCTGGAAGTATAGAAACCCCATAAAATAACATGTGGTAATAAAATTAAGTTCATTTATTGGTTGAACGTTTGTAATAACTTTAAATCCAATTTTGAATTTTTAAATAAAATGCAGCTATGGTGCGTAGGTTTAACGCAATAGGGATGCTGAGTTTAGCTTCATCACACCTTCCGCTTAGTGTAGTGTCCGATATGTGACATTGTGACAGACCAAAGTGGTCAAGTAAGATCTATAACAGATTATATCTTCTTCACGATAATATTTAAAACTTGTTGTTATTTTAGAACTGAAAATAAACTCTCAGAAACACGAGTTGTAAGTTGTTTTTGTGTTGAAACTGTTCGACACCAGAGACATCTGGTTTACCGTCCGGTTTACCCACCAGACATTCAATATAATCAAATCAAATTAAATCGTTTATTGCAGTTAACAATATACATTGCATAGGAAACGTCACTTTTCATATATATTATTTTCAATCATCCCACATTAAGGCCACATTCAAACTAACAACATTCAAATACTTACTCCCCATTCATTCCATGCCAATTACGCCCACTTTAGGCGCTGGAGTCAGTTCCCTCATCGCGTGGCCTCCCAGTCGAATACCAGAAACTCATCGACACTGTAGAAAGCGTTTGACGCCAGGTAGACTTTGATACGAGTTTTTAATACCTTGGGCACTGAAGCATTTTTAATTTTGTTTGGCAACCTGTTTATAAAATGAACAACTGCCTGCGAAGGTAAATGTTCATAAATACCCGTTCGGTACACTCCCGAACGGTAGTTATCTCTGCCTCTTGTCTCATATTCATGAATTTCTCGTCCACTGGTTAAGGCACATTTAGAAAAACAATATAAGGTTGTTTCTAGGATATAGAGACATGGCAGAGTCAACAGTTGCAAATTTTTAAACGCTGTCCTGCACGACTCCTTCAAGTTTAAATTAGCGATAATGCGAATTGCTTTCTTTTGTAATTTGGAAATTCTCATAAAATGGTTGTTTGCACATGCTCCCCACAAAACGATTCCATAGGAAGGGTGTGGATAAATTAGTCCGTAGTAAGCCGTAATCAGTACCTGACTCGGGCAATATTTTGACAAAGATCTTAAGGCATACACTCCCGAGGATAATTTGGCGCAAACATAATCAATGTGATTTTTCCATGTCAACCCTCGATCAAGATGTATTCCAAAGAACTTTGAAGAATAGACTTCCTCCAACAATGTATCTGCAACCATAACAGCAGGACCTTTTTCAATGTCTGTAGAGCGCATTGAAAAGTTTATAAAATTTGATTTTGATGAGTTTATTTGAGGACTTATCTAGATAATCTAGATAGACAGATGCGTGAAATATTATTATTGCCTCATTAAGTGCAAATTTTAGTTCCCTACAATGTTTTAACACAGTACTAAGTCACGGAAAAGTAACTGAGATTTCAAAAAATAACATACTTACAGTGGAACTTGTGATTCAAAGTAAGTCTTGAGTTTAGCTCCATTAGATACTGTTGTGCACTCAAATGTGTTATTCGTGTTGCTTTTTAGATCGTAATTTATTTCTTCTCAGTTAATACGATCCCAAATTGTTTATCTGATTCTGTGGAGTGTCAGAATCAGAGTAATTCTTGTCCAAGAGTATATTCCCTTTAAAGAAATGTTCGCATATTATAAAATTAACACCCCACGAGTTACTGGTATATCGTACATTCCTTGAAGACATATCTAGATTTATCTTGCTTTCGTGAAATATATTACTTTATCATTTCAATGCAATAATTGATTCTCGTAAATAATTTATCAAAAACATATTAGCTAACATGTTGTGAAACCAAAACAAAATAAATTAAATGAGAGTATATATGTAGTAGAAAAAAATAACCTATGAGATTTTCACAATGAGTATGACTGTCCGAGATTTAAATAGCAAATGAATTGAGGTTCAAGGATTAATTATAAAGTAATAGTCACTTTTTATGGAAGGAATATATTTTACCTATACTGCCTTTTAATCATTATAAGTATAACAATAAGATCACTGATAGGAATTTAAAACTAATGCAGAAAATGGTCCTTGAGTGAATGACACTAAGTGAGTCGTGGTAGCCATAAAGTAGTAGGACCTTGCATATAGCTAAAAAGTAATATCCATGTTTATAATAATCTGATGTATATATCATTTTGTAAGATTCGATGAATTTTAATCGTGTTTACACGAACTGTGATCCTTGAATTCATGACAAAATTTGGAGTTACGAATTGTTATTATTTTGTTACCAGATGTGTTTTTTCAATATAAAAGCCATAGCTAAAGTGTTATAATTATCTAACTTTATTTAGTAAAAGTTTTTATTTTAAACGGTTAAGAATTATTCAAATGTACAATTACAGCTTTTGCGATTCTCTGCTGAGCTCCAATTACATTCTAGAACAATAAGTAACCTAATATTTCTGCACGCTGTTTACTTTATTATTATAAATTCAATATATTTATGTCGAAGCCATAATTAAATACAAAACTTTATAAGAGGAAAGATTTATATTTATTCCTGCCGTGCCATTAATTTTTATTTATAAACCATATGAACAATTGTGTTTGCCCCTGCATTAAAACCACTAGATGATGCCCTTTCAGCAATTTTGACTTGATACATCCAGATAATAAGATGTAATAGATTGAGCGTAAGAAAATATATTTTAGGAGATGGGCACGTGGTGACGTGAAAGTCTTATAAAATTTATCTTGTTTTATTACCGACATTACTGAGTTAAGATTTATCTTTCACTGTTCAAAATCTCTTTATCTTACACTAACATTTACCGCTAAGATTTTGCTGAAGTTACAACACCAGCTGTGTAGTATATAACATATAATGTGGGGATTAGAAATCTTCAACAGTACGTATTCATAAATGAAAATAAAAGTTGTAAGTCGCTTAGGAATGTAAAGTCGTACATTTATGATAAATATTCACTTAGATGTGAAATGAAAATATAAATGTGTTCTAAAATGCATCATAAACAACAACAATAAATTTTAACAATAGTTGGTTCAGATTAGGAGAGTTTGATTATTGAGTTCTTCTCAGTTTGACTATTAGGTTGTAGGATTTCTGAAACATAGTTCCCACTGTGGTGGAAATACGATTTACGTTACACCCTCAACGAAATTGAATATCAAATCAATATAATAGAGGATGGATCAACTATTTTTATCAACTAGGAATTTCTGTCTTTTTTTATTGTGAAATTTTTAATTTATACGGATTTCATAATATTTGAGTAAGTGTATTATTGAAATTTTAGCTCTGTCAGAGTGATGGTAAAAATGTTTTTTTCTAATCGAGCAGGTCCGAGGAAAGTTCCTGGACAGAGCTGCCCGGTCTGTGAAGCTAGTACGCCTGGCACCGGACACCCGCTACCTTATTTGTGTCCTTGGCTTGGGTAACTGGGGACCTCCCCTCAACAGACAGCAGGCCAACATGAGCGGCGATGTGTTGCTGGGCGATCCTGTTCCACACTTGACAGACTCGCAGATGAGTCGATGTACCGAGGTAATACTGGACTTCATAACTTGTAGTTGGAGTTTTACCTCCCCTCAACATACAGCAGGTCAACATGAGCGGCGATGTGTTGCTGGGCGATCCTGTTCCACACCTGACAGACTCGCAGATGAGTCGATGTACCGAGGTAATACTGGGCTTCATAACTTGTAGTTGGAGTTTTACCTCCCCTCAACAGACAGCAGGCCAACATGAGCGGCGATGTGTTGCTGGGCGATCCTGTTCCACACTTGACAGACTCGCAGATGAGTCGATGTACCGAGGTAATACTGGACTTCATAACTTGTAGTTGGAGTTTTACCTCCCCTCAACATACAGCAGGTCAACATGAGCGGCGATGTGTTGCTGGGCGATCCTGTTCCACACCTGACAGACTCGCAGATGAGTCGATGTACCGGAGGTAATACTGGGCTTCATAACTTGTAGTTGGAGTTTTACCTCCCCTCACCATACAGCAGGTCAACATGAGCGGCGATGTGTTGCTGGGCGATCCTGTTCCACACCTGACAGACTCGCAGATGAGTCGATGTACCGAGGTAATACTGTGCTTCATACCTTGTAGTTGGAGTTTTACCTCCCCTCAACATACAGCAGGCCAACATGAGCGGCGATGTGTTGCTGGGCGATCCTGTTCCACACCTGACAGACTCGCAGATGAGTCGATGTACCGAGGTAATACTGGACTTCATAACTTGTAGTTGGAGTTTTACCTCCCCTCAACAGACAGCAGGTCCAACATGAGCGGCGATGTGTTGCTGGGCGATCCTGTTCCACAATTGACAGACTCACAGATTAGTCGATGTACCGAGGTAATACTGTGCTTAATAACCTTGTAGTTGGAGTTTTACCTCCCCTCAACAGACAGCAGGTCAACATGAGCGGCGATGTGTTGCTGGGCGATCCTGTTCCACACTTGACAGACTCGCAGATGAGTCGATGTACCGAGGTAATACTGTGCTTAATAACTTGTAGTTGGAGTTTTACCTCCCCTCAACATACAGCAGGTCAACATGAGCGGCGATGTGTTGCTGGGCGATCCTGTTCCACACCTGACAGACTCGCAGATGAGTCGATGTACCGAGGTAATACTGGGCTTCATAACTTGTAGTTGGAGTTTTACCTCCCCTCAACATACAGCAGGCCAACATGAGCGGCGATGTGTTGCTGGGCGATCCTGTTCCACACCTGACAGACTCGCAGATGAGTCGATGTACCGAGGTAATACTGGGCTTCATAACTTGTAGTTGGAGTTTTACCTCCCCTCAACAGACAGCAGGTCAACATGAGCGGCGATGTGTTGCTGGGCGATCCTGTTCCACACCTGACAGACTCGCAGATGAGTCGATGTACCGAGGTAATACTGGGCTTCATAACTTGTAGTTGGAGTTTTACCTCCCCTCAACATACAGCAGGTCAACATGAGGGGCGATGTGTTGCTGGGCGATCCTGTTCCACACTTGACAGACTCACAGGTGAGTCGATGTACAGAGGTAATACAGAGCTTACTATCTTGTAGTTGGAGGTTTGCTCAATAAACACCCTTTACAGGTGTTATTTCATAACCTTAAACCCTGCCGATTTATGAATCGACCAATCGATATAAATCTCGTGTAAACAATAGGATACTCTAAAATTTTAAATTACATTTTATATAGTGTAAAAACATGTATTATACAATGAAACCATTACTTTTGTATTCCTGGACAATGGACATCTAGTCAAATGGTGTATATTACAAACACATAGAAATAATATTTTCATAAATGCTACAGCGATATACTTTTCTTTGTAATTTTTAACGCCGTTCTTTGAAATGATATTTTAAAATATTATGGCAACACAAATAGACTAAAATTTACCTTTCATCTAGAAACTATGCAATTTTCATTCTTTATTGAAAGCAATGAAAGGTAACTGAGACTAAATGCAGAGTGGATGAATAAGTTAGAGCTTGTACCCCAACGTGCTAGGACTAATATTTAAATATTCAATAAAAAACTTAAAAACTTTCAAAACTGAATAGTAAGGAGAGTTATAATTTATGTGATTTATAAGTTCATGAGATTGTTAATAATTGATATCATAGGTCACCTTAAAATTATAGGTCACAACATATATTTTTATGAAATAATCCTAATAACCTTGTCCAAAACAACTAATATAAATGCTTTTTAAAAGACAATTTTTAGCTCAAATGGCACAAGATATAAAGTTTTTTTTAAATGTACCTCTAAATTTCATAGTTATTTTCAAATAAAATTAAAGGAAAATTTTAATTTGCATACAAATAGCTATAAACTATTTTCACGCTATGGAGGTTGTTTACTGTTTAATGAAACATTAGCAAAATACCAATTATCCTATTTATTATAAATAATCTATCTATAATTATGTACCAGTTGTCTTGTCATCAACTGAAACAATTCTATGGGAACGAAAAAAGTCTCTCACATCTCTAAATTGGCACACTCGTGAAAAAATCTAAATGTGTACCATATAATATGGTTCTATGACAATATTCACACCTGAAACAATAATCAAGTAGCTATTGAAACATTTAGGGCTACACATTCAGCACATATGACCAAAGGAAATTATCTCCAACATATTTATGTAACAGACCACTGGGTATTATATGAATTCAATCCAAAAATATTATGTAATTGCGGCAAAACAAATAAATTAATCAACTAAACTAGTTGTACGAAATTTTGTCTTATACTTTTATCCACACGTAATATAAATAAATTAATTACTAATACATTTTGTTATATATGTTTTAGGTGAGAACACTAGAAGGTGAGGAGGGTCTGGAAAATCTCGACAGAGGGAGAGGGTCTATTCTTACCCGCCGCCTTGGCCTCATTATTGGCAGCTGCATGGGATTCGTTGTTTTCATTGTATTGGTATCCATTCTAGGATATCTGAAGTTAAAGAAGCAGAGAGAGGTGGCCAAGCGTGAACAACCTGGGCCCGCAGAGTATTTGTCCTACCGGCACTTCTCCTTGCAAACCGCAGATCCACTGGGCCAAGGCCATGGCACTTCGATTTTGAATTCCTAGCCCTTATACGACCCTCAACATGAGAACAGCCTGGGCACGCAGAGTACCTATAGTATCGGCACTTCCCCTTACAGAACGCCGAGCCGCTGTTCCACGCTCACTGCACATCGACTTTGAATTCCTAGCCCTTGTACGACCCTCAACATGAGAACAGCCTGGGCACGCAGAGTACCTATAGTATCGGCACTTCCCCTTACAGAACGTCGAGCCGCTGTTCCACGCTCACTGCACATCGACTTTGAATTCCTAGCCCTTGTACGACCCTCAACATGAGAACAGCCTGGGCACGCAGAGTACCTATAGTATCGGCACTTCCCCTTTCAGAACGTCGAGCCGCTGTTCCATGCTCCCTGCACATCGACTTTGAATTCCTAGCCCTTGTACGACCCTGAACATGAGAACATCATAGGCACGCAGATTACCTATAGTATCGGCACTTCCCCTTACTGAACGCCGAGCCGCTGTTCCACGCTCACTGCACATCGACTTTGAATTCCTAGCCCTTGTACGACCCTCAACATGAGAACAGCCTGGGCACGCAGAGTACCTATGATATCTGCACTTCCACTTCCAAACCGCCAAGCCGCTGTTCCACGCTCATGGCACCTCGACGTTGACCTTCCAACACATATACGACCTTGAAGACGAGATGAATTTTGGTCTATATATCTAAACTATAAAAAGACTAGTTAAAATGTCCGTAAATAATGTTACGTAGTGTAATAATTTATTTGGAATCGAACTAATAGTTAAGTGTGTTACAAGTTACATTAAGGATTAATGAGTTTATCGAAAATATATATCTAAAATCTGTAACTATGTGAAAAGTAACGATTTTAAGTACAATATTATCAATGAAACTAAAAAAGATATTCATTGTTTAATGTCTACATTTCTTATATTTGTGAGGTAATAGTTATAACATTACTTTAAAACGCAAAAGCTGCTGATGGTAAGCTAGAAAGGACATTTTATGAGCACAAATTATTTTGCTAATGTTTCGTGTAACCAAGTAAATTGAAATAAGCATGTTTAATCTAATTTGCTGTGGAATAGAACACAAAAAAATTAGAACTATTCTGGCGCCTCGAAAGGTTTTACTGATCTACAGTTGTATGCACGGTATCAAAATAAAAATATTTTTAACGGTAATACGCTCCTCTGAGTATAGACCAATAAGGTTCTTCATCATCATAACACGAATGTGTAAGGCTGTGACTAATACAAACTCTCGTTTTTATAATTAGTTCGTAATATTAGATCGTTTTATTTTGGGAAACACGTAAATAAAACTCCTATTACCACGGCCAAAGAGTGATCTCGAAATATTTTATTCATTACCGTTAAAAAAATAATAACATGACTTTTATTGGGAGTGAACGAAAAGAGTGTTTGTTGATGTGTTTTTCCTCTAAACCTGTTAACAGTACTTAATTCATATTTTTATTATATTTTGATTTTCCATAAACCTTTTAGAAATTTGATTAATAAAAACCTGGATTTAAATTTTGTATCTCGCTTTATTAGTAACATATAATGTGAAACATCTTCAAATGCATTCAAATTAAAATAAAAAGAATTGGCACATAACATAAACCTAATTGACCTGTTGTATTTTACAATATTTCGTGAAAATATGTAATAAAACAGGTGTTGTACTTAATTCTTGCATATTGCACTTCATTTATTAAAATAAGGCAACAGTCAGACACAAAATTGTAAACCAGCTATAACAAAATTGTAAACCGGATATACAAAAATTTTAACGGTTTTGCTAAAGATGCTCCTTTCGTTTCCAACAGCTGCCAGTATAGCTTAAGTGCGTAAATGATGTCGGTGCTAGAGACAATTACTTATTGTGTGTCCGAGTTAAGGTAAGTAATATATATCTGTATTGGTATCTGTAAAAGTCGCTTCTCTCCTCCGAGGTATTTTCTATTTTATATTCTGAAAATATTAAGTATATTCATATGACGATTGTTATTTTATTCGAATATTCTCCTTATAGTGTATAGGGGATTAATAATTGGAACACCAATTCACGATAAATGTTACACTTATAGTTTTACATGGACGTACACTTTAAACCTCACTTTTCCTTATCAATGTCGTGGAACATGTTGTACATATTTGCTCAATCGTCTATGTGGGACTGGCATTTCATTGACTGTAACTGAAAATACCGTATGGGTGTATAAGATGTACTAACACTCTCATATAACTTTTATACCTATAATTTTGTCGTAATTTTATTAAATTTTGTACAGTTAAAGTTATAATACCTGGCTACTTTTTTATGAATTTTGTACATACGGAGCCCAAAAAACTGCTTATTAAAAAGTAAACCAAATTATATATAACATCTCCATGAGTTTAACCTAGATTGACATATAAGTTGTGACAAATATTTGCAGAATTTAATATAATGATACTTATTTTATTGTTATTACTTTTCCTTAAAGGAAACTTTTATTTTTATTTGTTTTATAAAAACAGTTTAAAAGTTTATTGTGCAAGTCTATATTTATATATAAATTAAATGTTAGTAAATACTGTTATTAAAAACAAAGTTAGGGTAATTGTTATACGGCTTGGACTCAAACTCAATTTTAAAATTAATGAAATTTTGAAACCACGTGTTTCAAACTATTACAATCCTAGACCTGTAACGAGAACTGGCCATGCATTTTATGTAATTTTTCAAATATTATAAATACTTTATTAGAAATATAAATGAATTGAAATATAATGGTATATTATAGGAATCATTTCAATCAAACGACTATTTAGGAACACGAGTTATATTTTGTAATAGTATTTTTAAGATTTGGCTTACTAACGTATTTTCCATAATTAATGCAACATTTCTACTGCTATATCCAATTAAATTAAATTCCTTGTATGAATAGTTATACCTAGCTCAACCAGTATTGTAAACAGCAAAGTTAACATCTTCCGTATGTTTTAATATAGAATATTGAAAACCTGCCTAAATTCTTTGAATTAAAACTTAGTACAAGCAATGTTGGAGTCGTGTATTGAAATATATACATATTATATAGAATATATACGTATATTTTTTTAATTGTACAATTTGTATGAGTGTTAAATTAAACATATTCATAGAAACTCATATGATTTAATCTGAAAAGAGAGTACGTAATGACGTTAAAAGGTTTTGTAATTAGGTAGTTACAGTGGTTGTTTAAAAGATCACAGCATATTTATTTTGATCGAAAGCTTTGTAATTATGTTAAATTTTTGATGTCAAAGGTATTAGTAGTGAAAGTTGTTATGTTTAAATCCAATAAAGCGATGGCTAATGTTGAAATTTATCATACCTGAATCCTTGAGACCTTTAAGAATATTTAATTATTGAGACGCATTTTTACTCTTGAATATTGTTACAATATTTCCATAAGGCTTAATAGTAACACAAGTATATTTATTCTACAAGGCTTAGAAGTATTTGTTTTCTATACATTGCTGTTGTATAAATATGATTAGTTCTATATAACACGTATGCAGTAGACCTTGCTAAATTTTCAATGTTGGAACGACCGTGAATGAAAATCTATAAGCTCCATTTAACCATAAACAAACCTCGTTTAGGAAAATGAAGATACTAATGTATTTTGTAATTTATAAAAATCTTAAAGTTATAAAAAAATTAATGAAAATGCATAGAAAGAAAATATTTTGAATGCAAAATGAACATTAATTACAAGTCTGACAAAAGTGTCACTGCTTGGTGTTGGACAATTAATTACAATAGGAGAAACATTTGGGTTCATTACTAAAATATATGATAAATTTACTAAAACATAAAATCTTAAAAATTATTTAAAAACAAAACTGATATTTAGGTTCTTATAATTCCAACATATGAATCTAAGTATTATTAAAATATATAATAAATGAACTACGTAATGTACAAAATAATACATCAAAGGGTTTTAAATAAATTCACCGTTCCACTGTGTGTCTTTATATAATATGGTCAGAATTATTAGTCATACATATCTAGAAGAACAATACCTACTTTTTAACGGCCTCTAACATTTAAAACATTGGACAGAAAATAACTTCATAATGATAGCTCTTAATTTTAAAACCCGTTTTAAAATACTGCCTCCTAAATATCTGTAAGACAGCTCTGTCAAAGCCAAATCGTGGTCTTCAAATAAATTTTATTATCGTATTATCAGGTATAAACGGAATTTATTATGCTATTACTAATTAATATGTTATATAATTGTATATTTTATATAATATACATAATTATATATTATATGTTATATAATTAATATGTTATTTCTCCATATAGTATATACAAATTATTTACCTTCAAATGAATAAAGATTATTATCGTTCATTAGCAAAATAATCAGCAATACATAAATTAAGTAAGTCCTAATTACTAAATACTCTAAGTAGTATCGTGTAACGGATTTGTCAGTTAAGGACTACAATATCATTTAAAATCAAAAGCATATGTGACAAAGGAATTTGTAATCCAATTTTTAACCATCCACACAAAGCAATATCTATTTAACCTCGTGAAATATTTTTAAATCTTATGCTGGAACGTCACAAGTTGGATTGTCAAATATAAAATAAGGAAATTAACTCTATTGTTTAATTATTATTATATAGAATGCCAGTATACTGGAAAAGAACATATAATTTTAACATACAACATATTATTTTAATAACAAGTTTATTCAAGCAAATATATTTTTAATTATTTAGAACTACAAAAGTAAATTCTTCTGCCCGCAATTTTCATCTTTCTTTATAAATCGAACCAATCTACACATTATAAGCACAATTTACAATATACCCCTACTAAACTTATGGTTTAACAAAAGGAACTACCAGTTACGTAATTTATTTATTTAAGCTGTTTAATTATAAAAAAATATAATTACTAGAAAATGATCTAAAATCTTTTTAAACTACTGAAGTCTTGAACATTTTTTATATGATATAATAAATATAAATTTTAATATAACAATTAATTGCTGGACGAATAATAAACAAAAATTGTCCACGAACACAAGTTATACATGGCAAAGAAAAGTTTATACGGCCAAATACCAATACCTGATAACCAGTATCAAAGAAGTAGTGATAAAAAATGTCTCTTCACTGCAGTAGAGAACAATACATGATGCAATCACAAAAGGTTAGTGGAGTGATACAAAAAACACTTTGTACCCAAGTAACACGGAAACATCTAAACAGGGAAAAAGATGGTTGTCAGGGAGAGACGGAAGTGAAGAATTGGCGGACGCTCATATAGGCTAGTGTACATAATCAACCTAATCTCGTACATTTTAGTATATTTGCAGTAATACACAGATTAAATTTGCTTCAAAATGAACGAATCAGAATAGTTTAGGCCACTTCTTATAATATCAGACCTATGTATTTTTAATTAGTTATTCATGTTGGAATCTGTCAGTCTTAATTAAGTAATAAAATTCTATATCTTTTTTATTATTAAAGGAATTTCAAATAAAAATTAGTTTCTTAGAAGATTTTTATTATTTTAAATTCTCTATACAAGATCATGTTCTACTCCTTGTAACTTAAACTTGACTAAAAATTTATATATTTGAATATTTTAAAACCATTTGTATGTATTCGTTTACTACTATATTACATACATCGTTAAATTCATTTTCTAATTACATTTTGTAATATACTAATGCTAGTACACTTTAAATACAATTTTAATTTATTATTCCTTAGTCTATTATATAATATTTTCAGTCAGTGATAATCAATTTAATGAAATGTTTTCTATTATCATTATTTTTATGAGATGTATTTTCTTCTTCAGTGTAAATTGTTTATGTATAAGAAGTCTTAAAATATCATAAATATTTTACCCTACTTCTCAAACTGAATGTCAAAGACACAGGTCATATTTATTTAACCCTGTATTATTTATTAATATATGTATCATATAAATTTTAATTTCTATCATGTTTTGTTGTTATAAACATATATTAAAATACTTTTCCTGGGATAAAATGCAAAATACAATTAAGTACTACAATTACTTAAATCTGCTTTTATTTAATTTCTTTATAATAATTTGTAGTTATTCACTAGTTTAGTTTTCCAGTACTACTATTAAATAAATATAGGTTAAATACAGTAACGTCTGATGCACCTACATATATTACATGTTACATCTGGTAGGATGTAGACGCCCTGTCAGTTTGACTAAGGGCTGAAACTCCAATGATTGATAACCAAAGACTGCATAATACTAAAGAGGTAAACGTTTTTACTTTATTAAATATAATGAAATTTTACGGCTTGTAAACTGGAATCAATTCTCACTTGGGATGTACAATTTTTATTTACTAACATGTTATCTACACAGGCTCTGATCAAACATTTCCAAAACAACATTTGTAAAAAATTGCGAAAAAACAGATGTAGAATTAAAGTAAGAGTTTCAATTTATTTGTATATTATTTTGTGTAAATTTGAAAAATTGTGAGTAATAACATGATCCTAGTTTTAAAAATATTTAATTTATAAGTATTAAGAAACAAATATGCTAGTAATATGAGGTTAAAAAATTGATTAGGACTGGATAAAAATATGATCAACCCTTAGCGGGTATTAAAGAACCAGAATGTTTAGTGATTGGTCTGAAAAAAGTTTAAGCTCGATTATAACAGTAAAAATTGACCTGAATCTCAAAAGTGGCCTGTATGAAATTAATGTAATTCTTGGGTCATGGAAAACTGAATCATACATTGGACTACTGAAGGCAGAATTTATGATGATATATTTTATGTAAACATGAGATGAAAGATATTCTATATTGATAACAGACCGACACAACGAGCGAATCAGAGACATAACAACAAAATCAACCACAGCATAAACATGAGTTAATTCAGTGTTATACAACTTGAGGAAGGTAATTTGTAAGAAGGTAAAACTATTTTCCTTTGTCAATATAAGCTATACTAAAGCAAAATTTTGGAACTTTGTATTACATTCAAGCAATCTATAGTCTGTAGTCTATAACTCCCTGTAAACTATGTGTATGCGTTGTCTAAAGACGTATCTGCAATTAGAACATTCAGAGTTATGACATTATAAAAATGAATATCTTAGTTGGAGTGTTATTATTATATTATTTATTGGTTATTAAAGAGCCCACTTCATACACTTTTAAATGCATTAATAGTTTCTAATCTGTATTATTCCGTTTAATGTTTCTTTCGTATCATAAATAATTGAATTTGAGGAATTTATGTATTACCTTTTAACCGTAATTGAATACAAATTGTTATAAAAGGTAAATTTTTTACATGTACATACTGAGATCATTGGTAGGTTTACCTAAACATAACGTCTAAATCGGGGTTTTTAAACCTCGTACTTAGTGTGAAGACACTAACCAGCATAGGTAATTTATACTATCTAAATCTAACAACCAAACCTAAAAAACAAGTAAATGACAAGTTTAGTCATGGTCGGTAATGTATCGCATGCGGTTACACATATGTTTATGTTTTTTCTACGGTAAGCTTCTGTGAATGTAACAGGCTTTCTCGCCTTTACCGTCGCGCATTTATTCAAGAAATCATAAATACTACATAAAAATATCGTTAAGCTCTAATTCAGATGGACGAGTGATATGCACATGTCAGTAAATCCTGTTTCTTTCACAAGGTTACCATTTTCTATTTACTTAACATATCACTCATCGCCAAGACTGCAAATGTAGCAAACAGCTAAATATTTCTACAGTATGAGTTAACGAAGTGTAATTGGGTAAATTTCAACTAGAGTTATGTTACTTGATAATACCTTGTAAAATTAGAATGAATTACCATTATAAAATAACTTAATAAAAAATGGTTCATCTAAATAAATTCGGTGCTAGAAAAAGTAAGTTGGATATAGATTTACGAATAAAAGATTTAAAATTTAATATTAAATGTAATAAAACGAGTCGCTGACACGGAAATACGTCTATTTAATCAATGCTGCACTACTCTCTCTGGGCATCAGGTCGGTTGGTTCTCCCCTGAGATCGGCTCACTCCATCACAATAATGGCATTTTCACATGATTATAATTCCTAATTTAGGGTTAATATGATAAATAAGATAAACAATTTATGGCTTAGATTGGCAATAGGTAAGGTTATCTACTACTCACACCTAATGGTGATAAGTTTAATTCAATGACACATGCAGACAGTAAATATCCTCAATGACTGACGTTTATATATCTTAGTATCTACATATGACCAAAGACAAATAAGTAATTAAAGTTTTTTTAAAGTTAAATTTAAAGTTTTCATTGGAGATCCATCTGTACTTAAACATTTCAATTGCTATTCTTCAGCGATATTGAAAACTGTAGTGTCATAAGTAAATAATAGTAATCTCAAATCAACTGTCTACGTCTAATGTTAATAACGAATCTAATATTAACAAAATAACAACTTAATCTTTACTTAACATTTAGTAAAGATGGTGAATTTATTTTTATAAGTAACACAACTTCAAACTTCTGATATCGTTATATATCACTAAAAAGGAAATATGTGTAAATAGCTTATATGCATACAACACAATAATAACCACAAAGTTGAAAGTTCTCTAATAAAGAGTTATTTTCCCTACCTGCTCCATATAACTACTTTACTTCGTTATACAATGCATACAACACTATAATTACCATACAATTTTAAGTTCGTAATTAGATAAATATTTACACTGGAGGTTGGAATTACGCCAGCACACTTTTTCTACCATTTTACAATTGAATGCAATGCAAAAACACAATAATAACCATTTAATTGTAAGTTCTTCATTAAAGTACCCTGGCAGCTGCAATTACAATATTGCTGTTCCGCTATAAACTAAACAATTGGCCACAATAAAGGGTGCTATTATAACCACATAATTTTTAAGTAATTCTTACAATAATTTTTACCTTAAACAACTACAATTTCTCTATTTGTTTCCTGTCCCACCCACCAGTTTACAATTGGCTACAATCCAGATAACACAATGATAAAAATTCATTTGAATGTTCTTTATTAGAGATTTAATTAGTCCAGGGCTTGCGATTACACGATTGCTGATTTGCCAGCTATTCTACCATAGGCTAAAATAGAGATAACAAATTAATAATCACTCGATATTAAGATCTTTATTGAATTATAAAATATCCTACAGGCTAAAATTTCACCACCACTATTTTACAAACTATTTTAT
The DNA here is from genome assembly GCF_021130785.1 of Homalodisca vitripennis. Classification (NCBI taxonomy): domain Eukaryota; kingdom Metazoa; phylum Arthropoda; class Insecta; order Hemiptera; family Cicadellidae; genus Homalodisca; species Homalodisca vitripennis. The sequence goes on along the minus strand of NC_060215.1, from coordinate 132,413,835 downwards.
AATTTGTTGATAGAGATAAGACTCACTACAAACCCCTCAAGTCTAAGCTATTTATTAAATAACTATTTAGCCTGACGGATGAAATTACTATATTGCTCTTCTACCAGCTATTCTACAACAGGCTAAAATTAAGATACAACAATAATTGACAGTTCTTCATTAGAGAACAAATGTACTCTGTTGGATACAACTACCATCTCTATTATGCCGGTCAATCAACAATTAGGTAAAATGGAGGTAGCACGATAACACCTTCTGTATTTAATTTTCTGGATGAAAGAAATATTTACGAATGTTCCTGCAATACAGTTAACGCCTGCTATGAATAAAAATATGATATAACTATTTACAATAACGACTGTGTTACGACATCGCTGTTCTACCAGCATTTCGACAGTTGGTTTCAAGACATATAACACTGTATTAACCACTGAATTGAATGATCTTCATTAAAAATATATACGACCTTGTGGCCGCATGTTTTCCTTCGCTATCTTGCTAGCTATTATACAATTAACTACCATAGATGTAACACATTGTAATAATTATCTAATTGTAATTTATTATTCAAAGAATTACTTACTCAAACTAAATCATTTACACACGCACTCTCTTTCTGTCTCTTCTGCCACCCACCTTACAACAATTGGCTATAATGCAGGTAACACAATAATAACCATTTCAAAAAAGAACTTTTTAACTTTGCATCTGCAGTTGTTCAATATATTTTGTCACTTCCTTTTCTGTAATTGTTTTGTTATTTTTTAGAAATAAGTGTATGCAAGAACACATTTGTAAAAAGACTGTTAAAATTAATGTTTTAACTACAAATACTGGAAAGGATATTAATGAAATTTTTTATTTACAAAACTTTTGTTTTATGTGGTTATGTTATTATAAAAATATTAAAATGATAAAACTTTAACAGATATTAAAAACTCAGCCTATCTGATTTGTATTAAACAGAGTTTAATTTATCGCGTTATATGTTTACTATATTACATCTTGAAACATTACACGTCCTATAAACAGAACAAAGAATTACATAATTTTCTTCGATTAACTTATCGACAGTGTGGTGACGTTAATAAATATCTTCCATGCCTATAAATATGTATTTCGCCGTTATAAATTAAATTGGACGAAGCGTGGGTAATATGCCCATACTAAAATGGAGTTTGATTTTATAAATAAAGTTTATAAGAAAAGGAGTGTAACGTAAGATATTTTAAGCAACTTTAACGCTCGTAAAACTTATAATTTTGTTATTTACATATGATTTATAATAAACATGAGTTACGATAGTACTTAGAAGATAGCAGTAAATGTAACAGAATATGAAACTATTGTGACTTTACTAAGGCTAAATGTTTAAAATAAATTAGGAAAACCTTTTTGATTACTATAAAAGCAGATATAGATACTTAAAGTACAAAGCGTACTGAGTTTAACGTAAATTTAACCTTTCCTGCGATTAACAGGTTGGTTTAAGATTAAAATATCAAAATAATTGTTTAGAAATATTAGTGTGATGTGTATTTGCTCTTTTAATGTATTAACTGAAGAGGAAAGATTGAATGTTACATTGACTCATTGCTTCGGCTTACTGCAATTTCAAGACCGATCCCTATTCAAATCTTTTTTGTCCAATCTGATGGGCCACTGGCCTGTGCGAGGATCTTTTGAATCGTAATAAGGGGGAGATTCGATACATTGCAAATTCGATGGCGTTTTTTGGACCAGCATAATGCAATCATAGTTGTTACAACTTGATTTTCAAGTCGTACATAAGACAGAAAGTCGCACTAGGGTAGACAGTGTTTAACATAATTTTGAGCTTTCTGTGATAGCTACATCGTTGTGTACGATAGCGAAAACCTCTTTTACAAATTTAAGTAAAAAATATACGAAACCTCCTTTCTTTCATATTTTATTTTTACGGTTTTGTAATTAAAATTACACTCTTTTTTAATTTAAATGATTAAGACATTGATGTTTTTTTAAATTTAAGAGAATATTAGACGTAAATTGGTGACGCATTAATGGTCACTTTTCATCTAAACACTAATTACGTACCTAAAATACCCGCCAAACATTGAGCACATAGCGGTGGAGTACATTATTACGATTCAAAGTTGCCTTAAACATTTTTAGAATGAAACAACTTATGTTCATAGATATTTTTACATCTGTATTTGGGCCAGAATACACTTTATAACAAGCTGGTGCTTCATAACTTGGTTCTGGTGCGAAAGTTCAAGCAATGCATCCACACTCTTTTAACATAGATTCCAAAAACAACTTCAGAGGTTTCTGAATGACATTTAATAGCACACGGTTTGCACTCTATCTACATTCTTAAGTGCAGCGTTTGACTTACTTTCATATTGAAGAAGCAGAAACTGCGGAGGCTGTTTATTTCTGTAATTTAAGAATATGTTGCACAAAAAATTGAACAACTATTTTTTACTTAGTTTGACACTATGCTGAGTAGTGTCTAAGACTGACAGTGTGATACAGGTTAACCAAACCCATGCTTGTCCCTCTAAATGCAGTAGTTGTAGTATATTATCGCAATAAGCGTTTTAATATTTACAACTTTTAAAATACATCCAATAATTTCAACATCATTCTGAATAGTTTTTAGACTGACAGTTTATTGAAAGTTACTCGAGGACACATCATGAACCAAAAAACCAGAATTATTATTTAAAACGTACTTAAGCACAAACCGTACTAATATTGATGCGTTACCCCTGAATTAATTTTAGTTTAAAAAATGTTGTTGCAGTTTTGAAAGCTATGAGAATAATGAAAGCTATCATATGGGCCTCTTTATTTTCGGTGGAACAATTTCTAGTTAAAGAATTGATAACTAAAGTTCAAAAGTCCCCATTAAAATTAACTAAATATAAATTTTTTGACATGTGTATTAACTTTACCAACAAACCCTTGTCTTTATATTAGCCAGAGTCTTACAACTAAAAAAATCAGATGTAGCTATTATTTAACTAACCAATTTTTAATAATGATGTGTTTGTCTTAAAAAGAGCAGAGTAGAGTAAGTACTGTATACTGTTCGTACCATTAATTTATATAGAAATTTTTGGTGCGTTGAATCTGGGACGTTTGAAATTATGGTTACAGCGAATCCACAACCAAAGAAATAAACATTTTTAATCTGTAAATTATAGCAAAAATCGCGTTTTTGTTGGTTTGGATTAGCAGTTTTATGAACCCCCCCCTATAAAAATTATATTTACTAGTTTGTTGGGCAAGAATAAATTTTTTCAGGAATGTTTTGAAAGTGAGAAAACCTAGTACATGAATGTTAACAACCTCTTCAAAAATGAAACAATTTCATCACAATTATATAAATTTTTCTAAATTTCTTTCAAATAAGAACTGGCATTAGTCTTGTTTAAATTTAAAGATATCATTGTCATAGCGAAAATTCATAATATATGAAAGGTAAGTAAAGTAAATTAATACTGTATTGGTGGTCTTAATCAACTTGTTAAAATGATTAGCATAGAAACAAAAGGTGGTAATATAGCTTCTAAAAATCAATAACACTTACATTATAACTCAATGTATGCCAGTATATATGTTGCTCATATAAATCGTTGGTGTAGTTTGTAGTTAACCCAGTCAGGATTTGTTTTTAAGAAAACATTTAACTCAAAACCAGTCAGCATTTAGAATATAATTCAAAGCTACAACTACTGTAGGAATAAATGTTCCGATGAGTCAATAGATGCTGGTGATAAAGGTCTAAATACATATTTCTCAAAGCCTAAATTATATAGGGCAGTTTATTAAATTATATCATCTTATCTAATATCCTTACTTAGATTGTTTCATACTCATGGATGAAGTGTTAAGAGTACATTACAATAATAATTTAATAACTATAATGTAAACCTTTTCGTATCTGATGCCAGTTGATCTGAACATGTCACTATGCCACACCTTTGAAGTAGAGGTAATCTAACTGTCTATTTTGAGGCTGCTAGATTGTAGGTAAAGCTTATTTAATATTCATTAAAACAAAGAGCAATGTCATGTGGCAGTGAGGGCTCGGCAGGTGAAAAATACGTACAATTTTAAAACAATATTAAAGTTATTAAAGCATTACATTAATAGCTATTGAAATCATTGAGAATCTGCTAGAAGCCACTCAATTTACCCTGAATCTGGTTTAATTTTAGAGCTATGCTAGTCAAAATTATATTAGTTTTACATCGTTCGTTTTCGAAGGTGGGAGGATAGTAAAGCAACGAAATATTTTTTGTTTATTATTGCCTTGTTATTCAAGAAATCAATTTTTGGTATCACCAGAGCTATCGAAAATGTTATAAAAACTCTTGTAGGCTATTTTATTTTCGCAAACCTTTGCTTTCCCTTTATTAATCAGAATAACTATAAGATTTATGATAGATTTTATCTTACAGATCTCATATGCGTAATTTATAATAAATGATTTGTTACACTTTTAAAAATCAAATGCCATCTCACCTGTCTTTTATTATCAACCCAACTGTAATACATTTAAATTACCTAAATAGTATGAATAGTTTAATATTGCCAGATCATTTAGCAAATAACCGTGGTTGAAGGATTTTGTTAGATATAGTAAAAGCAACACGTTTAAATCCATACCACAAAAATACTGACAACTTGTGGTTAGCTGACTGAGAGGCTTGTGGAGTGGAGATATGGCGTGGGTGGAGGTGGAGGTGGTGGTTTTGTGGGGTAAGAGCAGGCATTAAAGGAGAGGTTTATTCAGCGGTCGAAGGGCAGGTAACGGCTTGGGACTAATTTCCCAAGGTGGGTTTTCTGATTTTTATCTTTCTTCTTGCAGTGTTTTCCATTCTGATGGCCTACGTTTAGTTGACAAACATGTAACACTTAAAGAAATAAACAGATAATCTTTTCTACTGAAAGTGTTTTAAAGAACAAATACATAACTATATATGTCAGTAATAATGGGAAAAAACTCTCCAATAAAAATAGATAATCCCTTTTTGTAGCGTAAAAAATTTTAAAAACTATTCCCACATAAGTTGGATGTATCATAATGTTTATGAAGGTAACTACACAAGAATATTTACAACCTATAATTTATTACTTGACATTTTTCCAAATCGTTATATTTGATTAGATATTTTATTAATAAGGATGCATTAACGACAAATCCTTTCCCTAAGTTAATCACAATGAGATCCAACAAAGATTAGGGTTTTATTTCAGGCAATTCCAGCGGTGCGTCTTATCCCTTATAATAGAATGATGTAAGCTTTTTCTAGCAGGGTTGAGATTTAGCAATTATATCATATTTCCTTACATTCATTATACGTTATACATATCTGAGTACACCATTTTCATATACTTTCACTGAATTATAAATTTTATTAGCCACCCAGTATGGACAAGGAAACTAAATATGGTATAGTTGCAGAATTACTTCCCTAACTATTAGTTTTGCATCAATCACAATATTTTTTGTAAATACACGGAGATAGTTATACATAGCGTAGCTATATTTGGAAGGACTGATTATATTTCAACGTTAAATTTAGCTCCAGTTCAATTTCATTTTATTGGAATGTCCGGTATCTGACGCTGTCTCAGACTTGACTCCTGGAATCTGGATTAATTTTTTTCTGAAGAGCTCAAAAGCAGATAAGAGGTTTACAACGAACCCTTACATCGTAAGACACCAAAAAACCTATAAAAAGCGAAGTGACTGTCTCATGCCCCATCAGGTGCACAATTGAGTGCACTACTATGTTTCTGACACAATGGAGCAACGATTTTTGGACATCTTTACACAACCATGACTCCAAATCTCAGGAGTCAAGTCTGAGACAGCGTCAGATAGCGGACGTTGCAATAAAAAAAAGAACAGGTGCTAAATTCACCACACAAAGTAGCTAAATAACTAGTTTTGTAATTAATTAAAAATAAAATTTAGGTTATTGCTAAAAGAGTCCTAAAAAGTTGTACAGTTATTGCGTGTAGAAAATCAATGTAAATTTATTACTTTGTACACTCAATGTATTAGGTCGTATGTGGTACACTTTTACACATGCTAGCAGTAAATTGGGCACCATAATTCACAAAACGAATTGATTTCTTTCAGATATCACAAGAGCACTTATTTAACCTGCACCTAACCAAATATTACTTGATGATACCCTAGATATTATGATTCACAATAGTAATTGATATCTTTCGTATATCACATGAACACTTATTTTAACGGTTACTACATTTAGCCGAAACTCGTCATGCCAGCAGAACGTTGTGTACTATGATGTACAATACTAATCGATATATTTTATATAATTAATAATGAGTTTTAAAACTGCAACTAAACAAACGTCAGCGTATTAGCAGTACCTTGGGCACATGATTCAGAATACTGATATATCTCTTATGCAGTAACCATGAGCGGTCCAAAACTTTAATAATCACATTTTAATCATAAATCAACTTCCTTACCGGTCTATTCCTATCACCAACAGACTCACTGATCAACAGAGATATGATAATGTAAAAATAAATGCTTTAACTCCAATCACACCAAAAGAAGAGTTCTATGAACCAATATACGGATCGGCTGGAAACACCTACTCTGAATTCTGTTTTTATAAACATATTCTGTCGTATTATTTTTATAATTGTTGATTATTTCATATGTACACAGCTTAATACTTTTTAATCTATATAAGTACCGAAGAAGGTTAGTATAGGGATCGAAACCGCGTGTGATTAGAGTGATTGGAAATTAAGGATGTTACTATTTAAAAGCTTAGCAAATAATTTAATAAATGATCTATGCTCAAAGAGTTCAAACGTTTGAAAGCTAGTAAATGATTTAAATGATCATTGTATAGAAATAAATGCAGAGAAGTTACAGTGATTACGCTTAAATGGTGGTCCAGCCAGAATTCTGGACTTTCTGCACATACACGAAGGATAAGCTAAGATTATAATCAATGCAAATGTTATTATCGTTATTGCATGGTAGGAATATAGCAGAGAGTAAAAAATATAAAGGAAAGATATCAATAGTGGCCAAATATGAGTTGAGGTGTCACTCATTGACTGCTATCATCACGAGTGAATACCCAAGGATGCATGGATGAAGACAGGCAGCCAAATTCGATAGTTAGACATGGAAGCCCTAGTATTACATAACGAGAATTGTCATGTAATGGTATTGGATGGCAACTATATTGAAAGGTCTGAGAGAAATGACATATACTACTTATTTCAAGAGAGAGAGGCGAGACAGGTAGAGATCGAGACAGATGTCCTGGCAATTAAAAAGGTTTGCAAAACACTAATTATGCATCAGATACCCAAACAGTTGCTAAGAGAGTTTTGGGTAAAGACTTTTTTAACACTATCTGCAGTTGCTTATTTAACGAGAACATATGAATTGACCACAAAGAGTACCTCCAAATTTCTATTTTATTATCTATTGAGTTTTTTTTTATTTACGTATAAATATATTTTAAAGCAAAATTTCCTTATTTCCTTATAGAGATTTTTACAATTTCTATATATTGAATGTTTTAATTGAATTGCGTGACAGAATTTCTTTAACTTTCAAACAAATACTATGATATATCCATTATTCGTGAACTGAATATATAAGTATAATGTCGCGTCCTATGCAACTGTAATATTTATTTTACAGCGAAGTACTTGGTTCTACACTGTTTTGGTATTTATCTAAAGAATATTGTTTGTTGAAGAACACAAGCAAGTAAGTTTTCATAACATTTTTACTTTTCAAGAATAAAGACTTAAATTTATAACTTTGCAAGAATTTTGGTTTACATTAAGTTAGACTAAACGAAGGAATATTATTCTTTTGAAGTTTTAGTAGAAAAGAATTTTGGACATGCTTAGGACATTTAGAATTATATTTAAGTATAAAATATATTTGCAAGACTTTGGATCTCTTGAAAGTTTTATTATTATAAGAAATATTTTTTTTTACATTAATTTTGTAACATAAATTATTTAATTCAACAGTAAATACCAATTGAACAAAAACAATTTACATATTACCTAATTAAACGGGTTTTATTACTGGAATAGGAAAGTTGTTATTTTATATTTACAACAGTATAATAATTATAAATATTCGAAATATCTCCCAATCAATCCGTAAGGCAGATATTCATACCGATACCGTTATAAAGAAATTGCATGGATTTTTGTACACTTTCATAATTATGAGAAACCAATACGTATTTATTTTGTATATAAAGTCTTAATTTAACAAACGCTTGAATAGAATAGACCAAAAATATGTTATAAAAACAGATTATAAGAATTAAAACCAGAGATACAACTTGTTAAGTTCCAAACTCCCTCAGGGTTTTGTAGCGTCCACAGGGAGTCGTTTAGAGGAGTTTATGAATCTCATCACTCATAATGAAGCGATGGCTTTTTCCAGTCCACCCATTCTTTGTGGTTTTTTAGAATTCTTCTCAAAGTGGGGGTTGACTAAGTGGTGTAAACTTTAACTATGCCACTGCTGGAAGTTCCCTATATATCAGTTCTCAATGGCGCCGTTAAATCAACGCTGCAAGAACTAAGGGTATTTTTTCTCGAGAAAAGAAATTTATATTTTTTGTTAAAAAACATCCCTGAATTGTAGTGTTTTTGAGTTTTCTTTGTATTGAATTTTAATAAGCCTTTAGTGTGTAATCTCCAATTTTAAATCTCACCAAACTTTTGATATAGACGAGTTGAGTAATAACAATTTTACTTCGATATCCTAAATCCATTATCACTTATTTCAGCACTACCTGAGTAATATTTATAAGTTCTTAGTTAAAAACTATTGAAAAAGAAGAAGGAAAGTATTGTACATTCATAGATCAAAATTAAATTCCAATATAAACGAAAAAATCGAGTTGAAACTAGGTCGGAGCAAAAACCTTTCACAGCGCATAGTAATGCCACTAAAGCTAAAGTATACAGATCTCCTACTTACTTATCGTGAAAACCTGGTTTTGGGTTAAAGCTCAACTTTATTAACTTAAATGTCTTTATTAGACAAATGATCTTCAATATAATTTTGAAATTTACCTTGTTTAGAGATGCTACTTTGACTTTAAAGTCAACCTCTATCATTAAAATATTTAAAAGATTATTGAATATTATAGAACAAATTAGAGTACATCTTGCGAAGCATTTTGGGAGAAAAAAGGTCAGAAAGTTTTTTTTCTATAACATAATAAAAAAAATTAAAATGTTGTGTTTGTAATTCTCTGACCCAACCTAAACCTGAAATACATGTACATCGTTTGGAAGTTTATTACAACTCATTCAAAACTAAAATTTTGAAAACTAATTACAAAATCAGGTTTCTAGGGAGGTTTGTCATAAATCTTACAATGCTTTAGATATATGAGATTTTATATTATGCAAGCTAATGTATAGAAATAAAAGCCACAATACTTTCACAGTATGAGTAACTGAAAGAGCAGGAAGTAAACTCTCTTTTCGTGCATTCACACCAGCGAGCTCTGTTTACTTATTTTGTGATACTTAGTGATTTAATTTATAGTACAAATGTACATATTTGTCTAGGATTTGAAACTATAGAGCTCCTTTACGTTTGCTCATTTTACGACATTCCAACTGTAACACAATAGCCACTTATAAATATAAATAAATAAATTTAATATATGTGTGTGTGTAATTTAATATTTATAGTTTAATGTAATGCCTTATTTTAAAAGCTCTTGTGGTATATAGCTTTTTTGGTGGTTCTAGGTAGCTATTAATAAATACACAAATACTAACTATAACTGAGTTTAAACAGAACTTAATACGCACTAGTGTAATAAAATCCTTAGTAATTATTTTGTGACCTAGTGCTATAATCTATACAAACATCTTTGTTGCCCTTAGCTTTTTGCATGCTAATATGTTACATCATTTGCAAATTTATGTATACAGCGTTGCAAAGTGGCCTATAAAACTAAATCGGTAGGGTACTTTATAAGCATGTAATTTTTGTAAAAAATTATGTTAATGTTTCTTACAACAATAGTCCTACCTTACTGTCTTAAACTCACCACTCAAAAGACATCTTCTAGAAAACAGCTGATCACATCTAAGATTTTGTGGAACAAACATTATTTTTACTGGAAATTGTAATGTATGCGGGTCGACACTGTACTCTCTATGGGTCGGGAAGGAATAATTAAAACTACACATTTAGAGTAACATTGCTCTAGGACCGCTCGTAAAGGAACGGACGGGACGCGGAGGTTACATGACGGTGTCTGGTGGTGGACTCCGGGTGGACTCCTGGCTGGCCAGCTTGGACCGTTGGTTGTAGGGTAGTGGCGTGATGTGACGTCACAGGAGAGCAGCCTATGAGCATTCTCTTTATTCTTTTAGACCACATCGTATGTTACATCGCCTGACAATACATACTGCCAACATCACTGGTGCAGACATTAAATATCACTATGGATACCTACCAACTTAGTACTTCTCACACTAAATACATTACAATCCTCCCCTTAAGTCCCCTACAATTTTAGAAATTTATCAATTACAATTTGTTTTACAATTCTCCAATTTTAAATCAATTACAATGAATAAGAAAATTGACATTATACTCTTTTATTTTTGTAAGTATAGATTACAGAGAACAAAATACAAACTCAATATAATCATTTAACACAAATCACAAACACTTCAATCAAAACCAATAAAATCAGAATATAGCAATTAATAACACATTGAATGAACAACAATTAACAAATCGATAATAATAATGCTTAAACAATATTAATTATATACAAGTCACAATTGGGTTGTATTTACAAGTCCATTTTGACTAAAGGTTTACGATCCCTTAGTGGGTATCGTCTAACAGGTGTCATTTGTTTGGGTGAAACGCTGGAAACTGTTATTGTTTACATTTGTACGTGGGCTGGGGCTTTGCCCCTGAGCGTTTTCTGTTATTGTTATGGTTTTGCGGAGAGGGGGGCAAGGTCGTTGCTAAAAGTACTGGCGACCTTGCGCTCGCTCTGTCCCGCGACTGTATATCGATCGTTTCCTGCGTGTGCTCTGTTGCCACGCTTGCGTCTGGGAGTCTAGGCATTGTTGTCAACTCAGACATTTCCGACTACACTGTAAACCTACCAACTGGTCGATATGTCGTTTCCACCTCATGCCCGTATTCAGTTCAACTAAATACGTGACTGGTCCTAATCGTGAAACTACCACACCTGGTATCCACTTTTTTCTACCTCTGTAATCTCTGGCTATGATTGGTTGTCCAATAGCTAACTGTCTAGTTTTACTACCCCTATAGTACAATCGTTTGTTTTTCTTGATTATCTGACATTATTGCTTTAACATTTGGGCGAATTAAATCTAACCTAGACTTTAGCGATCTGCCCAACATTAATTGAGCTGGCGATAGATTGGTAGTAGAATGCACTGTATTTCTATAAGTGAACAGGAAGTTACTCAAAGCTAATTCTAAAATCCTTGGACTTATGAAGAGCTGTTTTCAATTTATTTTTAATAGTTCTGACTGACCGTTCTGCCAAACCATTGGTTTCTGGGTGGTATGGTGGTGAAAACGTGTGTTTGATACCATTTGACATCAAAAATTCTTTAAACTCTTGACTGGTAAAAGGTGGTCCGTTGTCGGACACTATGTGGTCTACAATACCATACCTACTAAATAATTCCCTTAATTTCACAATCGTGTGAACAGCTGCCGTTGAAGCAACGGGCAACACCTCTGGCCACTTAGAGTACGCATCTTTTACCACCAAAAATAACTTGGACTGAAAAGGTCCAAAAAAATCAATATGAATTCGAGACCAAACTCGTTCCGGAACATTCCAATGATGCAGGAAAGCCTTGGGCGGTTTTGCTCGTTCCTCCAAACAGGCTGCACAGCTGTTAGCTAGTTGTTCTATGTCCCGGTCGATATTAGGCCACCATACATATGCACGGGCTAATGCCTTCATGCGAACAATACCTATGTGTGAAGTATGCAATTCGTTCAGAATGTTTATTCTGAACCTTTTAGGTATTACCACCCTGTACCCCCACATTAGGATTCCTTGCTCCAAGGTTAATTCCGACTGTCTAATTTCAAATGGCTTTAGATCTGGTTCAGTTACAATAGGCCAACCTAATTCTACATAGGATATTACCTTTTTGATTTCACTATCTACCATTGATTCTCTTTTTATGTCTACATAGCTTAATGGTATGTCATTTTCAGCTAAACACTGCAAATAGGTACCTATGACATTAATATTAAGGTCATCATCCGAGATTTCATCTTTAATCTCACTATTTACAGGTAATCTAGATAAACCATCGGCATTGCCATGGTTTTGGGACTTAACATACACAATTCTCATATTGGAAACCACTTAAAAACAAAGCGTATCGTTGTAACCTACTGGCTGCGAAAGCAGGTAACCCTTTCTTTGGTCCAAAAATAGCCACTAAAGGCTTATGATCAGTCTTTAACAAAAACTGTGTACCATATAAATATTGACTAAATTTCTTAACACCAAATACAATGCTTAATGCTTCCTTATCTATTTGTGAATAGTTTTTCTCAGCGCTATTTAACACTCTACTTGCGAATGATATAGGTCTTTCTGTACCGTCGTATTGAATCTGACTCAAAACTGATGCAATGCCATATGGACTAGCATCACTGGCTACCACTAGTGGTAATGCAGGATCATAATGCGCTAAAACTTCAGCAGAGATTAACTTTTGCTTAATCTCTTGTAGTGCCTTCTTACATGCTAAATTAAATACAAAATCGGTATCCTTTCTTAACAAACTGATACATTGGGGTTAAAATAGTGGATATCCTAGGAATGAAACGTGAATAGTAATTAACAAGACCAAGGAAGGCTTTAAGCTGTGTCACATTTTGAGGTTCAGGTGCCTTGACAATTGCTTCAACCTTACTCGGTGCGGTATGCAACCCTTGTTTACTGATAACAAAACCTAAATATTCTAAACTGTCACAGAAAAATTTACATTTGTTCTTGCTCACTGTGAACCCATTGTCTTCAAGTCTTTGACACACACTAGTCTAAGTCTATGCATGTGTTCCTCATTGTTTTTACCTGTTACTAGAATGTCATCTAAAAATACAGTTACCCCCGGGATACCTTGTAATGTTCGTTCTATTATTCTCTGGAATATTCCCGGTGCTGAACTGATACCAAAACATAGGCGATTGTAAGCATACAATCCTTTGTGTGTGCTAATTGTACAATACGTTTGACTATCTACATCTAGTTTAAGCTGCTGATAAGCTGAAGATAAATCTATTTTAGAGAATTTTTCTCCGTTTTGTAGGCTGGCAAATATTTCTTCAATTTTCGGTAACGGGTGTCGGTCTACCTCCAAGAAAGGATTTACAGTTATTTTATAATCCCCACAAATTCTTATTTTCCCATTAGCCTTAATAATTGGTACAATGGGAGTCCCCCATTCACTGGTATCTACTGGTGAAATAACGTTCTCTTGTTCTAGTCTAGTCAGCTCGGCTTCTACTTTTTCTTTAAGTGTAAAAGGTAACGTCCTAGGTTTAAAGTATTTTGGTACTACATTTTCTTTTAACTTTAATTTAACTGGTGCACCCCTTGAAACATCCCAACTTATCCGTAAATACATTTGGAAACTCATTGTACAGGTAATTCTACTTGTTTGTTGTTGTTGACAACAGACGGATTGACAGATGTTTGTTTGTTTACCTCTACAGGTGTGTTGTGGCTTCCACTGACAGGCGTGCATGCGTCTGCCGCGCTGCCGCCTGCAGTTGGCACAACCCCCACCATGCTCGTGCGATCAGCTGACTGTACATTGTTTACATTACTAGGCACTCTAACTGTTAAAATCTAATGCTTGCATCCAATCACGCCCTAACAAGGGATTAGCCCCATTAGCTACGATGTATAAAGCTAATTGTTTTCTCTTTACCTTTATGTTGTACATTGACCATAACCTTACCTAAAGGCCTGATCTTTTCATGTGTATATAAACTTAATACTAAGCTAGTTGGATACATGTTTATATTTCCTAACTTAGTCTTACAATTCTTTTTCTGACATAACTGAAACACAAGCTCCACTATCGACTTCAAATACAATTTTCCTTACTTTCCACTAATAACTGTAACCGTTTGGCTCAATTTTATTAATCTTAGTTTCTATTTCTTTAACCGTAAATAGATTGGAAATGTCATACACATCGTCATTGTCTTTATGTTTCCAGTGATTATCTGAACCGGACTCTGCTGATTCTTTACTTTCCTCTACATAGTGCTGCCTACCTTTATAAACATATTGCTTTTTATTGCTGTAAAACTGTTTTCCCTTTAGCTGAAGGCTCCTTAGACCTATTTGTAAAAAACATTTGGTTTGTTCTCATTAGGTTTGTTAACATAATTTTTCGATCTACAAAACTCTTTCAAGGTGTCCCTTCTTTTTACAACGATTACACGTGTACTCACGAAACCGACATTGCGATGCTGTGTGTGATCCTCGCTTGCCGCAACAATAGCAGGTGATGTCTCCCAGCGCCTTCCCGCCGTCCGATGACCGTCTCGCTGCGATGCCTCGCCGCCTGTGTCCTTTTTCGGTATCGACCCGCTGCTCTGCATCCGGTGAAATACGTCCCTCCTGCAGTTGTCATCTGGGCCGCCCCCTTCTCAGCAAATTCCATTGCAGTAGCTAGTTGCACGGCTTTTTTCATAAGTGAGGTTCTCCTCCCCGAGAAGTCTTTTCTGTATCTGTTGGTCTCGCAGACCCGCGACTAATCTGTCCCTTAAGTAGTCTGGCAATTTATCACCAAATTCACAATACTTAGATAACTGTTTTAAATGCACAATATAATCGCTAAACCGTTTCATGATCCAATTGATTCCGCCTACTAAATTTAAATCTTTCCGTGATAAAAGAAGGCTTGGGATGCAGATGATTCGCTATAGTGTCCACAATTTCCTTGTACGACTTGTCAGACGGTTTGTCTGGGTGTAATTAAGTCTTTCAGTAACGTATAGGTCCTTACACCCATAACTGTCAACAAAGTGCTTAGTTTCTTTGAATTTATCGATATCATTACAATCAATAAAAAACTCAAATCTCTCTATATAAGACTGCCACGATTCTTCCGCACTATCAAAATAACCCATAGACCCGATAGTTGCCATTTTGTTTTCTTGTACACTCCGTAATAACTGTTTAAAATGTCCCCGGTAAAAATAATCGTCTAACGGCATTAATTGCAACGATTAAAAATCAGCTTGTGCGCTGCTTACACCAAGAATAGTTTATAATCGATCGGCGTACCTTACTACTCCCGACCGTTGGAATGTCCGGAATGTCCTTGCACATTTCGCGGTTATTTGCACGTGTTCATTACTATAGTTGCCCTTCCGCACTATATCACTGTAATTCACTGTTTCAATGTCCCGAATGTCCCTGCACATTCGTTGTTATTTGCACGTGTTCATTACGCTTGTTGCCCTTCCGCACTAAATCACTGTAATTCACTGTTGCAGTTGTTTTCCTCGTCGCCACTGTAAGCGACGTTCCACTGTTGCAGTTGTTTTTCCTCGTCGCCACTGTAAGCGACGTTTCCACTGTTGCAGTTGTTTTCCTCGTCGCCACTGTAAGCGACGTTCCACTGTTGCAGTTGTTTTCCTCGTCGCCACTGTAATGTATGCGGGTCGACACTGTACTCTCTATGGGTCGGGAAGAATAATTAAACTACACATTTAGAGTAACATTGCTCTAGGACCGCTCGTAAAGGAACGGACGGACGCGGAGGTTACATGACGGTGTCTGGTGGTGGACTCCGGGTGGACTCCTGGCTGGCCAGCTTGGACCGTTGGTTGTAGGGTAGTGGCGTGATGTGACGTCACAGGAGAGCAGCCTATGAGCATTCTTTATTCTTTTAGACCACATCGTATGTTACATCGCCTGACAATACATACTGCCAACATCACTGGTGCAGACATTAAATATCACTATGGATACCTACCAACTTAGTACTTCTCACACTAAATACACTACAGAAATCAAACTAAGTTAACTGAAATTATTATGAAATGTTTAATTTTGAAAATCATAATTTTCGAAAACTATTTAAAAATATGTTTTACCATTCACACATTAAAATAAAATATAAGCCAAGTTAAAACTTTAATGTTACATTACACCCTAAAAAATTACAGCCTAAAAGTAAAGAATTTTCTATTGTAACGTTCAGATATAATTGTAATACAATACATAGTGTTGATAAAAGTGGGGCATACTACTAGTTACTCCGTAATAATATGGAGAAAAATATTATTTCATGTACGCTGTTTCTGAATTGCGAATACAATATTTGAGTAATTTCAATGATTGGTATTTTCTTAAACGTATAAATAAAGTTCATGGTGTTTAAAAACTCACTTAGCACTTATAATTTACTGCAAAACTCTTTCTGTTTCATAACGTTAATAAATATGCAGTGGTATATTAAATATATACTATATTAAATATAATTAAATAATAAATAATCAGGTAATTTAAAGGATTTTAAATTTTAGACTAAAACTTATCATTATATATATATATATATATATATATATATATATATATATATATAAAACCTTATCCTGAATATCCCTTTCTTTTTCTTCCTTCAATACTTTTATATACTTGTATTATGGATCCCTGCTTTTGAAAGAACAGGCCCTTCTCCATCAAGCAAGAAGATAGGAGAGGATTTTGCTTTAAATTTTCAACTCTCAGAATATGAAGTGCTAATGTTAAAAAGTATTTTGAGAACAAGCCCAAAATAAAAACCAGCAAAATGTCTACTTAGCAAGAAGAATGTCTTTGTTTTTTCGGACGAGGAATACATAAATAATAAATAAATAAATAAATTTCTTTATTTCCGTAATAACAATTTTTACAACATTGCATGGCACGCGTCAAGTCATGTAGGTATTTAAATAAAATAATATTGTAATGTTTTACAAAGTTATATGTAAAACTAAACAAATAAAAGTAAGTACTTAAAATTTTAATTCTCAAATAAAACAAAACTTAAATAGAGAGAACATTATGGCTTATCATGTAGGGCTTAAGCCTGGGCACCCCCCACTCAACGGTTGTACCAACTAACCTCCCCGGTCCACGAACTCGCCGACGGAGTAAAAGGCCCCTTGCACCAATAGGTTCCTTAGCTTCCTCTTAAACAGTGGTTGCCCATTTTCAGCCTGTAGGTCAAGAGGCAACTTGTTGATAAGTTTACCCCCGACCTCAGATGGCAGGGCTTCGACAGCCCGGAGCCTGTGCTGCGCTGGTCTTAATACATCCCTCCCTCTAGTGTTGTAGTCATGGACGTCTCTGCCCCGCGTCACTTCACATTTGTAACGACATTACAGGACAGTCTCGTACATGTAGAGGGATGGGAGCGTTAACAAATCGAGACTTTTGAAGTGCTCCCTGCAGGATTCTCTCATCCTATTTTCGAGATGATTCGGATTGCTTTCTTCAAAGACAAAGCACCTTTGGAAGTGGGTGTTTGCGCATCCTCCCCACAACGTTATGCCATAAGACATGTGAGGGTACACAAGGCCATAATAGGCCATTTTTAGAATAGGAATTGCACAAAATTCTGCTAAATTTCTCAGAGCAAAGATGCCCGAGGACATTTTGGCGCAGACTGCGTCTACATGATTGTCCCACGTTAGACTTTTGTGAATGTGGATTCCTAAGAATTTAATGCTGTTTAGTTCTCCAATGACTGTGTCATTTAGCACAACTGATGGACCACAATAATGAGACACTCTACGCCCTGAGAAATAAATGAAATTTGATTTTGAAACATTTGTTTCCAGATTGACCTTAGATAAGAACTGCAGACAATAATTTGCGCTTACAAAACATTCCACTTCCAATGAGGCCCTGAATTTACTGTGAAAACAGAGAGTTGTGTCATCTGCGTACTGAATCATTTGGCTAGATGATATAGATGACCTGAGGTTTTAACATAAATTAAAAAATGAGCTGGGCCGAGAATTGATCCCTGTGGGACCCCATATTTTACAAGGGCGTTTTTGATGAAACGCCATTTATATGGACTTTTTGCAGGCGGGAACTCAGGTACGACTCAAGCCATGAGAGTGGTGTACCTCGTATCCCACAGTCATGTAGTTTTGAAATGAGAGTCTGGTGGTCCACACAGTCAAACGCCTTAGACAGGTCAAGAAATACGCTAAGCGTAGGTATTTGCCTGTCCAAGCCCTTCACAACAATGTCGATCAGTTTAGTGACTGCATCAATTGTCGATATTCCCTTCCGGAAACCAAACTGTTCCTTACAGAGAATATCATATACGTCCAGAAAGGAAAGCTTTCTAACGAGAAATAACTTCTCAAATAATTTGCTGATTGTTGGAAGAATGGCAATGGGCCTGTAATTGCTTGGAGATTTTGAATCACCTTTTTTGAAGAGTGGAATGATTTTTGCATTTTTTAGGCCGTTTGAAAATTGCCCAGTTTGGAAAGAAAAATTAATCATTCTGGCCAATGGTTTCAAGATTGTGTGGAAACACTGTTTAAGAAGACACCCCGAAAACCCATAAACATCCCTAGAATGCCTGGCCTTTAAGTCCCGGATCACCGCAGCCACCCCAACCTCTGTAATAGGTGTTAACATCATCGACGCTGCTGGGCTGCATGACCCCCTGCTGCTGTCAGAACTTGACAATGGCACATTGCCACTCTTCACCGCCACATCTACAAAAAATTTGTTTAGCATGTCCGCAATCAAGAAGGGGTCTCTAATGGCATTTCCTTCAAATATCAGCTCTGAAGGAGAGACTGGATTTCTGTATTTACTTTGTTTGTTAATTATATACCAAGCGGTTTTTGATATATTATTAGAATGTCTCAGTTTTTTGTTTACATCATATGCCTTAGCTGCCTTAATTACTTTTTTGTAGATTTCTTTATAATTTTTTAAGAATGTTTGGAAATGCTCATCTGTTGCTGTTCTTGAAACTTGGTAATATTCTTTTAACTTTGCTCTAGAGACTAATATTCCAGTAGTAATCCAACTACTTTGACAATTTTTATGTTTTTGAACAGTTTTTTTCTGGGGACATGCAACATCTAGGTAATAGTTTAACGCCCTATTTAACGATATAAACATGTCGTCAGCTCCAGAACAACCATCAAGACAGTCCCAAGTTTCTTTTTCTAATAGCTTACAGAAAGCAGCAATATTCTCAGGTCGAGTAGCTCGGGAGACGACTGTCTGTGGCGGGAGAGTAGCATGCGCAAAATCCGTCAAGGTGACCAGCTGCGCATCATGGTCCGAGATGGCTGTGACAATCAGGGACACTGCCACAGATGGCATATTGGTGATGACGTTGTCAATTGCGGTGGCAGTGGTAGCTGTCACCCTAGTCGGCGAGTTTACGGACCAATGCAGATCAAATGTTTTCAAGAGATCCCCCAACTTCCTGGTTTTCATGTCTCTTACATTGAGTACATCAACATTAAATTCCCCAATTATTATAAACGATCTATTTTTCTGAAAAAGAATTTGCAAAAGAAAACTCATTTTTTCCATGAAAACATCGAAATTACCATCAGGGGATCTGTAAAGGCCGATCAAAAAAATTTTGTTTTGTTGCAATAAAAGTGAAATGGATGCCGATTCCAAGTCCTTTTCAGAACAATTCACATTACATCCACTTTCATACTGAATTCCCTTTATGACAAACAAAGCAATACCCCCACCTTTAAAATTACTTCGAGCAAAGTAATTACTCAGGTAATAGTTTTCCAGTCGAAACTGGTGAATGTTGCATTCATTGAAGTGATGCTCAGTAATAACCATCACTTCGGGCATTACTTCGTCTGCCATCAAATTTAAACAGTTAATTTTATTTGTAGCGGCCTGAGAGTTTTGGTGCAAAATTTTGAATTTTGAATTTGTTGCATTTTGTTGCATTGTTTTGGCAGGGGACGCCGAAGTCGAAAGTCTACGCCCTACTGTACAATGTTTTTTTCTAAAACTTGGCTTACTGCTAAAAAATGTCTATGGTCGGTTGGAAACTCGCTTACGCTCTCGGTGGACATCCGCCGGTCGCCGATCACAGAGCCCGGATCGCCGCTTCCCACGTCCCTGGCCGCCGCTGGTGGAGAGGATTCAGGCTGATGTCTCTCGCTGGTCATCGTCCGCCTCAAGCTGTCGCTCTTCACCGCGTCCGCGTAGGTGTCAAATGGAAGTGTGACAGGTTCTGGCTCTGGCCTCTCAACCGGTAGTGGCATCTCTCTTCCGAAGTTATTGTGTGGAACTCCATTCAGCTGAGTTAACTGCTGGTTCGCCGTTGCAGCGTTGCTGGAAGACTCGCTCTGTTCTCGTCTCAAGTTCTCGATCGCCGACAGTAGTTTATAACAAAGAGCTGCCTTGCCTTGCCCGTTGAGATGCTGGCCGTGTCTGGTGAAAAGACGCTGAAGAAATCTGGTGAAATCTACAACACACACACCTTCTTTTTCAAGTTTTAGCAGTTTATTGTTAGTTTGTTTTATTTCCTTATTGATGCGGCAGTTTTAAGGTAAGTCGTGTCGGTGAAACAAATTAACCACAATGTAAGATTGATTTTGTTGTGATGTGACGTGTTTTTCAATCTTGTCTGCCAAATCAGAGTTTAATAAGTTGTTCTTTTCATCAACGATCCCCATGTCATTATTTCCAGCAATGATTACAATCGGATCTTTTCCCTCAAAACTTTTTGTCATATCTGCGCTTTTTTAAGCACATAGTCCATACGCGCTCCTGAATTTGCACAAGCAAAAACTGAGTCACCGTCTTTTATTTTTGTCTGGATAATCGACGACAGGCCTTTAGCATGGCTGTTACCGAAGATGTTAATGTTTAATCGGGTATTGCTTGTTGTTCCGGATGTCAGGCAATTCCAATGATTGAGTTTCTTCGTGTCGGTCTTCTTTTTACACTGTACCAATATCTCTCCCACACGTCATTTCCGCGTCATTTTTCTGTTTTTTTAATTTCCTCTAACTGACGGGTGAGATCTTGAATTTTATTTACTAAATTTGATTGGAGAATGGTTAGTTCGTTCACTAGAGCAACTAATTCATCTTTGATTTTTAAATGAATGTCTTCAGTCTGACATGCTATATCGTAGGTTTTCTTTGCGAGAATACTTTGTGATAGAAGAGGCGAGGCACATAGAGATGCGCTGGCGGCAGCGGACGCGGCGGCCGCGGGAGAGGCACGACCAGCTGCGGATGGGGAGGGAGCTCCTGCTGCTTTACTCAGCGATCGCATGGTAGTTGGATGGTCTCCTGAATGTTTGTCGTTTAAGACTGCAATAATTTTGGATTTGCTTCCGTCGGTTCTTTTTGACGCGTTACAAGAGCAGCATTAACAGCGCCAATTAATATCTCCATTGGCATACGTTCGCTACTCTCTGTATTTGTATATGTCAATAATAATAAAATCTTTTCCATTTTTATTGTTTTCTAGCGTAAAGGACATTGTTGGAATTAGTCCAAGTTTAAACTCCTTCAATTCGCCGATACGCTAAATTTACAGTACACAAAAAGTTCAAGGTTGCGTTCAGCAAAATGCAGGGGTTTCACTAATTCAGAGTACCGATGGATGGACAGCTTGCTACGGGAATAATCCTGCGGGCAGGGAAACTTGGTGCCGGTGTTAACCAACCTGAATCCGTAGTGCGCATGCGCAAACCAGGTTTCGGTGAGCGTGACCCTGCTCCAATCTGTTATCAAAAGGGTCTTAGAGAAATATGAGTCACTTTCTATTTCTAGACACCGGAAAACTCACGTCATTTCAGCTTTTTTTACTACGCCCATAAGTTCTGTGCACTAAGCCTTTTTCCCGCGGCACTTTAAACCGTGGTATGAAAACTAATTTATATACATTACATTTAATTTTGTGGAGCACTATAATTTTTAATGTTGATCACGTAAGGCAGTTCTACCAACTACAAGAAATTGATCTCTCAACAGAGGAAAATGAAATTAATACCTCCATTAGCCATATTATCTAAAAACAACTCAAACAAGAACTAAATTCCTTACTCGTTCATTTTGAATAATGTCAATCGGAAGGGATATTCATAAAAGATTCCGTCTGGAAATGGATGTTGAATGACAGAAAAAATGTGACGAAACCAGATCAGAAGAAACTCGACAAAGATACATTGCGTGATCTTCAAATGCACATTCAAGAATTGGAACCATAGATAGACATTGCTTTTGATAAATCAAAAGGTCCAGAAGGTAAAGGGCTCATTAAAAGAATTGTATGCTAGATCCAAGCAAATCATCAAAGTTACTGGATACACAACTGGAAGGCACGCTCTGTTACAAAATCCCGCAGTTATATTAAAAGTATTTTTTCCAAAAAAAACCTCTCTACACCGGAAGAAAAATCTAATTAGAATCACGTCTCGAATAAAAGAAAAAAAATTCAAATGGTCTCAGTGAAAAGTTGGATAAAATAAATTAATAAACATATTTAAAAATATAATTACCTCTCCTACTTTCCCATCAACTGTATCCCTAGCCCTACACTTCCTAAGACGTCCGCTCGCAAACTCCCTCACCCCACTCCACTAAAACATTCCATCACCCCTTTCTCTTTTACCATAAATTGTATCCCCTCCCCACAGTGATAAAAAATTTCACATCCAATTTCTTTCGTATAAATCATGAATATTGCATTCTCCCGCCCACATCTATCCTCCCAACACCACCCTCTCAGGTCACATGAGGCAACCCTCTAACTTAACCTTCCGTCTCATTCCCTCCTGCAACAATGAACATAACGTCCCAACTCAACATCCCCTCTTAACAAATTATAAAACGGTAAAATCCTAATTTCTCAATATAGTCTGATCCATTAACCAAACTCCCTCCTTACTACATCCACCAAGAGTTTTAATCTTATATACCTGAAAACATAAAGCATCTTCTTACATTCAAGGTTTTTCTTTGAAGAAATATGAAGTAATAACGTATTGTATGGTAAATGTTTATGTTCATTGTAGAGAGAGATATAAAAGTACATGGTTGAATATAGCTCACGCGGAAATTTGCCATATTGATGATAATAAAGAATATACTTCATCTTCAATGTAAGAAATACAGACATAAGTTGATGCAAGGAGTGGATTGAAATATAAAAAAAATTACACAACAGTTTTCTTAAGTCGAAGATTTATATGCTATTGAAGATTCCGTTTTCTACACTATAAAATGAAAATGATAAATATCATGACTTAGACATTTTATTAGCCAATAAAGTGCATTGGATAATTTGAGTAATGAACTAAAAAGATACTTTTTTAAATGCAATATAGTTATTGACACAGTATTTACGAATGTTGTAAAATAAGTGTCACAAATAGTATTCGTAGCACGAAACAGAGCTTTACTACAAGATTCTGTCTTGCAAACTAAGGTTGAAGAGTGCATTCAAGAGATAATTTTGAAAATAACAGAACATGAAGAACGTGGATCTTATTAGGATTTCTTGGATTTAATTTGTCTGATTTAATAATTTATACACAGGAAAATGTTGAACAGAGAAGATCCAGGAATAATGTTTTAACACTAAATCTTTCATATACGTTTAAAATATATATAAATTATATATATTATACCTTGAAAGTATTTAACGATATTTTCTAGAAGGCATGTGTGGATGCTTTTTGTGGATTAGAAATTAAAAAAAGAATACTGCTTTTTATATATGAGTACATTATTTTATTTTATTTATATATTATTATATATATAATAATTAATATTTGATGTATGCAATACTTGCTAAATTTTTAATCCATAAAATGCATCTACACAAACTTTTTAGAAAATATCGTTAAATACTTTCAAGGTATAACGTATCCTGTAGAGATGGTATAAAACAATTAGAAAAGAAAACGCCTGGAGTATTATTAATCGTATTCGCTATATAATATAAAATAGAAAGAATGTATGCCCTCATAAAATCAGGCATTTTGAACTAAGAGATCATACAGATATTACTAAAAGATAGTCTTGTGTCACATTGTGTATGTATCAAGGATATCTACAGCCCAGGTAAAGTAAACAATTATCCCCTAGTAAATTGAGACATAACAGCTTGTAAAAGTTTTTACGTTTTGTACGAAATGGATTCAACGAAGGAGGATAGAATGGTTGAATGTGCATATAAGTTTATTCAATTATTTATATAGAGTTAAAAAAAAATTTCAATTTATATATTCAGGTTAAAGTGAGTATATTCGGTACTTCCATCTGTATTGCGATCTTATTTGAGATTTACTAGTATCCATCACAAGTATAGCATTCGTATAGATGTTTATACTGACTTTGAAGCGTCATTATTACCAATATGAGATGAAGACAATGTTAGCGGAGGTTATTTAACCTTAAAATATATCAAAAAAATTATTCAAGTATCTTTTGTGTCTTGTTCTAATAAAATTTGTCTTTTGAACACTTAAAATAATATGGTCTTTAAACAAAACCAAAAGTTTTTTGTGGATAAAATGCAGCTGTAAAGTTTTGGATGTACTATAAGATATAGGAACGAAGGTAAGAACGATATTGTCCATTGTATTATGTATTATATGTTAAGTGTCAGAACTTACAAGACCGCTTAAATGGCTAAACTTCGTTACGACCGTCTATAGATGTACATTTGATAGAGTATTACACGTCAGAACGCACAGAAAAGTTCCTATTTAGTTTTAACCGATTATGAATTATTTGTTTTATAGTTAAAACTGGAATCTTGTCAATTTGTTACCTTGGATTATCAGATCACTTCTAACTTTTGTAAATGCCGGCTACTGAAGGTTTATAATATTGTCATCATAATCTCAGACAAAGATTGTTTTTTTTAATTCACAACTATAGATTTTATCCTCAAGAGCGTCTATTATATTTTAATACATGTATTAATTTCTCTGACAATTTAACAACCCAACACTAAAACTGTGTACTTATTAAAGTTAAAAACCTTTCTGTACCACATATCCAAATAATCCATCTTACATCAGCCACCTTTTGATTTAGTAATGTAAATTATTCTCTCCGTAAGTTGGAATTAAATTATTGATTATTACATTCTTTTGTTACACATATAAAATAAAACAAACACACTTTATGGATTTTAACACCATTGAAATCTCTACAAATGCCAATCCATATTTTCCATGTTTTGGTATGTAATTTTTATTACCCAGTAAACAATACGTGTTTTTTCTCATATAAACCTTCTAATTTTTCTATTTCGTATTTATGTATTGTTTCGTCAAATAAAAAAGGTCCATGACGTATATTTTTACTTTCTAGTTGACCTAAATCTGTCAAACTTTTGCTTTTTTTCTAACCACTATTGGGGTTATGTTTATATTATTAATTTTGCTCTTGGCATTTGTTTCTTCCATATGTAGTATTGGCTTGGTACAGGTCAATCACAACACACGAACATTACAGTATGCTAACCTTTATACCTTTCGTTTTCATGCTTCATTCTGTCGAATGAATGATGTATGAAATAATGTATCTTTAAATTTATTCTTTTTCATATACACGTTTTAGGTTGGATTTTCTTTCTGCTTAGAAATAAAACCTTGCTATTGGCCTAAAGTACGAAAAGATCCGCTTTGAATTTATCTTAAGTCAAACGGGTAGAACATACCTAAGCAGTCCATTTCCTTCACATTTACTTTCAAAGTGTGTTTGTGAAAGAGATTTATTCTGTCTAAAATAAGTTCAATCATTAGAATATCAGACAAGGTTGTTTTACACTATACATTTTTAAAGTCAATATGCTCTTTTACAATATTCTGTGTATTAAATCACCTCCGCCTTTTTATTTTTAGATTTCCAAATACATAATATCACCTCTCTCTTACTTTCATAAATTCTCCGAGGATGTAACATTTTTTAGCTGCTAGGTGATTAGCATAAGATTAAATACCTTTATGTACTTCACTTAGTGCCGTTAAAGTATCATCTGACACTTAGATATTTAGATTTTTTATATATTTTATTCCAATTGCTTTTAAAATTTAATCGATTCCTTTACAAGATTCATAATCTTAATGCTAAGTATATATTTCCTAAATGTTTCATGTTTTATTTGATAAATAATTAAAATTTGTTCTATGAAATTCAATGGTTTATACAAAATCTAATATAGAGTATTATTATTTTATCCTGTATTAAAAATAGGTTCTAATTTTAACATTAGTTAAGCGTATTACTTTTTAGGATATAATTTAAACACACTATATTGGATTTTCCTTTTAAATTGTAATCATATAATTATTTTAGTTAATCAACATCTTTCTGAAATCTAGTAGAGTAGTACTTACTTTAATAATTTTAAAACATATTTATGCTACAATAGTACTAAATAATAATTTTATAACAAGTAATATAAAAAAGTTCTATATATATATATATATATATATATATATATATATATATATATATATATTTCATTTAATAGTTTTAAAGAGAAAATTAATAATTATTTTAGAATTTACAATATTAAAATTGAATAAAAATTACTTGGTCATATTATTTCTATTGGTACTATTAGTTTTTATTTAAAAACAATTATAAGGCAACTAATTTTGAGGAAAATGCAAACTCGTGAAATGTCATGGACTCAATACAATCGAAACACATGATAATTCATCATTATCTATTATACCTTAACATGCTAAAATTTAATTTGGAAAGTCTGTAATTACAGATAAAGTCAGTATAACAGACTTTGATTACAATTAATTTTGTAGGCTATGTGTCCCTGATGTCGAAACGGTGTAAAGAGCTCGCTTAGAGCTTCTTCATCACCGTACTTTTTTGGATCTCTTCAGACGAACATAGGCTTACTCCAGTTTGCAAGTTTCAGGTCTTTAAAACTGTGAAAGAGATCCACATTTATAAAAATCAAAACAATTTAAAGAAATAGTCATTTAACAGGTGTTTGGTCTTCCGATCATATGTTAGTTTGATTACTTAAACACAAATTTGACAGAAACCTCCAAATAAAAAATAATTGAACTGTAAAAAGTAAAGACTTTTTGTTGTAGTGGTAGCAGGTGTGAAAACAAAACAGACAAAACTGTGAAATAGTGTACTTTCAATATAGTGTTAAGTTTTTTTATTGGATTACTATAGTGACTTATTTTGTTTATAGGGAGACGCTGCAGACACAAAAAGTAGGTTTAATGAGATAAAAACTAAAATATATAATATAAGTGTATTTTCTGTCGTATGTTTAAGTTAATATTGTGAACACTTGGGGTAAAATTATTTTTATTGTCAAGAATATAATTTTTTAATCTAGCCGCTGTCTAAAACTTACAAGTCTAAACCAGCAGTTCTTTTTATTTGATATATGTAATTGTAATCCAGCAGCAGTAAAAGCAACCTCACTTGGATTATTAGTTATTCTGCTAAATTTATCTATTGCTACTTATGTTTCTTCCCTTTTTTTGCTATCTATCTCTTTTAACACCCTCTACGTATATTTGTAGTTATTTTATATATCTGATATAATGTTGTAATACGTTCCATAGTAATTTCAAAAGAATTTTTGATGCAGTTCATTATGAAATTCTCCATTTTTCAACAGGGAATTTGTATTTATAAAAACATGACAGCATTTGTATTTAGTCAGGGTTTTGTATTTCTAATAATTTTAAAGATTTTAATTTGTTTTTACAGATGATTACCTATTTATTATTTATGATTAAACGGCTTAAAATACACAATATAGTTAAAGCGCCTGTAACAGCTTTTATGCTATAGTATGTATTATTCCTCAGTCAGAACTGTCAAGTAAGATGCTTGGATGTTGTGATCGGATAATGAGGAGCAATACACTTTTGCTCATCGAATTAAATAATTAGATCATTTGAAACAAATATAAACCGATCAGGCAATCATCAGTGTAATAATTATCTTCAATTACCTATATTTCGTGATTACTATTAAATTTGTTTGTAGATCAATGTACCCATGAAATGCTTAAGATTTTTGTTATGAAATTAATTGTTTTTGTAGTAACACTCTTAGTTCCCATAAATATAGGTATTTGACGATAAATAGGTATGAATGGGTATAAATATATTGATTCACTGTAATAATAATAATATTCTTTATTGCAGGAAACAATTAACAATAATTGTATTGCAAGCGTCATATATAAATAAAAGTCCTAATCTAATAACTTACACTTTTAATTGTAAGTAAATATAATAGATAAGTAAATTTAAAATAAAAATTACTTTTTGGGTACGTGCCACCTGTCGCCGTTTCCACGTTAGTGGCCAAATGTTTTTGGATATCAGAATGGGAGTTGGAATTTTTTTTTTTAAGTTAGTGAAGACTATCCCAGCGACCCATCACAAACTCGTCAACTGAGTAAAATGCTTTAGACACTAAGAAGTGTTTTAATCGAGATTTAAATTGTTTGTGGTCATTGACGCGATTGATTTCTTCAGGGAACCTATTGATTAGCTTTACACCAACCTGAGATGGCAAGCGTTCAAAAACAGTAGTTCTGTGCTGTGCCATACGAAAGTTGGCCCGGCCTCTAGTTCCGTATTGGTGTACGTCGCTACCCCGAAGTGAGACGCACTTGAATCGGCAGTATAGCACGACGTCGAAAATGTAGAGGCTAGGAAAAGTCAGTAATCCAAGCTTCCCGGAGGCTACTTTACATGACTGTCTTTGTTTTGATTTGTAAATGATTCTGACAGCTTTCATTTGCATTCTAAACACTCTATTAAATTTGTATCTAGAACAGCCACCCCACAATCTTAGACCATAAGCTAAACGTGGGAGTATTAGGCCAAAGTAAGTTGTCTTCAGAATGTCCAATGAACAGAATTTTGCCAAATTGCGTAAGACATAAATGCCAGAAGCAACCTTTGAACAGAAACTCTCAATGTGATCGTCCCATGTCAGTCCTCGATCAAGGTGCATCCCAAGAAACTTGGTAGATTCTTCTTCTTCTATTATGGTTTCATCCACCAACACAATTAGTCGGATTTCGTTTTTATGTTGCCGAAAACAGAAATTGATCACGCTTGTTTTTGAACAATTGGTTTTCAAATTGATATTGAAAAAATGATCAATGCATGAGTTGAGTTCTTCAAAGGCTTTGATTTCATGATATGGTTTGGTTTTTGATCTAATGCAGAGAGTCGTATCGTCAGCATACTGAATCATCTTTCCATTATAAATTTATGAACTCAATCTGTTGACGTAGACAAGAAATAGGACAGGCCCTAGAATCGATCCCTGTGGGACTCCATAGGGCATTTTAACTTTTCCTGAGAGGGTATTCGCGATCTGCACACACTGCTCTCTATCATTTAGGTATGACGAGAGCCGTTTTTGAGGCAAACCACGAACACCGCTTGACCATAAGATAGATGGATATGATATGATTGGAAAATCAGATGAGAATTATAGGTCATATGATATATTTGTTCATTTTCGGGACTGTAATGAATGTTGTGGAATGGAAGAATGGGGTCAGCTCATCTATTGATAATAAATGTGAAGGTCAGAGACCTTCAATATTTTACGGTGCTCTTTGTTTGTCGTTTGCATTGTGCCTTGTGTTAAGATTTCATCTCCAACATGAACATTTTGCGTACTGAATTAATAGATAGAAATTAAATAGTTAAGATATCACTAGGTAGGTAGGTGCATTAGAATAATAATAATTTTATACTAAATTCGTTTTTTCGTGGTAAGTAACTATGTTTTAAGTCCATTTTAAAAGTACTTACTTTTACTACCGTGTAGTGAACATTTTCGAACAGACCTTAAACGATTGTGAATAGTTTGTTACACATTTTTCCGAAATTTTTGAAAAACTGAGCATGGAATTTTTAGAATTATTAAATTAAGAAGATATAATTTTCAACATTTCTTTGGTTACAAACACATATTGGAAAATATAAATATAGCAATTAGAAATTATAATTAAAATATATATTTTCTTTATAGACTCAAAATGAGTAAGATACAAATAAAGGATCGTTAAATTGCACTGATAAATTTCAATTGTACATTAAAAGTAATTTATAA
The DNA here is from genome assembly GCF_021130785.1 of Homalodisca vitripennis. Classification (NCBI taxonomy): domain Eukaryota; kingdom Metazoa; phylum Arthropoda; class Insecta; order Hemiptera; family Cicadellidae; genus Homalodisca; species Homalodisca vitripennis. The sequence continues at coordinate 132,383,603 of NC_060215.1, read as the reverse complement.
AGTACTAATTTTCATTTGAAAGTGTTTTGTCGTGTAGGAGCCATTCTGAACAGATTAATGGTGGGCTTTATTTACACTAATCACTAACTCTTTAGCTTAAAGGTCGGAGATGTGTTAAGCAGGACAAAACCTAGTCCTGAAGTATTGTTCACTTTTCGGTTGTTGTAGTTGATGATTGTGTTGCAACTTCAAAAAAAAAAATCTTGAAAAAAGAGTTTTTAAATAGCCTTTTATCGTACTTCAAAAATGCGACTTCATTTAATGGAAAAAAATATATATTTTTTATCTCCGGTTTTGATGTTGGAGTTGAAATTTATATTAATATTTTTAATTTAAGAAAATACATTTATCCTTGACTCCATTAAAAAAAACTCCAAGAAAAATTTATTTATATTAGAAATATTCACATATAAAATTATAATATTTAAATAATGAACTATCTCTTTGTAGTTCAACCGATGACGTCATAGATAGACTTATAAACAAACGTACCGTGCTTCTATCTAGCCTACTGGCTCATGTGTTATAGGATGGTGGCCACCGACTCAGGCCTGGGACCTTGCGTCCTAGTCTACCTGTATTACACCCATCCTCTGAGTGCCAGACTCTCTGATCGCTGGCGTTGGCGAGATCTGTCTAGATAGTTTAACTACTTCGTGAAAATTATAACTATGAACAATATTCAGTGTAGTAGTTAAAATTATAGTAATTGGTTTCTAGTCCCTTGTAGCACTAAATTTCTTTTATATAAACTTTTTTATTATTCGTAGAAAAGTGTTCAAATATCTTGTTGGAATTTCCAAACGAAATTCATATTTTGTGGAAAAGACAAATGTGATACTTATCAATACGAAATATCGCAGGAATTAGTCGTAGTAATCCAAATTTAAGCTAAGGTTGATATAGGCCTGATCTTTTTTTAATCACTGAGTTGAATGTTATCACGTAGACATGCTTAGAGATACTTTACCAAGCCTACGTAAACTCGTAAAAAGTAGTAAGTAGCTTGGATTGATTTACTAGCCAATCTCAACAAAATAATAATTGAAGATAGAAACTATTCACGTTTGAGAAAAACTGTTATGTGGACTATTCACAATATAGATAAGAAGTGTTTTTGGAATAGTAATTCATACAAATAGTGGGTTAATTATTGAACCTTAGGACATTGCTGGTTTTGCATCAAAGTTATTAGAATACTATAAACAAAATCACATTCTCTTTTTTATAAAAGACAGAATTATAAGCACAGAAAAAGAGACTTCTATAAAATTATATAAATATTACTAAACTTGCCTAACCGCTAGACCATCCAATAACAAATACGACGAAAACCTATTTCAGTCGGCTATCAACACAATTATTTATTCATTTTTAAGGAGAGATCGATATTTCCCCTTGCCCTATGTTGGCTATTTTTATGTTATTGTGCTCGTCTATAAGACTACTGGCATCTGTATGTGTATCTGATATGCGTTTAATGGTGAAGCCATAATTTCCTACCTCACCGCAAGCTGAGAAAATTTTAACTATGTAATAGTAGAATGGATAACGACAGTGTATGAACGAGGGAAACATTTGATATTCATGCATTTATGCAATATTTTATGTTAGTTTGAATATGTAAATCAAACCCGTTAATGGCTTTCATCAGACAAATACATTTGTATTCAAATAACAATAATGAACATCATGCATTCTCCATTATAATATTTTTTTACGTAACGTGAATCATTACCAGTGAAGAAAAACAATTTATAGGAAAATGATATAAGTATTATGATCTATAAGTAGAAGATGAATTAGATGATATTCCGTTATATCATTGTGTACTGATATCGAGCGAATACACTAAGGAAGAGACAGAATAACTTTTATACAGTGTGTCCACAAAGTCAAACCTTTAAATAAATATATTTAACAAAGTATATGTGGTTAAAGAATACGATGAAAATATGATTAAAGTCTTAAGTCAGTCACTTTTAACTTGACCATGAATAGACCTGAAAACGTCCAAGCGAACTTTATTCTCCAGCCATACCTTGATCAGGATTTATCGGGTAACTCAATTGCAGCTCGGATTAATTTAAACGTAAATATTACACATATGTTCAATATACATTTAACTGTTGACACAGCTCCATAAATTGAAGTCTAATAGGATAACGTTAAGTGAACGTGACAGGCAAGTCTTCCACTCACTTCGACCTGTCTAACTTCCAGGTAATTGTCAGTTAAAAAAACAGGAACACACATTTTAAGGACAGAGCACACCAAAAGTTTATTTTAGGGTGTTACAAATACGTTAACCATATATTAGATGACAACAGTTGTTGACGAAATTAATACAAAAAAAACTTAAAAAATAGCTTTCTTAATATACTTTTCTTTCACGTAGCAGCAAAAATATAAAGTATTAACAAACACAAAATGTGTGACATGACTTTGATGACACGCTGTAATAATGACAGTTTGTATCATAAACATTTAACGTCTCAAACTATGTATAAAGAAGTAATTCCTTAATCATGTGATATTTATATAATTAATAATCTCCAACGATAATTTTAGTATATACCTTTCACAGTTAAACCAAACAGAAACAATATATTTTTGAAAAGAAATTTTCGTAACATGCTGCATTTATATATAAATATATAAAGGTAGTAGCTTGGTAACCTAGTGAGATTATTTCGGTTTCAGTTCGAGTGATATACCTGCTATTTATTCTAGTTTTGTAAGACTAGAGAAGGGCTGTGTTATAAATATTAGTTTTCATGTAACAATGATTATTGTACTTTGACAGTTTAATAAGTTTTGATTCTAAATAATTGTAGTCGCATTTTTGAAGTTAGCGTAATAATAAAAGGCTATGTTTAAAAACTCTAATTTCAATAAAATAGATATTTTTTAATTTATGACAGTTTTAGATACGCAAAATTCAATATAAACATTACGTTACATATTTAAGTGATTAATGTTTAAGGTATTCCACTTGTCAAATTATATCCATATGACTATAGTTAATTGTAGTTCTATAAGTTTCTTAATCAAGAGGAGTAGTGGGCAAGTCTGCCAAATGAAGATAAGTAGTCCATATTTACCACAAACTCACGACTTTATATAATAATTTGAGGCCATGCTGAGTAAATAGATATTCTGTACCAGAATGTCTATGCAGGAAATCCTTACCCTCTGCTCTAGCACTAGTAATGTTGCCCTATCCAACACTATGTGTCAGCTCACTAAATATCTGCCTTATTAATATCTGATAATAACTCTTGCTGTTATAAAATTTTTCTTTCAAAGATATAATCTTGAATATGATGTTTAGCTTTAGTTTCGCTTGTGTAGAGATATGAACCTTATGTTTACTTACAATAAATATTCTACTGTGAACTATTCCAACTTCAACAAGACATCCATCTGACACCTGATTTTTAGGCAAAAATTTGCATTTTTGCTGCTTCGTCTTGAAACATTTTTTAAACTTAATGCATGCATTATTTTATCTTAAAAATCAATAGGCTTATATTTTTCCTAGAACTACTCAAATAAGTGACTATATAACGGTTACTAGTCTTTAAACACAAAGCCCTAGATCTCATCATCAAAGACCAAGATTAAATAAATACTAGCCCTGGTGTTGTTGCAATCATCAAGTAGTTTATATCTGCACCAGTGGTCTCAGGTGGTTCAGGAATTTTCCTGCCTTGAACCCATATTTATTTACAGTACAGCAATATATATTAGGTATGGAATTTTTTAAACTCAATTATTAGTTATTGCAAAATTATTTCTTCGTTAAAAATATATCGATATATTTAAATTTAACCAGCAAAGTATTTGTGCGTTTGATTATTTATCCAAATACAGTTTTCTTCTCTGGACCCGGGATAGTGCTAAAATCCTTACCCTTATAACATTTCCATAGTCAAAACCAATTGTGATACAAATAATTATTACCCCGAATCATAACTAATTTTACAATTTTCATACTGGAAAATTATAATGAATGCAGTGTAGTAAAGTCAAAGCTGTAATGTTGTGTTGGGTTTATATAATAAAAACTTAAGGATACAATATTTTATCTTATAAATTACAAATAGCAATTAAACTAAAATTTTAAAAAAATAATGACTTCATAACAAAGTTATTAAATAATATTCGTTGAATCAAAGAACTTGGATTTTAATAAATCTGTCTGTGCCGTTTGGGACTAATATAATGTTTCATATAATATTTACATTTTGTTAAACACTCCTTTGTCATGTATTTTTCTCTTTTCTCTGAATGTTCCTTGGAGTTATATTTATATATTTATATTATATAATATATATATATATATATATATATATATATATATATATATATATATATATATATATATATATATATATATATATATATAAGTTCGTAAGTTCTTTCTACAATAAATGAGGTAAATAGGAAATTATTGTATTGTTATTACGAATTTATGATATTGCGATCCTAAGTCTCTTTTAGTTATAAGTAGTATGTTTTACCGAATTAAATTTATGCCAAATTGCTACTGAATTAAAGAAATACACTTAAAATAACTTTAATGTGAGTGTTTTAGAAAGGAGTTTTTTATATTTTTTCGTTTATTCAACCAAAAAAACAAACTCTTTTTATATACAAAGGTGGGAGAAATATACTATTGCCTTCCCTATTTTATAGTTAAGGATATGTTGTTCTACATAAGGAATGTATTAAAAGGTAAAAATATTAATGCTCTCGCTTAAAACTTCACTATAAATTATCACTTATACTACCTGCAAAACTAACAAGTTTCAATAAAAACTTATATTATGCAGCTTATTTTTAATAGGCTTCATTGTTTCTGGAATACCTGTTAAAGAAATCGCAAAGAACTCTTTATGTATATATATCACACATCAAGTAACTCATTTATTGTTTCAGGACAGAAAGTTTTGTGTCCTTAAGCCAAGTGACAGCTTGAGTGCTGGGTGTAATTGTTAGGCAGCAGCTGCAATACTATAACAAAGAAGCTCATTAAAATGGACACCTTTAAGCAGCGCTTGACAGCCATCACCTTTACCTGCAGATATCTTCCTGTACCAGGTCTTAAGTAGTTCGAATGTATTCTAAAGCAATCCTACATAGTGTTTAATTGAACTGAATATATATTTGTATTTAAGGAAGTATTAGGGATCCCAAACTAAAATAACTTTAACGTCCCATTTTAAAATAAAATACAACTTCAATCTGAATTCGTGACAGATATCTTTCTTTGCACATCAATATGAATACTTATTTATATATGTTACAATTATAAAAAATTAGAAGGAAGGATTTCTTTTTTCAGTTCTACAGATATACCAAACAATAAAACAAGCTTTAGTTTATGTTTTACAATGTTTAGGTGTATCTGTGTCTACCAAAACTAGGGAGGATCAGATCAGGAAATGTCTTCACTGTTGTATATCCTGCTACATCTATAAACATAAAATTACCACTTAACAGTATAATATTTCAGAATCTGAAAATTGTGAATGGAGCTAAGCATTTTAATTCTGAACTCTGTACTACATTTTAAAACTTATGTTACCTTGAAGTGCCCATCTGTAAGCGGCAGAAATCGGATTCATTAACGACTTAAAATCCATAGGATATACCAAAAACTTTATTAAGTGTACCAAAATCAATGTTTTGTATATTTTCATCTTTGTGAATTCAGAATGGATACTTGAAAATTGATTGCTTTGTTTCTAACGTTTTACAAATAATAATAATAACTCATTAATAAATTGCCTGCTTGTAGAGGAATAACAAAAAAAGACACAAACCTTAACATGTAAAAGAACCATTTAGAAAGGAAAGGTTTTGTTGCGTGAGGGATGAGGTGAATCATACCTTTGGGAAATTCTATTTGGAAGAGAGTAAATGACATCAGAATATAATGAGTAAACAGTTTATTACATTGGAATTAATACTATTACAAAACGATTAATTGATTAAATAGTTCTCGGGTTTGACTATTTATTGTTTAATCAGAAATCTTGTAATGTGGCTATAGACCTCATATCAAATGAAGGTATAATTAAAAAAACTTATTACCTAAAGAATGTTTGTATATTAAAGTTGATTAGTAGAAATTTTCAATTTACCAGTGATTCATACACACAATAAGCACGAAGTTAAAGGATGAAGCAGAAGGTCAGCTGGTCCCGAGCTGGACATACTTCACATTTGTAAGGAAAGCTTTTAGCTTGAGATGGCAAGTTTTATTTCAGCTATTAAAACTCCCCAAATATCACGTTTTATTCTAATAGTTATATATTTAGTTTTTCAGTATGCCTAACTAAAATTTTCGTATACTTTTGGAATAAACGAAATGCAATATTGTTCTTGTTAAATTTTAGTTACTCCAATCAAGTTATTTAAATGTTTTGATGACAGAGGATTCTTCTTATATTGCAATAGTTCTGCATTTTGAACTATTTTGTATAATTATCATTGTTTTCTTACTAATTAGTGATTCAAGAAAAAAAAAATTTCAGAGATAGGTTGTGTGGTTGCTTGTATAGAGAGTGTAACAAAAGTAATACGAATGTTATTTACATTTGAAAATAACTTGCTTCTTAACTGTGACGAGGCTATATCAACTCAGAACATGTTTTATTTCTAATTCTTTTAAACGTGATGTTAATGCCTTTATATAATTACAAGTTAACGCATACCATACCTAATAGATTGTGTATTAATAATAATTGCAAACAGCATGGCACTTAAGTCAATAGACCGTAAGCTGTCGCTAACTTTACTTTCTTTATAACGCCACATTAGACTTTTCCAAACTGAAACATTCTTTCGGTCCTCGCAATATTACAAAATGAAATAAATACACAGACGAATGCGTTCTATTGCTTTAATTTCGGAACTGCCAGATAATATCCACAAATATATAGCTTTATAAATGTGAGTTTTTTTACTTAAAACGTTTGTACTGGGTCCATATATCATGGGTGAGAAATGTCAGTACCAGGAAACTGCACAAGACGGAATAAGATTTACCGTCACAACACAGAACTTGTGTTTGAAATTTGACAACTGTCGAACAGTTTTCATAAATATGAATGTGAAATATCGTAAACATGATTTATTTACGGCTGAAGTTTCACAACGTTGTGCAAAGTCTGTAATGTATATCCAGATTATCGTATATACACAAAGTACTGTTTCTTAGAAGTACGGACACCAATTGTTAGTCACGATGATATATTGCATAGTGATTTGACTCATTTGTCTTGATTTTTTCACAGTACATTTATGAGGTAAATCAACACTTAATATTTAGACATTACAAAAATTATATCTGAAATTCTAGTACAGTCTTGCAGAATTAATTATTGTTACATCCAGGTTTTACGGCAAGTCTGAAATAAAAAAAAATCGAGTTTCACACTTCGTTAAAAGCCTTCAAAACCTTTGTAGCAGATTTCGACTACAGTGGATTATTTTCCTGTGTTTAAAACTTGTTTCAGTTATGTCTGAAATACAAAAGTAATGGTGCATATTGAGGATATTTCGTTAGATTAGGTTATTTATCTGTCATTTTCACTTGTTTTAAATCTGAAATATATAAAATTTCTAGTGGTTTTGTGGGTATTTAATTAGGTTAGGGGATTAGCCGTGTTTATTATTTGAGTGAGGTATGAAATAAAAATCGTATTAATCTATACTGTGGTAATGTGGTTAGATTAGCCATATTACTCTGTGTTTATTACGTGTGTGAATACTCAGAAAAGAGTACTGAGTATTAATACTGCCATACTGACACAGAATGTTACTGAGAATTATCCTGAGATTTATAAACATTAACAGGTCTTCGATATACTTACTCCAAGTTTTGCCATGTTATATTAATTAATATATACTCGTGCTTTTTCCAAGTATAAGATATAGATGTACTTATTGTGGCTTCTTGAAGGTAATAATTAGTTTTCGAATAACTGATTAACATGTTCGAAGATATTAATATTAGAATAAATAAATTCCTCGTTTTATTAAATCAAATCTGAAATACACTATATCTGGAAGAAAAACATTTTTGATGACTTCAAAGTTAAATACAAGCTTTATTGTTCAGTCATGGCAGAACTAAAGCATCCAACATTCGATGACCAAATATTATTAATATGAATCGAACTAAAGAATTAAATAAAATATTTCTTTTTGGTTTCCTGATAATGAAAACACATTGAACGAATAAATTGCTGTATTGTTTTAGCGAAATACTTTATGAATACTGACTCATACATAATTGAACAATATTGATACGATTACAACAACAACAAAAAAATTCCGAATTGTAAATAATATAAAATAGTAGAATAAAAATTATCAAAGTGAAACGCTTTTGTGTCTGACACAAACACTTGGCGGTGCGCGTGCAGATAAATTACGGCAACGACTTCTTGAGGAGACAAACTGTATCATAGGTGATACTTTATTATACAGCAAGGCTAAATTTAGAGGTATTCTCATAATACACAACTAGAAAAGCTGAATGACTTGTATGAAAGTAGAAAAGTATAAGCTGTAAATGATGTTAAATACTACTTTAAGATCACTTTGACCACACTTAGTGCAATTTGACATTATCTGTAATATAAACATCTCAGGTACTTTTTATTCCGATATAGAAAATGAGTTTTTCTTCAAATAAAAAGTTTTGTCCAAATAATAATATGTAATATGCTATACATGGGAGCTAAATGATAGAAATGTATGAAATTTAGTCTAAAATAGTAAAATTTTAAAACACTTTTCATTATTTAAAACGTAGTAAATATGTTGTAAGAAAGAAATTTTGGGTTATAAAATGTCATATACACGTTTCAGTTCAAAGTTTGGCTCATATCTAACAGTATCATCATGTTAATTTTTATATCTTATGTAAAAAGATTATTATATTTTAAACTGGTGTAATGTTTATTTCTAGTAACATTAATCAAGTGCATTTCTGTGTTAGCATTTTACAATAAACTGGCACGGTACTATTGATGAAAATTTTGTAATTTTGACCCTAGATACAGTATAAATAAGAGTTTTATGTGATAAGGAAGTAAAAATGCTTACTATCCTTAAACCTTGCGTAATGTTGACTCTAGCAACATTATAAATGAGAGCATTTGTGTGGAAGTGTGCTTACTAGAAACAAATTGTGTGGAACGTTTGGCTCCGTTTCAGTGGTGGATGTAAAAGGGAAGATTCTTTAACCCTGCAAACTTCAATTTCAGAGGACATAAATATCCTGCATAATTTTGAGTTTTTTCTCTTTTCTAAAGGTGTTTTTGTATGGTATCAAGGCTGAGTAAATTTATAAATAAGATTTACAAAAAAAGCATATTTTTATTTTTAAAATAATGAGCTTTTATTTAACGCAGCTCAGTTAATATTGCTGTGTATGTCTAAGCACATACAGGGTGTACATAAAGTCCAGCACAGGTATAATATTTCATGAACGATAACAGATAAATTAACAAGATTAGGAACATCAACACTACACCTAAAAAATCTACTTTTTCAAGGAACTATCAGTTTTCTGCAATATCATGGAAACGTCCCGCAAGGAGTCAGAAGGAAATCTTAAATAGGAGCATAGGTCAATATAAACCGTACTCAAAAAGATTGATCCAGGACAAAATGGCGGCAATTCAAAGGTTTTACTTGGTTACATTTTATTAGTAGCCATAACCCAGTAAACCAAAACTGCAACCAAACCAATACTGCAGCTAAATACTACATTATGCTTGTCAGTTTTACAGAAGTGAATTATGACGTTAGTTATCCTCAAGGGTTACAAATTTGGTCGTAATATATTGATAACGGGGAAAACCTGATAACAGTAACAATTAGAAAGCTCTTATCTTAGGGTCGTAGTTTGGACTTTCCTATTTGCCAGTCTATTCATAGTAGGCTATTCTAGGTTTCTTGTTTTAGTGGTGCTGTCCAACCTTTCTATAAGTACGCTTTAGTACAAAAGAACTTGTCGTATTGCTTGTAGTTCTTCAACTACACTATGTCGCTTGACGAACGTGAACGTATAACACTTCTTATGATGGATGGTTGGGGAAACAACAGACGATCACACGAGGAAGCATGCCATTTATTTAATGACTACTTTCAGGAGAGGCAGCCAATATCTAGAACAACTGTAGGGGAAACTGTTCAACACTTTATGGTTTCCGATCGTCATAGGTCAGGAAGGCCCGCTACTGCGACAACCTAAGACAACTCTTTAGGTGTATTACAGTCATTTATTGAAAACCTGCAAGAGTCCCTACGCTCAGCAGCACATGACATCTCTGTTACGGCTGTTAAAAAAATTCTGAAAGGGTGTAATTTTAAGCCTTATAAAGTTCATTTGGTGCACAATCTCAACGAAGATGATTTCGATCGACGTATATAATTTTGTGAAAATATGATGGACAAAATAGATCGCGACGAAATTGATGCAAACAGTATTGTGTTTTCAGACGAGTGTTCATTTATGCTGAATGGAAGCATAAACAGGCACAATTTGCCGTTACTGGAGTAGCGAAAATCCTTACTGGATGCGGCAGGCATCCATCCAGCAGTATCCACTAAAGGTGAATGTCTGGCTGGGTTGGTGTGATATGTACCCAGTTAGTAGGTCCTTTCTTTATTGAAGGAAATTTAAATGCAATATCATACCAATGTTTGCTGGAAAATGAAATTACACCAGCACTTCGAAACATGTTTGGAGAACATTTGGGGGGGGGGGTGGGGGGGGGGGGGGGTGGGGGGGGGGGGGGGTGGGGGGGGGGGGGGGTGGGGGGGGGGGGGGGTGGGGGGGGGGGGGGGTGGGGGGGGCTGGTTTTCCGAGCATGTACAAGATTAATGATTATGAACAACTGGATGCTAAAACCACAAAACTCCATTTTTGTAAAATTGTCAAGACGAACAAAAAATGTTTTAAAAATAATTCTCATGTGTGAAAAATTACTTAAAAATAGTTTATGATATAGGCTCATAAAACCACCCTTTATAATAGTTTCCAAACTTTATATGTTACAAATTGTTGGGTTGGTTTAAACAAACAAAATTTATGAAAGTGGAGCTGCCTGGTTGATGCACCCAGTAGCCCAATCCAATTCACGTTTAACGGTTCTGTCATCATGGTTATTTAGTAATGTTAAAGGGAAAAAAAGAAACATTAATTCATTATAAACGTAATCCCTATTGATTCTAGTAATTTATAAATAATTTTTTCTTAAATAATGTAAAATTAAAACAATATTAACATTAGTTTCAATGTGATTTTATACCACATTATTAGGTGTCACTATTTTCAGAACTGTAATCTTTAAACCGTTCATGTAAAATTAGTTTAAAACCAAAAGAATTCCGGAGGACATATTTTGCAAGGTCTTTATGTCACATTTAATTTAGTTTCTTAATTTGGATTAAAACGTATTCACCTTTTTTTAACCGGCTAATATATCAGGTCATATTTTTCCAAGTATTAAATCATGCAGTTTTTAAATATGCACATCTGGGGACCAAACATCAGGGTTTATTAATCACAGGATGTTGGTTTTCGAAAATTTCAACCAAAATTAAACAATTTTACAAGAATCCGATTGGAGTTTTTCTATGTTTTACAGAATCATATACACACATAATGAATACAACTGAGTAAATCTTACTAAGCAGTAAATTATTTTACTGTAGTATGTACTAATATAAAAATACTCTAGCATGTATACAAGAATATTCAACCTTAATATAGGGGTATTCATAAAATGTGTTAATTTTCATACCACGCTGTATTTTATAAAAATGTAATATTTTGAGAAGCATGTAATCTTAAAACCGTAATGTTTGCAAAATTAGTTTTCAATGACTCATACAATTGTTAATCAGGAGACAATTTAAATGCATTTTAGGCTTATATGTACACTTACTATTAATTTAAGTACATATCCTTAATTTTAATATCCGAGAGAGTTTTCTGTTCACAGGAAAGCTACTTAAATTACAGTTCAAGTATTCAGAAACATTATTTCAAGAAACAGAACAAAAGGTTTTCTGTACAAGTCGTAACATCAGATTAAAGAATTATTTAATACAAAAGCAATTGAAAGCTACACTTTATTGATATATAACGAACAATATCTCGTAAGAAATCGTGGAGAAATAGTTTAAAAACTAAGTTTATTGTGCAATTAAGAAGAATATTGGTCTTTTGAAGATATGTAGTAATTTAGTCATGGTTCTAACTATAAGACCAAATCTACAAATGTTATTATAGTATTATTTAAATTATATCTAATGAAAAACACGTAGTGCTGAACATATTTTAATAGGACTGCGAGCATCACAACACAAGAGCTCTCTAAACCACATAAATATTGACAACTTGCGGTTCGGGGTCGGGGTGGTGTTATGTTGGGGTTGGAAAGGGGATCAGTTAGAGAGGGGCGGTTTGTGGTCGTAGGGAGGATAATAGCATGGGACGGCAGTTCCAATAGAAACAATTCTGATACAAAGTTTAAAATAATTCTGTTGGTGTATTTTTTACAGAGCTTTCAATAATCTCAAAACTCAATAGCATTGAAAGTTTAGTGCTATTTTTACAGTGGTAGTTACTTCGCTGAAATTAACTAATAATAAACATATCGGCGAGGAAATTATGTAAAAACGCTCAGTTTTTATTATTCACTGTAGAATTTTCATAATAAGGCACAGTGATTAAGTATCATATGTATGTAAACGTTTTTACATACTAGGTGTATTTAGAAAATATATAATGTAGTGATGCGAATAATATTGTGGCTCTTTATTGAAGTACCAGATATAAACCTTGACCGATTTGTTATTTATCAAATAAAAATTACTTATCGTTTGATTAAACTGAGTATTAATACGAATCTTTGATAAAATTTTCCCTTACACGTAATAAATATTAATAAAAATTAAATGGTAACAAACATACAAACATTAATGCATAACATGAATAATAACGTAGTTACTGTGAAGTAATATAGTTCGAAAAATCAATGTAGGCATTGGTTTTATTGCCTAACACAAAACTACTGTAGATGAATCCAAGTAGATACAGGTAATTTCTCGATTATCTCTGTCGATATTACATTAGATGCATATAACTATTGTTATAGAATTAAATTTAAAAGTTCTCTACGAATGAAAATGTTCAATCCGTCTTTTTCCTTAGACATAAACGTATGTGCTAGTATTATTGAAATAAATGAACTAGAAGAGAATAAACGTTTTTCCTTTCTCATGACATACAATTGCGTTTATACATTTTATTATATAGTAGTACATTTTATTCACACACACACACACACACCACACACACACACACACACACACACACACACACACACACACACACATATATAGTACAGGGGCGGGAAATATATGTCACAGAAGGTGACTAAATTGAGACGAAAGACTACTCTTAGGATCTTTCTGTTACCAAAGTAATTTTTTTGTGTGTACTGATTTCTGTTTTAAGCTCTGTATTACCTCCCACCAGTTATATCTGTGAGAATAAATAAACTATGTTTATGTTTAAGCTTATTCATTTGAAAAACTAAATTACCTACTACACAAGCTGATTTTAGAGCCTGTGTATCAACTACCGTAACTTGCCGGTAGGCTCACGCTCCTCCGGATAATGTTCTTCCGTATTTGTTTGGTGGCTTCTCTCTGCCAGGGATAGAAGGGATCCGAACATTTTTGCCAGAAACTAAATGCCTTATACTGGCAATGAATGTTGATACTCAGGTCAACTATGTGGAGGTATGTTACATGGAATTAAGCGAGCTGGCTTGTATTTTTGAAACAAGAAGATGGATTATGATTCAGGGTACCCTGTAGCTGGCCCATGGGAAATACCCTTAATTTCGCCCCATCTCCTTGCGGGGGATGTTTGGGGGTGCATAGTTGGTTAAGCTCGGACCAAAGTTTGGTGTCTGCGTGTAAAATGAAATTTACCACCAAAATGTGAGCTGGAGATTGTAAATTCCCCATATACGAAAGTCATGTAGAGGGGAAAAACGAAATCATATTCTGTCTATAATGTAAAGAATTTCCAATATACAAATTACATGAAATGAGTATCTTTTCGCGCTCTACTTATAGATATTGCACCTAATGTTTAAAAATGAGTCTCCTTTGGTAACAGTAAAATTTATTGATTGTTTAATAAAACTAATCCGTCTACCTCAAACAGTTATTGACATCTTCAAACACTATATATCACATAAATGGACCGATCACAGTCACTGTCAACTTGTCAGGATTAAGTGATCAAATATAAACTGAAATACCTTTTAAAAACCCCATTTTCATTTTATAGGAGTAAAGAGTAATTAGAAGATTGCACATAGAATATTTTTTATAAAGAACGTCAAATAATTATATTGCATACACAATATTACAATATCACCCGCAAGAAGCCGTTTTGGAATATACCCCCAAAAATCAATATCCATAGCTATCCAAGTAGAAAACTTGAGATTTAATACGACTTATACATATATTATTGAAACGAAAGCAGTTATGTGCTATATATATCAGGTGCATAGTTTTTAAGCTAGGTTACACGTAATTCTTATTTCGTATTTTTGCACTTGGATTAGTATTTATTGTTAGAATTTTATATATATATATATGTAAATGTATATATATATATATATATCCCAAAAACCGAAATGCAGTTTTCTCTTTATGTGCACTAGAATGTTACTGACATCATATATTTGTGTACATTCAATTGAGCATCTGATGAGAAAATGAGAATAACTATTCACCTATGTCACACTATATTTTCCTATTTTGTAGTCGAGGTGCCTCTGATGCAGAAACTTTGTTCCCATTGAGGATCTATATCAACGATTTATCTAAACCTCGTCAGACGAACATGACTCCAGATTCCAGGAGTCATGTCTGTTACAGCTCAGATTCCAGACGATGCACTAAGAGGATGGTGAATTGAAGCCAAACTCTACGTTACCGTTGAATCAACCTTCCCACCATAGCTACTACATTTGCTATAGTCTCAGACTCATTACTGCCGCTTTGTTCCTCAAAGTGTAGTAACGGGTCAGATAACGGTTTGTAGAATAATGAGAATATCCAGTCCCACCGATTTTGTTCCTTCAGCTACTGTAAATATGTCCCCATAAAATGTGTAATAAAAAGTTCAAACACTATACATGTACACATTTAAAATTTTTTACATTTAGTAAAATTGGAATAAACTAATGGTTTTATTTTGCTACTGCTGCTATATAGCCTACGAGTAAAATAATAGTTAAATGATAATATTTGTTTATTACTATATGCAATACACAACGACAGCTGATATTTGTTCACGCAAATACAAAGTAATGTAACACTGTATGTCCTGTCACTCTATCGTCTGTCAAAAAATATGACCTGTCTTAATAACAATAAATTTTTGTATAAAAATATACGACTGTGTAGTTTAATGTCTTTACTTAAGTAGTTTAAACACCAAATTTCGTATACATCCTTCGGTATTAGTGTAACTGAGTATCAAACACCCAGACTTCTAAACATATTCACACACTTTCGCCTTTACAGTATATGGGATATTACTAGAAGTTGTAAGAAGATTGTATCTAACGTAAAAATATATAAAAAGTGTAAAAAGGAGTAATAACTTTTAGAAACAATATTACCTCTATATGTAATATCAATATGCGAGAAAGCGCACCTGTTTCTGAAAGAGAATAAATAAGTAGAAAGCTCTTTGGAGAATTGAGAAAAGAGGATCTTAGTAAATGGTAAAACAAACCAGAGAAAACCATTTTGACGACTTGAAAACATGTTCAGCTAATAAAAGAGGAGATAACTTGATAATTTTAATGACATTTTAGAATTACTCTAAATAGGATAATGCAATGGGGGAACGCATTGAAGTTTATCGATGAGGCTGTAAAAACTTATGACATAAACACTTTTTATAACGGAATCTATGTATCATATTGGTGGGATTCACATTTGTCATCCAAAAACTGAAGTAAATATTACTGTCTATAAATATTTATTATTTAAGTCAGTGAGCATGAAGTAAAATCTAATAAGAATAGGAAAACATAAAAACAGGTAAAAATATGACGCATCAACCAATATGATAAACAGTATGGAAAGCTGGGGCATAAGTTGCACTGAAGCAAATGATTTTTTTTGTTAAGCGTTTAATTTAAACAAGTTTAATGTTCACTTCAATCTCACTGGTCGTCCCTGTACAACATTCCACCATTTATATAAGAACTATATGAGCTAGCACCACTAAAATAATGCGAACCCGTTAAACCAGATAAAGAAAAGCTAAAAAAAATAGCTGTCACTATTTCAATTAACAGTGGGTTCATAAAATAGATGGGCGTGGTTGAATAAGTTTAAATGTAAAGATGAGGAAAGTGATATATATTTTAAACCTTTTACTAAGCAAAAAAATATTAAAATTTTTTATACTTTTTTACCTTTATCCGTTTAAAGATAGAGAAAAAGAAATTCAAAACAAGAATGTTTTCCTATTTTTTCCATCCTCAGATAACGTTTGTCATAGCATTATATCTGCTTTACATTATCACTCTACTAAACAATACCTGTAAAAATACTTTCCAAAAAGTAGGAATATTAAACATTTTACGTATATACCCCAGTAGCCAGTTTAGTAGATTTGCAATTAGTTTGTTGGTTCTAGGTCTGTGACATCCTTTAATGTCAAACATTGAGAATAATGATACGAATATGTATGTTATGAAATATATAAAAATGTAATAAGAAGTAAATATAGCTATGAGCAAAATTATAAAATTGAGATATATTGGACAGTACCTGGGCTAATTTAAAAACACAAAGTCTTTTTATTAAGCATGGGAAACTCAACAATAAGAAGTTTAATTGTAACAGTTTTAACTCACTCCAATTATATTGTGTTCTTGTTTTATGTTTTCCTGTTCCTGCAAAAGCCGCGTAGATACCCCGGAGTCATCTGAATCAAACAAGTTTGCCTCTGCTCTTTCCTGTTTTCAAAACTTGTTCTTAAAAGTTTTTACGGAGTTTAATTTTGTTCTCTGCGTTTTTATTCCACTCCTGCAACTCTTGTTTTCGATTTTTCTTATTCTCATTTGCATTTTCTTCTATTTTCAATAACTGAAATAATCTGTCGGCTTAGTTGTGTTTCGGAAGATTGTTTATTACAATCAAATTATTAAAACTTTTTTACATTTTATGTGTTTTAACCTATGTATAGAATCTGTAACTAAATACATAAAGCCTAATGTCTAATCTGGAAGGACCATACTAGGACTTTATTATAAATCTTTGTTTTCCGTTTTAGGAGAGCGTTGTTTAGGCTATGCAACTGACTATTTTTGTGAACATATAAATGAGTTTAAATTGTCGAAATTAATGGACAAGCAGCATTGAATGGCATTGAGCCATCGAGAATCATCCAGGTAAAAGAATTGTTGCTTTCATAGATTGCCGATTCCAAATTAAAAGAAGCATTACGATTCTTGATTTTTGAAGTGGTATTAATATGTTCATTATGCCATGAATTATGATTGGGAGTTTAAACGTGTATGGTTTTAAAACCTTTACAATATTCTTTATTACCATTGCTTTAACATAAGCTGTACTATACGAACTAGCTGTACTATACTATGCGTGTGGTATTCCATAAGCAAACTATTACATTAACAGTGCTCTTTTAGGACCGCCTAAAATCATAGGATAAGAATTTAATTAGTAATATTTAAAGAGAGGAATTCAAGCAATTATTAGGTGATTTTCGATTAATATATTATAATACTTTTTGTAATACCACCATTATCAAGTATTAGTAGAAACTGTTTCTTATTAATTGGCTTCAACATTTGTATAAAAATACAAATATGAAAAAGCTATTCACACAATGTTACGAGAACAGCTAGAGGAAACTCCAATTGGCCCATCTCGTTCCAAATGAAGAGCCATTTTCTTTCTAAGGAAAATCGCCATTGTAGGAACACTGCCCCCAGCAACAATGTAACAAGATACAACTGTAATTGTTTTCCTTATTTCAGTAAATGTGACAAGCAATACCAACCCCTTTCCACTCTTTGTTTTTATAAACCTTACTCAGTTTCTTTTGTATGTTTTAACATCCTGTTTCGTCTGCAGTATACACACGACAGGTAGAAAATATTTAATTGAATAATCTATTTTTAGTTATCAGAAGCCTTTCAAATTCTGCGCAAAAAATATTACTTGATTTATTAGTTAACGTACTGTCACATTTTTGTATTATAAAATTTGATTTATTTCAATATATAAGCTAAACCTCAATATACCATCAAATGCGGCTTTCCTTATTATTTCCACATTTAATAAATATTAATTACACTTTCCTCTTACTGTCTCTGTTTACACAACTTTAATGTTACAAAACATTCAGTTGGGCTGCTTTAAGCATGATATATTCTTGGTTAGCCTTCAATATGAGATATATGAGACATTTTTTACTAAGTTCCTGTAACAGAATTTCGAAACAAAATATATATATATATATGTATATATATATATATATATATATATATATATACATACATACATGCATATACAGTATATAAGAAATAACATATTTATCGTAGCGATTTACTTAGTAAGTTGATACGTGGTATATGGGTGGTGTGGAGAAAATTATTCTGAGGGAATGCAATGATTGAAGCAATTGTTTATCTTAAACAAATATTAGCACTATAACTTAAATACTCTTCATATATAATAATAGAGTATGTTAGTCTCAATTCTAATAAATACTTAGTAATGTAAGAAAATTGTAAAATATACGTTCTCTATGACAAAAACATTAGATGAGTGAACGTTACTCATTCAAACAAGCAGTAATAGGAACGCTATCCAGATTAGGCCCACTGGTTACTTGTACCTTCTCTCAACTTCACTGAAACTGGATAAATAAAATATTCAGATTTAGAGAGTGGTAGTAATTAAAGAAAGATAATGTTTAAAAACAGTCAACATGAAAGAATAATAAGCCTCTGATACATGTCGTATTAAACCACAGGCTACTATACTAGGATTCAGTGTAAGGTTTGTTTGATGGAAAAGATGTAGACAAGACAAGATGGCTTTGCTGTTCTGTTTATAATCTAAATTTATTTAAAAATTAACAATAGTGCATTTAAAAACTTAGAACTCCTCTTAACTAAAGGATTTGATATTAATATTACAAAAATAAAACCACTTTTCATTGTCTACCATGTCTAGATATTTTTGTGAAATCTTTCATAGTACATCTAGCCAAATAGATGTAACTTGATACTATTACTACTTATTCTTACTCACCAAAGGTATATTAAATAACTTCCCAGCTTTTCCCATATAGGCCGCAAATGGTTCATATAACCTGTTGCCCCTTTTCCTGTAACCTATTATTATTATTATGTTTCTTCCTAAAATAGTAAGTACATGTACTATGATGGCACTGATTACTTTCTTACAGGTTACAGTAAGCTATTGGCCCCTCTTAACTTCCTCTTCATAACCGATTATATATAAACAAAATCTCTCACCTTCCTCTTCTGAAACTTTCGTGATAATGGTGAAACCACCGAATAATATTATTTTTCTCTCGACAATACTGGCCGAAAACACTTTTGTGGTACTGTCTACTTTTTAACAGATCCAAGTGCAGTTTTTAGAACCTATTACGTTACTCCTAACTTACTGAACACATTTTGAAAGTCCATATAATTTTCCTATGCAGTGACTTCAGATACATTAGTGAAATAACCGAATAATATTATGTTTCCTTCCACAATACTGACCAAGAACACCTTTGTGATACTCTCACAGATCCAAGTGCAGTTTGTACCTTCCTCCTCAGTTACCGAATATATCTTGAAAGACTACCTCTGTATTGACTTTTAATATATTGTTATTTCCTGAATACATCTTGATGAAATTTCACATATTTATCTCACTGATTAGAAACATATTACTGAATTATTTCACCTCTTTTCTTTGTATTGGAATGTTTTATTGGTCATATAACTCGTTAATGATATTCATAATCAAGCTCCACAGTTTTAGGCTCCATTGTGAATAGTAGCAATCTCTAACTGTTACTCTCGCTTACCTCGTTCTTTTAAAGATTATTTAGTTTTAATACTAATACTAGATTCTTCAAAATACATCTGTTTAGTTTCGTTACAGACCATGACGTTTAGGACTAAGGAGAGTCTCCAGTGTTATACTTGTACCCTGTTACGTTTCACTGTCAACATTACTGTCATGGTCTTCATCACTATTAATATTGTCCCAGTCCCCCAGTCCACACACATATGGACATACAACTATAAATGGCAAACGGGTATTATATCTGCCAACTGAATGATATAATAAAGTATACATGTCGCATTATTGTTTATACTTAATCCTTGTACAAATAATCAGGAGACAATAATCTGATATCGGTAAGAGTCTGAATTGGGTTTAAATGCATTGAGATATTTCATTGCAAGCCTGGCCATTAATGGCTTTACTATTTAAGCTCTTTATAATGAATAGGGATCTCAGCTAATAATGTTAGTTCTAGTCTTAAAGTAAGAAACCAACCTTCTATAATCGAGGAAAATCTTAACAATATGTCTCAGCGTTAATTGAATGAAGAACAGTTTCTTTGCCAAAATCCAAGCTTGTATTGATGCTGTAGTACCATACTATAACAAAATAGAAAATAAGATTTTTGCTTTTAAAGTAACCTCTTCGTTTTTGTAAACATCACAAAAATGAGACAACGTACACCATATTTGATTGCCATATTTGATATAAAGTACTTTTAAAGATAATAAAATGACGTAAAATTTTAACAATGTTTTGGAAGTTTAAACAATAGGATTAAAATAAACAAGCATGTCTTTAGAAGAATCTTCACAATCTTCTTCAAAGGAGAATCATTAAAATAAACTTAAAAACGCAAATCTGGCTTGAAGAACAGAGAGAGATGCCGATGTAAAGCACTAGACGAGGATAGGCAAAGCCTATCAATTAGAGCCAGAATACTTATGGAAAAAATACACATACATTCGCAGTAATATACGCATCTAGTACATGAGAGAGATCTAGTTACAAAAAAGCAAATTTCTTACTACACACTCTCTTGATGATTTTGAAATTTATTTGAAATTTTAAAATAGTTCCCGCTCCAAACATTCTTTTTTTCATATATGCAAAACATTAATAACAATATCTACAATATTTGTGTATCATGCCAAAACGCCGAATTTTATGTTACAGCATTTTAAAAAAAATAATAGTAGAAAGTGTAATAGAATTTCAGACATTTTTCATCAGCATTATATTGCAAAACATTATGAAACCACTTTTCCAGTATTGAAATCTAACCTCTTCGCACGGTATAAAAACCTCTAATACCTAATTTTAAACAGCACAAAATCCTCGCTATGCATGTTTTACGTTTGTCTAAGTATGTATTTGGCGTATTTATACCTGAGGAAGGGTATATATTTGAACAATAAATACACAATATTCAGTTTTTTTTTCAAATAGTACTATAGAAAATATTCAAAACCCTATTTTGATTCCTGATCATCCATCGTAAATAACAATCTATAAACAAATAAATAACGTTTGTTATAAAATTTAAATTACTTCTTTGTAATTAGCCTTAAATATTTACGTAGTACAATATTTATTTAAATTCTAAACATGTTTCTATGTATGTTATTTACTTGTGAAATTAGAACGTTTATATATAAAACATGTTTTAAATACATCCGATAAATATATCATATTTATTCAAAGTTATACTAATTAGATATGATAATTTAAACTATACAGGAATCTAAAAAATAAACAAAATATTGGCGTTTATTGATTATTAATAAAAAGGATGGAAAGGAAAACTAAGATATTTTGAATTAATTCAACTGCATTCAAATAATTAACATTCAACCCATTACAAAGGATCGTGTACAATATCCTCTATAATTAAAAGTTATTGTTTGATAGATTATTATTTCTGTATACTGAAATTTAATGCCAGTGATTTATCTTGATTCCGAAGAGAGTCTTGTGTTTATTTTCACAGTTGGCAAATAGATAACAAGCACACTCTCTTAGTGACTTGTCTCGTCTCCTCGCCCAAGAAAATAAACAACTAGATGTTTGTCACGAGTTGAAACCCATCTCAAAGAAAGGAAAATAGACGACGCGGACTTTTAATATCTTTCTCAGAGTAACAGATTCTTCGTCAATCTGTACATTTTCTGAAATTTTGCATTTTTGCAGATTACACATATTATAAAATGTATGTTTATTTCGTAGATTTTCGGGATAAAATGTTATTTATGTAGATAAGGTTTCGTTCAGAATGTTTAAATCTATTAGTACCCAGTTTTTGTTTGGAATAGCACACCAAATTTTACAGTTGTCCATTTTAATAAATTACATTATTATGAATATTATTTCTGAAATGTATTTGAAGGTCCGAAATTCCATCTAAACTAAAGGCATTAAGTACCTGTTATAAGTGCCGATAACATATAAAATTGCTTAGTGCTCTTAATTATTATGAATTAATTATGTAATAACAAACCATATGTAACGACTATAGTACGAGGTATATCGTTACAGATCTTAGTTGTGATAAAATAAACTGTTCTTTGAAGTAGTTAGGCCTGAGATATGTTGTTTAAATTTTACATTAGGAAGAAGATTAATTTCTTGCAAAAAGAACACTGTTATTAAAATTATTATCTGACATCTATTTACATTACTCATAAATGTTCATGCTAATCGGCCAAGCTTACAATGGTATGTCTCGTGCTGCAGTTAACAATAAAGGATCATTAATTATAATTATGTGTATATTGTATCCGTCGAGTTTGTTGAATGTGAAAAGATTTTTCAATATTATAAGTTTAACACGTTTTCCCTTATCTAATAATGTTATATAGAATTATTAAATATCTTTTGTTCCTAGCAAATGAATTTGAATGAATAAATGGTGTGGGCTAAATGTGGCAATTTACCTCGGTAGGTTTAAATATAGTTTAAATAATAAACTTGCACAACCTTATCGCCCAAATATTGTGGATGGAGAAGTACTGTCTCAAAGTGGCGAGTAAGCCAAGTTTAGACGTTGTACCTATCTGTACCTGAATTGACAACCGAACATACGTCAAACTTGATACTTTCAGTTGCTTCGTGATCAGATGAAAGTAGAAAGGTGAAAGTAGGAAATGGCTTTCTCTAAGACCAAAGGATTCGTTTAGTTTAAAGGTGCTGATCTGGAAGTTCATAGCCCTCCACATAGACCCCCATTTTCACTATACCGGTTTATTTTAGAACCCTGTACCTCATGAGTTATGGAGGTTAAACCGCTAGAGGACTCTTAAAGCTACTTCAGAACCGAATAAATACTTGGGGCACTCTAGAAAGAAATCAAGAGTTCCACGTACTGTTTGGAGCCTAAAAGGCAGTAGAGCAAGATTGGCTGTACTGGACGGTGTGCCATCTGAAACAACAAGTAGCTGGAAATACTTGCGACGTCTTTCCGAGTCCCTTATTTTTCATAAGTCTCACACGTCATCTCAACGAATTTTGCCTAATTGACATGATTTTAGTTTATGACTTTTCTAGTTTTGGTTTGCTGTCAGAATTCGCTCTCTTACATTTATGTGTTCTTTGGTCTCCTAGGTAGAAAGCTCTTAGATAATCGTTGGTTAAAGGGTGTCATGAGTCTTCCAACCAGGTTTTGTCGATCAGTCAAGGATGAGGTATCTAACAATCTTACTTTGAATACATACTCTATAATTTTGACTCAGATTCATAGTTTAGTTTTTCACAAAGAATACTGAGAGCATTCACGGTGATATGTTAGATATTAAAAGACCTCTCTTTCGTCTAGTACACTTAGATTTAATAGGGCTAACCCTAGGCAGTGTTTAGAGCAAATATGTTATTCTCATATAATAAACATCTATCTTGACCTTGTTTTGTTATTTGTTAATCCAATAGCAAAGTAACAGTTAGACAATGTCAATCACTAAAAGTCCGCCTCTAATAAGTCAGCAAATTTTATTGTATTGTATCAAGGTTGTTTAGGTTACATTTACTTACTTTGTTATGAGAACGTAAACAGTAACATTTATGGTCTCTGATCATTTAATTCGAAATAAATAAATCATTTGCCAGCTGAAAAGCATGACGGGATTAATGGGAGAGTACAGAAGAACACACCAATACATTTAACGCGTTGCTTTGTATTACCCCATAAAATTACAATGTCGTCAAAGAAAACCTAGAATAACGTGACTAATGTTACTGATATAGATGACCTGTCATTTCAAAATTGGCAATTCCTCAGTACACCTTTGATTCATTTAGTAAACCAAACCAGTAGGTTGTGATAACTGTCCTGACTCTTTGACCTTCACGGTAAGCATCAAGATTTTAAGGTCAATGGTGCAATGCAGACCTTATAACTAGGACCACAGCTGTTTCTTCATTTGCAAGTTTAAAATTATAGTCATTATTGTCCCTAAAAGTAAAGTGCAAAAAATCATTTTACTCGGATTACTAAAAATCTAACTACACAGATCTAATTGCATAATACATCCAGTGGTGTATCTCCAGTAATACGCCTATCGCTTCGTTACCATCGCAAACCAGCTTGTCCTTACCTAAATTTCATAACAGATGCCATAATAGTAGAAACCAACAGCTGCCATAAGGATCGTAGTCGTAGATTGACAAATATATGTGTAGTGTCATGCTACTGATTGTATTATTGAAAGTTAAATATTAATATTAAATATCGAATTAATTTATTTCTTTTATTTTCTTCTCACATTCTCGTTTCACAAAGCATAACGAAGAAATAAGTTATGTTGAAACTCGCATGCATGTCTGACTAAATTAGGTCGTTTTATATCAAGAAATCATCTTTTTTAATTAATTAATATATTTTATTAATTTCAATAAACGTAGGTTTTCATTGGGAAACATTAATAAAAATATTTGCTTACGTATAAGTAAACCTTTTATATTATTTAGTTCCTAGATGCTTGTTAAAGCGATACTGTAAAGTGAAAAACATATTTAACAATTTATATATATATATATATATATATATATATATATATATATATTTAGGTATACTAGGATTTTTTAGGTGTATTTAGGTATATTTATGTATTTAGGTAATATATTATTTTATTTGTGAGTATATTTATTTTATACTTAAAATATTTAAAATATGAAAAAAATTAAAACTTATTAGATAAAGCTTAACTCGCATACAATAAATTTAAAATTTAAAGACCACTTAAGGGAATTAATATCATAGACAATAAAACGCTACAACGAAATAGGAATGCTATGTTTAACACTACAACTGCAACGAACATTTAAAACGAGGTCAATATACATTTTTAAAAGCTGATTTAACAAAAGTAATTTTACAAGCAACAAGTGCATTGTATTTCTAAGAGCAAGTCAATTTGAGCTAATAATTTATCAATTACAGAACAACAGAACTCTTTGGGTTGGTATTGAAAGTAGAATTGTGGAAAGAGAGAGAATTATGGAGTCAAAGAAGAAGTGACTCAAATAAAGCCAAACTTTCTCGCTGGTCTGAATATTGATTCACTCCAAACAGCACAAACTAAAAACTACCTCTTCTGTCAACATTACTATGGCCTGTTTAGTTCAATAAGTTTGGTTAAATATCTGTGAAATTAGAAAATACTATGTATTTGGGTTTTTTTTTTTCTTATAATCCTTTTTATCACAATTGGTCTAAATTGGTTTTCTTAAATGAACTATTATTAGATCATTTTCTCATCTGGAATATCCGCGAGTAGTTTTAGAATATGAAATTCGAATTTCTTTGGCTATATTATAACTGAGCATTAATGCATTTTTACATATCAACCCTTATCATTTATTTTATTTAAATTTAAAACTTTCAATTATGATTAATTTTGTAAATATTTAAACCATTCACAAGGTTTTGGAGATTATTATAAAAGGCTTGGTCAATATTGCATTACATAATCATACACACTTCGTAATTTAAATAAAAATTTATTTAATTATATAAATAAGAGTACACATTTTTATACTGTTCCTTTCATTAAAAACAAGATTACCTACATTTAATATACGTTATTGGTATTTTTAAAGGTTATAGCAGTTTGGTAGTTTAAGTTTTGTTTGTTAACTGTAAACTTATAGCAAATTTCTTAACTAATGAACCAAATGGATGTTTTGAATTTTTATATAGGCGGTTCATTTGGAAAACTGTGTTAAAATTAGACGTTTATGTATGTATTATATAACAACTATAACTATCTATTTTATTATAAGGATGATAACATAGTTACATATAAGAGATAAATTATATCACGATCAAAAAGAATAAACATAATAACCTTTGTTGAAAAATATTCAAATAAAAATGGATTATATTGGATTATATCTCTTAAAAGAGCCAAATAAATAAGATTATAAAAATAAATGTATTAGGTATTAAATGGAATTCAATAAAGAAAAAAATAAACAGTAAAAATCTTAGCAATTATTTGAAAAATATATGAAATTAATGTAAGAGTATAATAACGTTATGAATCAATTACTTATAGCTAACGGTTACAATTTAAATCTATTCAAACTATAAAATATTTTGTAATCCTGTACTTTATCCTCTTACTTATCACTTTGTAACGGATATCAAAAGAAGAATTGTAAATAATTTTTGAAAATAATTTGATGAGATAAAAAATCATTCATCCAAATAGTGTGCATACATACGAAATTTAGAGATTAAATCAAGGAATTCAATAAGATTTCCAATTAAATACAATTAGTATTTATTGAAATGACAACTAAATTCCTATTAATTAATATAGATAGTCTAGGAAATGCAAAACAAATCCAAAATAAAATTTTGCATGCTTTAGTAAATTTGCAAAAGTTTAATAATACAGTCCACAGAACAGTAAATATTTTAAAAATTGCAGGTGGAATCGTTGAAATAAATCATTAGAATTACGAAACTTTAATAATTTCTAAAAAAGAATAATTGACGAAATCATGCTACCATATGTTAAGGTGAATTTGTAAACCAAACATAAAAACGAATACTCTAATATTTATATAGTTCATTAAGTTAGCAATGTAGAATAAATTAGTTATGTATGCTTACACAAATAATAAAAATAAAATGGAAAATGACAGAAGCCTGATAAACACCATAGGTAACTCTTAAGTTTGATGGAAACATGTTTTAAATACCCATACGTCGATCTTGATCTGTCAGATAAGAAATAAATAGTAAATGTAAAGATTCCAAATGCGCCTCTCTTAACGACACAATAATGTTTTGTAATGCACTCATTCTAAATATTATGGAATGTCTTGAAAAATACCCAGCAGGACTGACTATTTGACTAAAACTATTTTGTATTATTACTGGGTTTTCAATATGAATAAGCCTTAAAAAGTTGGTATTCAGACCTGTAAAATAATATTTTTAAAGTAACAGCGTTATATAATCTTTGCAGTTGAGTAAATAAACCTTCATACCGGAAATAATTTGGTTTCTCTGAGCTACTACTTCCTTTCATTACATCATTGTCAGTGAAGGTACCTCTGTAGTATCAACTCGAAAGTTATCTTCAATCAAATAGAAACTTTCTACACAACCATTGAGGAGTACTTGACACAACTCATTATACAAACTTTAGGATTAATCCTTGGATGAAATGTTGGATAAAACCACAAGGTTCATATGTTTCAGTTTGGCACATGTCTATCTTCTTTTTGATTTCTTAAATAATATTTTAAAATACTATCAACCAACTTTAACCAAACATCAGGAAAATGCATATGAAGTTGGAATATATCAATAAAAATGTTTAGTCAAACTTGAAAAATGAATTTCCAAAGACCGGTTTTCCAAATCATTTAAATTTAAATATCTTAAGAAGCACAGATTAAATTTTAAAACAAGAAAAAACACAGTTACTTGTTGTAAAATATTGACGAAAGAACCTATGACATTTAAAATTCGGATGAAAAAATAACGGACTTATTGCAATTTTAGTGGAAATATACATGTACAATCTCAAGTTTCTTTATAACAACGTAACATTTCAACGATGAAACAAATAACATAGTCACATTGCTAAAATTACTTTGAATGTGTTACAATTTATTTACGAGGTCAGATTTCGTTAGCAGGTGTGTTGAATGGAATAGCAGTTTTACATTTAGACAGAGGCACTACACTGCATCGTTTATTTGGTGTTCCGAACCACATTACTTTCATCGAGCTCTTCAATCTACTTTGATTCTGATAAACTAAATTTTCCAAGGGGTCGTTATTATGATCGATGTTGGAGTACGAACACGAACGGCGCGGCGCGTACCAGCTAGTAGGGGTTTATGTTGTAAAATACACATACAGAATGAGGAACGTTCTTTTCTATTTCTCTATATTCATTACTAAGTAGTGAAAATGACGCTGAGTAAGGTGAATGTTACATTTTGATTAGGTTATAACAATTTCTTGAACGGTAGGTGTCTGTAGTATATGGAAGAGTGAGGTCTGACAGTGAAGACTGCAATATGGTAATCCTATCCAAAAAGATAAAGCTATTTCGAATTTTACTACTATATTTGGGACCAAAAATATTTCATTCTTTACCTAATTACGTAAAGAGGTTTGCTGATAATCTCCATTTTAAATCTATTTTTGGATCCTCCCTTAGAAAGAAAAATAATTTATCACTGTATCATTTCATAATTCTTATACTGTTGTTCATATTCTAAGGCAATTTTAGTAGTAATACGTTAATGTTATATTAAGATAACGTATTTTTATATTTCATAACTATGTCAGAAACATTCAAAATCATGTCAATGAAACGGCTAACTCTATGGATCCTACTCTAACAAATGTTCCCAATTTTTAAACGAAATTAATTCTTACTTTTTAAGAACAAAATAAAGTTTACACATACTTATGAGTACTTAAAATGTGTTTGTTTACCATCTATTAAAGCACAAGTCAAGCCGGAGGGAGCCTTGAGAACACTTTGTTAGTAAAAAAACTCGCTATCCATTGTATAAAAGCCAAAAGACGCTCCCAAATATCAAACTTAACTGTTCTAAACCGTGAGCATTATACCGCCGTATCACTCTTTATGTCTCCATCATTGCACTCCGCGTTGTGTTTGTACCGCTTCCTGTGCTTTTGTACGCTTAGCTCAGAGTTTTCCCGTAGTGCCTTATAGCAAGGAGTGTAAATAATGAATTAAATCTTGTATGTGATTACACTATGAAATGATTTATAATAAGATAAACATCCCAGTCCTTAATTCACCACGTTTTAATAAATGCCATCCTATCAGCCAAAAAAACTAAAGATCCGAAACAGTTGTCATGATGATAAGAAACATTAGTAAATTAGATTCTGATTCAGTAGCTGGAGTGCAAATATTGGACTTTGAAATGTATGGAAAGTGTTTGGATTAAAAAACAATAACGGGGTTTTTAAAAGGAAATATAACTTTTCTACAACGAATAATAATAACGTATAATTACCCCTACATGCTATTCTACGCTGAAACTCGCTATTCCCAGCACAGATACCTTTGCTATTACAATTAAAATACACTTCGTGATATCGGCTTTTAACCACCGTATTCAGTTTTTTAAATAGCTGGCTGTATGTGGCTGAAAAGTGAACTATATAGTAACTGACGAGTGAACCATGGAGTGATAAGTGCGTTATGACACACGATAAGTTGTTTTTGAAGATTCCGTAATATTGTTAATAATAAAAAAAAAATCCATTTTAGGCACTACTCAAGAATCACAGTGTTAAAGATCATTGATTCACTATAATGGTTTTTTAATGAATTACCCATGTTAAGATCACTGTAAGTTACATTGTGTAAAAATACCTCAAAATAATTTAGGGGTTTTAGCTAGTTATTTATAATTCCTTTATTTAAATTCCCCTAAAATTATTGTTAAATTTCCACTAATTTTATACATCAATGTATTATCATTTAGATTTAAAAGTTGTAGCCAAAAATCTAATATTCGACCAAGATTAATATAAGTTTAAGATAATAAAATGGGGAAATTCTGAAAAGTCACGTACAACGCAAAATATATAAATCATCTCAACACTTTTTAAACATAAGTAACAAAAAATTCCTTTTTACATAACATATTTTCATTCACTTATTCCATGTTTTTAATATTAATTTAGAAGAAATAAATATTTACCCGCTCTAGATTGTAGTTTTAATTATTAATTATTAGAAGTAATCTATATGAGCTTGACGGTCTATTTTGATACATCTCCTTTTGGGAATTTCGTATATTATGTAATATGAAATAATAACATGCATTACTGAACAATAATAATACTAATATCAGTTAGTGCTCATTTTAAATGGAATTTGTTTCATTATATATGGTTTGATTAAAAACTTTTCGTTTATTTATACGAAGACTTCCTGATATTTTAAACAGGTAATATATAGCTAAAATACCTACAATCCACTTGGTCGCAATTGCAACTCTATGTAAAATACGAAAAAAAAAATTATATATATATCGTATGGGGGACAAAGGCAGCTATCCATATATAAATAAATTAAAAATTACAATTACTAAAAAGTACGTAAGAACAAAGTTCTTGAGTCATAAATTAAAAATAATAATAAGATCTCCCGTCACAAAGCATACAAAAAATGAAATTCATGTTTTGATCACAGTAATGTTCCACCCAAAAGTTACAAGGTTTTGATGTAGACTGCACGGTATTAATACTTCTGTGGAGAAATTAACATTTGTTAATTTGAACTGAATTGATTACAATTACACTTTATGTATTTCCTGGAATAATATCTGGTAATATGAGGCTACTAAATTGAAATAGATCGCGACATATTGGTTTTTGGTTCTACAATCATATTTAATTGAATTAGCCTTGTCCTTACTAGCACAATAATGCTAACAATTATTATCGTAATTTAACAATAATGCTTGTCTGAGCATTTTTACCAATAGGTTACATCGATATAACCAATGATATTATAGAATTGTATGAAAAACCAACCATACTGACGTTTCTTATTATACTCTAGGTGGCTGAGTTGCACCAAATTTCGATTTACAAATAGATGTTTGGAACTCTGCTTTTCGGAATTCATCTCTCTAGGAAGACGAGTACCATAATCTGTGACCGTAAATATTTAGCTTTAAGCATTATAATTGTAATCAAGACAAGAATTGTTAATATGAAATTTAATGCATTATGGCATTATTAATAGAGCAGTAAGATTCTTACCTTTTTAAATAATGATGGTTAGGACAAGTTACAAATGCTTCCCATCTGTTGAAGCCGTTTTCAATAGGAGTTATCAATTAATAATTAGACTCAAAGCTAAGACTTAAAAGAATTTTTGCTATAAAAAGAAATATTTTGAATAACAACCACTCAATATCTAACAACCACATGTGAAGTATATGAAATTCCACAAATTCCATTCTTCAAATTGTCTCATTTCTGATAGAGGGATTCATAAAACATATATTGTTCACAAGCTGCAGTTTAAAAGATTAATATTCGTCTTATTGTAACTGCCACAATTTGTAATCAGTTAAGAGTTTGAAGTGGTGATTGCGGCATGTTTTTCGAATAATTAATGACTTTAATATGATAATTCACTTTAGGCCTAGGAGGTCATTTGAGATTTCTGACACTCCTCACAGGAAGAACTTTTACATTTGTTTAGATATCCTTACAATTTGCAAAATTTATAAATTGTATCTGAATGGATTAAATATTACAGACACGTTCTGTACAGAATATTCATACGAGGTGTCTCAAACCAATTTCAAGAGAATATATTATTTTAGGTAAGTCATTGAGTACAGTTAAAAGATTATTATGGATTTGTATATACAGAGTGTTTCATACCAGATTTGTAGATTCATTTTTAAACTTTTCCAAATCTAAACTATATGACTTGACAAATACAAACATCATTATGAACGTAGTGTGTATTATCATGAATGTCTTTGCAATCTTATCCCTCATATTGAGAGGAAGTATGATTTTTCTCTTTTATTACAACAATTATGGCTTAAAACTGTTAAATGTAGGATGTTATGTATCGAGCCATTCTCACTACATGTGTGAATGTAAAATAAGTTTCTATTAATATACTTACAGTAAAACCAGGATTATTTTGGTAGGGAATTAATAGTTTTCCTGTTAGATAGGTTCTACACATTATTTTAACATTTTTTTACATTCAAATGGTCACATCTAAAAAATAATGCACTTCGTTCTGTAGCCCTTTGCAAATAAAGTAAATTGAGCAACTAATTGTAGAAAATGTTTTAAAGTATCATTTTAAACAGTTTTAAGTAAGAAAATACTAATGTACTATAATTGTCATGAATTATTTCAATATTGTCTTAAAGTAATATAAATTTACATAATATATATATTCATCAACAGGTAATATTCAAATACAAAATAGTTTTGAACACACTAATAAACTGATATTTATCTACTTCCTCTTTATAAATGTTTGATATAAGACAATAAATTTCCATCAAAATCAGCTCACATCTAAAAAATAATGCACTTCGTTCTGTAGCCCTTTGCAAATAAAGTAAATTGAGCAACTAATTGTAGAAAATGTTTTAAAGTATCATTTTAAACAGTTTTAAGTAAGAAAATACTAATGTACTATAATTGTCATGAATTATTTCAATATTGTCTTAAAGTAATATAAATTTACATAATATATATATTCATCAACAGGTAATATTCAAATACAAAATAGTTTTGAACACACTAATAAACTGATATTTATCTACTTCCTCTTTATAAATGTTTGATATAAGACAATAAATTTCCATCAAAATCAGCTGTTCATAAAACTATAGCAATTAATATTTATTTGTATGTTATGAGAATCAACCTAGTAATCTAAAAAAGCAGTCTTCTTCGTTGATTACTGATTACTTCAAGTTGATTACTGTCACGAACTAACAATCTTTGAAAATGTCCCGTTGTAAACCTGCTTTGTTTATGTTTTTTTAGGTAAGATATCTTTTGTATACAAGTGTTAATATGGCATATTGGCGTGGTTTTACAGTCTACTCTAGCTATTAATATTGCATAGGATAATCACTGCAGTCAATGATTACACATCAATAAAGGAAATCTTGAAATTCTTTTGAAGTTTTGAACTATTTTGAAATATAACTCTGATATATTAATTATTAAAATTATAACACATATTTTAATATAAACCGTACACATATCCTGCTATATGATATACCAACTAAAACTGTATAGTTGAAAATGTTTCATTTTCATCAGATTATTTGAAGGAGGAGCTGCGTTCAGACATTTTTGAAACATATGACGATAGCAGTTGAATCGATGTCAGTTCTTATCAGATATCTGACGAAGCAGTCTTGTTCTTATCTTCCCGACTGCCGTTTGTATGAGCTGTATCTTTGTATGCCCGCTCCGATTTGTATAAGTCATGCTCATAGTAGCATTTATTATTTTAATACCCATTCTACAATTAATATTTTATGTAGCAAAGCTACAATTATCATTAACAATACATTTGGTAAGGAGTTCATGGAGAGCAATGTTAAGTTTATACAAGAGCTGGAACACGCACAAGATGACATAATTTTAAGAGATGTTTTAAGGAGTGATTCGTGTACCAAAGAATAAAAATTCATTGCTTTACATCAATGACAAGCGTGAAAACAAACAATCTGTTTTGAGTCTTAAAGATCGATATAGAGAAGAACGACGGAGGGAAATCAATCTAGTCATCACAAGGTGCTTCGAAAGATGAAATAAGTCCTAGTGAGAGCACCTTTAAGTCGAAGGATATGCGAGAAAAACTCTGAAGGTGCGCTGTGGCATGCTAATGAGACGCTGTAGCATGCGCAGTCTGCTGAGGTGCGGGGTGTGCGACTGCACCATACCAAACAGCCAATGTCTCGATCGGCCAATGTCCAGTTTTTTGGACTACCTTTTCCACTTTGCTGGCGGTCTGGCACTTGACTTAATGTGGTGCAAACGATTTTGAGTCTAGAAAATATATTTTATATATTCATAGCCCTGTAATCTAAATTTCCTGAATACGGAAACCATAGAAAAATTTTGTTAAATTACTTCATGTGAAATTTTAGGCATTTAAAATAGCTCATACATGCAATCATGTTATCAAGTGGAAACTAAGACGATTAAAAATAAAAAATTTTAAATTCTATTCTGTTTTTTTATTCATTTAAGGCGTGAGGAAATTATTTTTTTTAATGAAGTATAATTTATTTGTTTTAAAACTTTTAAGCAAATTCTTTCTTTAGAAATTATAATGCCACAAATAAAACGCATGTCATCAACTGAATCTATAAGACATGCACATCTTCAGCCGTTTTCATTTTTGCGCAAATAAAATATTACCTCAATTTTCTTCTTGAAAAACATTTAAATGGAAATGTATTGAAATTTACTTTTATATACTAAGGGAATATATTGTAAAGGACTAGGATTATGACATAAAAACTATTTTCCTAACCCAAAGCAATTGCAAAAGCTTAAAATGGCATAACTCAAAACCAAAGAAGATTACTTCACAAGAAGGCACTTACAGTCGCCAGTTATTGTTCAGGCTGCAAAGGAAAAGCAAAATTAAACGCCCCTGGACATTCATTCATATTTCACACACATTTACATCTAAATAAACGACGAAATAGAACTCTACATTAAAGCACTGCTAGGTCGCGCATAGCGCACTGATTATAGAAAAAATTTAGATCGTCCTTGCTGGAATAAAGGTTACCTTCAAGACTGCTGAGGGTGTTGAGATATTTGCATTACCGTGGTGGAAGATTTCGGCAAGTTCGTTATCAAGGCAAGTTTATGTTACTGAAATTAGTATATAAACATGAACAATAGTAAATACTTCAACGTAATGTTATGTTATTTACGTAAATTTGTTAAAAATTTAATTTTTTATTATTTTATCTTACATGACTTAAAATTATTAAGCCAAAATTCCGAGACGTCACTGAAAACAGTGTTATTTTGTTCGAGACATCGCGTATTGTATGTATAGTAGAACAGCTAGTTTGACTTAGTAACTGTTATTAGTTGCATTAAATATTATTTTATCGTTGTTATTCTTATTAGAAAGATCAGGATAAGGTACGTTTGAATTAAGTAACTTTACTATATTAATTAGCATGACGTCATACACTAATTTCAAAATGCAGCTAATTTCCCAAACTATATTCTAGATCACTAGTTTTAAATATTTAAAAATAATAAAAAACCAATGAAACCATAAAATATGTATCATTGTATTGTGTTATTCTTCGAATTTTGAAACAACTAGTTTTTGTTTCTATTATTTTCTTAAAAACAGTAGAAATAATGTGGTACTAAAAATTGAGTTGATTTAATGACGTGTATTGAGAACTTTTTCCTTTAAAATTGTGTACTTTATCATTCAGAAATAGTTTTCATGTTGATAGAACAACGTATAGATTGCAATTATACGTTTGAAGTAATCCACAGTACATTTAAAGTTAAAAGTTAGTAGCTTTAAAAAATTTAAAAATTATGACATAGGTTTTAATACCTATCAACATTTATTGTTTCAACTTGTACGAATAATACTAATTATAATTCCTGTTTTTATATATGTATCTTTTATAGTTAATCAGTAAAAAGGACACAGATACGTTTAAGCGTATTTTAGGTTAACATATTAGTTTCTACGTAATACGATAATGTATATATTTATTATTTGTATGTATATACGATAATATATACATATTATCCAGCCGGAATTGTGAATCGGGGTGTAGATAGCATAACAAAATGACGATCAAGTCAACATTATGATTCTCTGCATCAATATTGTTTGGAACTGTATAATCAAATATTAAACTCAAGTATAGTTTTTTATATAAATACGTTTTTGTGATGGTATGAAATACTAGATTGTAATATTCGACATCTTATACACTTTAAATTATAAAGGTTTTATACTCTTTTAATTTACAATTGAACATCGCACTCTGAATGTAATAGTATTGACAGAGTGTTGGTAGTGGGTGTGTGAGGGGGTGGGCCATTGACGGGTTTGAATTCGTACTTACTGATAAGCGATGCAACACAATCGACGGTGTTATGCTTCATTACAGTAACCGGTCATCATTTATAACGCAAACGATATTTTTGCGTGATGCCTAACACATAATATTGAACTGTCATTTTTGTTACGATACGTTTGATCTCTTAGTCATTTACCGAATGTTATACATCGACATATAGCCTTTTTGTGAACGATTTTTAACATTGTATTAACAATTTAAATAAAGACGAAATGGTTATTTTTAATATAAAATTTAATTTAGATTTACTAGTAAAAAAATCCCTCACAATATGATAAATAATAGTGAACTTGTAGTTCATCTTATTAAGTGCATAAGTTTTCCGACTCGCTGTTACTACACTTTACACGATAAAATTACATGAGCAGCGCGATTGATATTGTGTTAAAATAAGTAAAATATTGGTTTAACTATTACCTCCCCTCTCAGACGACTTTGTTCTGTCGTTCCGTAATTTTGTTTTTTATCAACTAAATTGTAATAAATAATACAATTGGATGATAACGTTTACGTTGACCGTCTCAACTCACCTATTACGTTTCACACACCTGTTACGTGTTATTTTAGTCTAGTGTAAGATTTTATGACGAATTCTTTTATTCGTACAGGTGGAATTACTAAGATAACGACGTTATTTATAATCCAGCTTGCAATGTCCAATGTTCCAAGGAACTGGAGTCTCCCCACCAAAGAGATTTTACTTTTACAGATTTCACATTTACATAGCACAACGTAAACACAAAGTAGTTCAACTCTTTAACTCAAACCATGTTCAGCAGGAAATAGTATTTATAAACCACATATTTTGTACCACTGTTATCCCAATGGCTTTATCAAACAACAAAAGTCACTGTGAAACGATTTGATTCGTTCAGTGCGGAGGCCGAGACACTAATGTCTGTTGACTACTGACGGACCATCGAACACATTTCTGTGTCCAATAGAGCGGACATAAACTGTCAGGACCGTCCCCTCTATTTCCTGGAAAATCCGGTTTCAGGAACATACCTCATTGTATTGTTATTTTTATCTATGATATATGTTTTTGAATCTACAGAGTTCTCTTATTTTATTCCCTATCTCTTTTTTCTAACTAAATATGTTTCTATTAACCGCTCGTACTCGAGTTAATATATATATATATATATATATATATATATATATATATATATATATATATATATATATATGTGTGTGTGTGAATATAATAATAATAATAATAATACCTTAAATATACATTCAATATACTCGTTAAATATACACAGACCATTAAGGCCCATGAAGCTTCTTTTCCTTTGATTTCATTACTCCATAGTATTTAGGAAGCTAATAAGTATTATACGTATTATTATTGCTCCTATAATCATAATCAAACTTTTGTATTCGTAAAGTGCGATGAGGTTGGATTTTGGGTCTGAGTAATGTCCATTATACTTTATCCTTGTTCTGTACGATCGTTAAACAGGCCAGACGCCTATGTAAACGGGCAGAATAAGTCTAAAATGCGAATCGGACTTTCTTATAAAAACGTGTTTTAGAATAAAAATGCGTTATTTAATTAATTTAAATATTCCATAAATAAATATACACACACTGATTCAAACGTTAACAATGATAAGCCGCTCTTAACTTGCTGGACCACCCACTCATCAGCTAAGTACTGTCGGCATGAACTGTTTGGTCAATTACGTCAATTTCGTCAATTGGTACTAACTAATCTAATAATTACGGTTTCAATGTTCGTATATTATTTTATCCTCTCATTTGCCGACATTACTGATACACTACTCTGAAGAGTTATACTTGTGTATATTTGATGGTGTGGTTCATTTTAACGTATGTCTATGGTGTTTTATTAACCACCATTGAGTTTGTCTACCATTAAAACAGTACCCAGATTTAATGTGCAGTGTGCATGGTTAATGATACAAGTCCCCTAATTAGAAGGCACTATACTACAACCATCTGGTGTTGTAACGAGAGTAGTATTAACGGTACTTCCTCTACAGATAGTCATGGCCCCATATCTATAAAGGTGTAACAAAATACTAAAGAACGGACGGAAGATTGCGGCGAAAGTGATGCCTGTTTCTTAGTTATCAAGTGAATTAAAATATAATCTCTTTAGTGTTATGCTCAACGAATAGTATACTTATCAGTGACTATAATCGGAGAATGTAAAAAATTGGAAAATTTTCTTACAATTTAAACCTTGGGTGTAACGGTATCAAAGGTTGAGGTTGTTTGTCCCTTATTGTGCAGTTGAGGGAGTAGCCCATTTAACGTGTGACCTTGGAGTAGCCAACGAGGACTAAGGTATCTAATTAACTATGTTAGTTTGAGGTTTGCACAGTATAACACTGGCAGCGGTCTGGCTCGGCCGCAGCGGCACGTGGCGGGCGGTAGTTCACGTTGTGTGACAACTGCTCTCTTTCGTGGCCTCTATTGTATTTTACAACATCTTCGGATCTGTTCGGGTGGAGTGATTATTCGATACAAGGCCACTTGGTGCCTTCACTTCGCCGAGCATTGGTATTTATTAGTGAACATCTTATAGTGAACAACAAGCACATTGTAAGAAGTTTTAAGCCATTCACCAAGGTAAGGAATCTAAGGAATGGGTGAGGTTGGTTATTTGATGGTGTAGTTGGCTTTATATGTCAGTCTTGTCACATTGGAAGAATACGAGGAGGTTAATTATGTTCAGGGGTATTTAAGTAAAAAGTCCCTTATGTACAGACTCACCACAGTCTTGAAGACCAAGGGTCCTCCTCCACGAATAGTCAGTCTCCGTGGTTGATTAGACATGTATTTTGTCCTTTGGAAAATATTTCAGAGGTTACATTCGGTTGAAAATTAAGGAAGCGGGTGTATATACTTCCCTAGACTACAAAATGTTTATCTGGTTTATGAGAAAACAACACCAGTTATTTAAAAGTAGTTCTTGAGTATGAATTAATGCATACAACGATTAGTAACATTATTTTATTTGTATTTAACTAATTTTACTATAAAATAATACATTTCTAAGTTTATTTCACGATTAAATATGATAGCTTATTACTCTGTCAATTTGAGCTTAAAAGTAAATGTTGTTCATTACTGGTCTAAAATAAATCACAAGTTGAATATGAATATATCTTTTGATACAATTGTATTGTGTTCGTAAGATATGTTTTTTATATATTAGCCACTCATTTTTTTTAAGTACCTTAGCTAATATATTATGGTGTTATACATAACTTTGAAATTCACGTTCTATTAATGTTTAAATTTGGTTTGTCAGCCGTAAATATATATATTTTTTGTTCCTAAAAGTACTTAACTTTTAGTAAATATGAAATGCTAAATAATCGTTATACTTATATACGTTCCTGTATCACAAGTTTAAAAACTTCATAGGTAAATTTGTGTTAAATAATGTGGTAATAAATATAGTGTATGAAATCATAACATATCGTTTTAGGATACCTTTACCACATTAAAATAAGTTTCTTTAGATACGAATAAACTGAATTAATGAGTTGTGATATTCTCAAATTAAAGTATTATATTAAAACCACACGTGCAATGGGTAATTTTGTCAGTTTTAACATATATTTTTGTGAATTGTGTAATATTTAACTAAATTATGAATATTTAATTTGGTACAAATGCAAATAGGATGTTTCGTGGATATTTTTAGGTTTAAAATAATTACTGTTTTATATTCATTTGGGAGATTTGTGAGTATAATTTTGGCATTATATTTTAAAAGGTAAAAGGTCACATCTACAGTTCTAACTTTTTGTATGTACAAGTATAATGTGACGAGGTAAAAAAAAAATTTATAACGATTAAGTGATTATGTGAATTCTTTCGAGTGGAGTATGAGAATTATTATGCATGAAGCGACAAGTATCCGAGTGGATGTGTCAGTTGGCGGGAGTGACTCGGCCAGCTCATGGCAAGTCGCTGCTCGTCCCCACTCAGATAATGACGTTACGTTATTCATTAATAGCCTTGAGTGGTACTGCTATAACAGGCGCGGAGAGTTGACATACTGGCTTTCGTGACGTCCAGTGTTGGTTGTTAAATACGTTTGAAGTTTATTGTCAAACAGTTGTCTCGACATATTGAAATGTGTTGATTTTGCTTTTTGTGTTAACAGTAGAGCCATAGTTAATTGAAATATACAAACAGTTGATTGTAATCTAATGTTTGTTAATGTAAAGAACCCGGAACAAACATTGATAAACACAAGTTAATATGGTAAAAAAATTAAGAATAGTGGTCTCTATCCATTGGTCTCATAAAGATTAAGTTTGTAAATACAACCTACATAAGAGTTAGAGTGCTGGGACTGATTTAGTTCACTTAAACTTAAACTTAGTTATAATATATTTTATGGCACTCTGCAGACTGTAATGGAACATTGAAAATGTGTCAATTTTGTTCGTCCAAAGATTAGAACAATTAGCATTAGATTGTGAAAGGTGAAAGTGAATCGGATAGTTTGGGGAATAAATTTAATAGGGTTGCTAGAATAAAGTATGAAATGGTATCATAGTGCTATTTATAACAACTTTAGGAACTTACAAATTACCTTAACAGCTAAATAGATGAGAAATTTCAATACTAAGACAAAAATACTCATAATTAATCAAAATACAAAAAAAAAACTTTAAAAACATTCCAGATACTGCAACGAATACAAGTAACAAATATTATTTTTCAATGAAACATTCTTTATAAGACACGGTTAGGATTACAAATTCACGTATAATGACTTTGGTGGACATTTTAAATGATTTTTACTTAGAAATCAAGTCTGGCCAGCTCTACCCAACCGTCATGTGGCCTAGTTGGTGGTCTACGAAGAGGAGTACAGAATGGACTCGGTAATTCTGGTAGAACTCATCACTGAGGAGGGCTTTGTTACATTAGAACATGATTTGGGGAGATAACAACTTGGCATTTTCAATGGAAAGGAAAATATCAAGTCTTTAGTCACCTGCTGTCATAGTATTTTAAAAAGGATTATCTCGATACACGTATAACTTGAAACGTTATCCGTCTGCAATTGGGTATCTAAAAAATACTTGAAGTGTTTATGGCCTTAATGCAAAAGAGATTGTGTATTGTATTTAGAAAAAGGTTTTGAACCAAAAATTCCTCTTAACAATTATGAAGCTATGCGCGATAAAAAGATACTTGTAGTACTAAAATATATGTTTCAAAGCTTTTGACTCTGTA
This sequence comes from Homalodisca vitripennis, assembly GCF_021130785.1. Lineage (NCBI taxonomy): Eukaryota > Metazoa > Arthropoda > Insecta > Hemiptera > Cicadellidae > Homalodisca > Homalodisca vitripennis. The sequence goes on along the minus strand of NC_060215.1, from coordinate 132,342,008 downwards.
TAGAATATAGTTTTTTTTAATACTGTACTCACGTTAGATATAATCACTACACACAATTGTCAAAGTGAACTCTGAGGGGTCAGAGCTCTATTAGAACGGTCTATCTTTTTCATGACATTGTCTTAGTGTCTCAGAAGTAACATTTGTTAACATTTCAGTAGGATATGTCATGCTAAGGGATTTTAGCTTAGTTTTTGTAATTGTGCAATTCAGAAATTGGCCACTACTTCTCGACACACTCGTGTTCTACTCAGTCTTTGTTGGGGAATAACACCCCTCCATTTCGTTCAGACTCATTTCGTCTCCCCATTTTCTTCACTCAACCACTACATTAGCAGACAGCTACATCGACAATAGAAAAGTGCAATTCGAAACTCTCATTTAAAAGATCAAGGCTCAAGATGAGTGGTGACATGTTATCGTTTCCTTTTTCGGCAGTTTATTATTTTTCATACTAATTAAATAACAGACACGATATGAATAATTTTCGAAAGTGTTGTAATTGTTTGAAACAAAATATGTACTTTAATTAAAACGATTACCCCAATTTCGTAAGCCGCCGTGTATGTGTTGTCTGCAAAATAACTATATAGCTTAACCCATCATTGTTGGAAATGCAAAATAACTATATAGACTTAACCCATCATTGTTGGAAATCCAAAATAACTATATAGACTTAACCCATCATTGTTGGAAATCCAAAATAACTATATAGACTTAACCCATCATTGTTGGAAATCCAAAATGGGATTTCCAATATAGACTTAACCAGTCATTGTTGGAAATCCATGATAAATATAGACTTAACCCATTATTGTTGGAAACCCAAAATAACTGTGTGGGCGATACGGAACTCCTTTTAAAAATTAAAAAAAATAGAAAATTTGGAAATTTTTGTGGATTGTGCTTAAGATACATAGTAATACTATTGTAAAACAGCTGAACTACTCCAAATAATTTAGAATAACGTTATACGTATGTACGACATTAACTATTTAAACGGTTATGTACATGAAAATAACACAATTTTTATTTCCAGAAAAATTCATAGAAATTACTTGCCAGGCAAGTATGTTATCACTACACCTCTTAATCTTAACTTTTTGTAGTTAAATTACTTAGTAATTCATATGTGTTGAAAAAAGAAATCAATTGAGGGATGAAATTATGCAAATACACAGTACAGAGGAAATCAAACTATATGTTTTGTTGTGAAGTAAAAAAATCGTTATATTACACTTTATGTATAGAGTTGGAGTACGCAAAGTCGCATGTTGCGTAACATGGTTAGCTGTGGTTCAGTGTATAAGTTAAAGCTTTCAGTAAAACCCATTCAATTATTGACTGATTGAACGACCGACAATCATATGGCAAGGACATTTTAACATCCTCCGGAGAATATGACAAAATGTGTCACCCTAACAAGTGAATTTCATAGTTAAACATCCAATGTCGTAGACTCATTCTTGTCTATGTAGAAATATTCACATTGTTTATTCATTAAATTGAGCTTGATATTAGTGTATAAATAATTTGTCTACATACCATGTAACCATACGAATTTTTGATGCGCTCGGATAATTAGGTTACATATGTTAATCTGGAACATGTTAAAATATCTTTCTAGTACAATTAATTTTTTTACAAATAGTTGTTTTCTTTTTTGTGCTGTTGTCATCAGGGATAGCAACAAGGCCAAAGTAAAAATATTCGCGAACACTCATCCAAATCCCATGGAGTGACATGCGAAAATAATATAAATCAGTATTTCTCGTATAAAACGAAACTTCACGCACAAATTCAAGTCCGTAGGTGAGTTTGTTTTCGAGATATCGCACGAATAGACGGCAGAATTTATACTTTTACGGCCCCACGAGTGATAGACTTTGCTAACGCTCAGCTGATTATAATTTGGAACATTGGTTTGACCTATGTGATAATGAGATTAAATTCTTAAAACGAACATATTATTTTACGAATTAACTTCTTAAGTAACTTTTAACATGGCATTTACTGTATGTCGCTTTACAACACACTATGTTCTAAGCAGAAACTTGATATGTAGTAGATGATGTTAAATTAATTGTTTTGGATAAATCGTAGATGGTGGATGGATGTACGCTAAAGTTTTATTTTATAAACACAATTTACCTGTATCAAATATGTCGCAAGCCGAAAAATAAATATTTTATTTAGAGAAATATTTGTTGCTCCACATTAAATGCCTTTGAATTTATTGAGGTTCATACCGCACATAAACTCAATAAGTGTGATGGAACCGTTTTTGTTTAATCTGTCATATATTATACTAAAATTGTCAATTTATAATTGAATGTGTGTGTAGATTTTTCCATGTCTAATCAACTTATTAAATTTGTCGATTTATTTATTTCATTTGTCATAGATAAAAATACGTAAGGTAATACATATAACGCATTTCATGGGGTAAATGCATAATAACATAATTAGTAGTATTTTAGGGTATTAAAGAAGTTGAGGTTAAACGTATGAAATATTCTTAATACAAAATTTCCTGTTTCCGGGTAACCATGGCCTTGACCCATATACCATTATCAGTAATAACTCCAGTTATAGCAAATGAGGTCATCGAGCCAGTACATCATCGTCATTATTTATACTTACTTCTTTATATGTAATGAGATACAGTATAACCGTTCCAGAACATCACAGTCATTATTCATCCTCACTTCTACAATCGTAACGAGATATCATCTTTTCAGGGCATTAGAGTCATTATTCAACCTTACATCTTCACATTTAACGAGATATCATCGTTCTACAATATCATCTTTATTATTTATCCCCATTTATTCGCATGTACTTGATATCATCGATCCAGGCCATCATCGATATTATTCATTCTCACTTCTACATGTGTTAAAGAATAATCATTGCGCTAGGACATCAACGTTAGTATATTATTTTATAATTGTGTTTAACGTTAAATTACACATGAAGATTAACAAAACAGAGGGATAATTGTGTCGTGAGTAGTCCCCTTTAACCTCTTCAGTTATCCCAGAGGGAACATCACTCCAGCGCCCTATCGTCAGTAGTCTTACTCACTTATTCAGGCGTCCCAATGGGAACGTTATAAACGTTATTATGAATGACGTAGCTCTTCCATCCAAATTGACAAGGTAAATCAACCTTGACAGACAGCGTTACCTTTTCTCCGGTAGTGTTTATCGCAAGAGCATCCGGCCTTAGTTTATGAAATATGTAGTTTTATAAAGCTTCTAAATTACTATATGTTTATATACTATATGGTTATACATTTAAAAAAAATGATTTGTCATAGACTACTAGCGAGTGGTATTAATAACTTTTGCTTATTTTTATATTATTTATAGATGTTTTACGCTATAACCTTATACCTAACGTAATTCTGAATTAAAAGTTATAAACAAATATTTACAATCGTTAAGGTTGAATTTGGATAGTATAAGAGTTACAAAACAGTTTTAAATTAAGTCAAATAATGGCTTTTACAGTAACAAGTAACACTTTTATATTTTTACTGTAAAGTACTTACATCGCATGACTGAGAGTATACGACTATAGTCACTGGGTTGTCCAACAGGCAGTACTACTGTTATTGAGTCAATAATGTTTAATACAAATCTGTTTGACTATTTTGATAATTCCATACAGATTTTTCAATAGAAATATACTCATTTTATTTTATAGCTCTAAATTTTTCATTAAATTTAACCCTTTTCTTCCGACTTTTATAATTTTAAAAGTCACATGTTAATACATTTGTTTAAAGATTTTTTTTTATAAAAAAATGTTTTTACTGTTTATTAAATCATTTATTTGAATAATTTTTTGCTTCAGGAGCAGTTAAACTCATGATGTAGGTTAGAAACTCTTGAAAAAAAAATAAATCCAAGAACAAGAACCGTACAAAGTTAATGTGTAAAATGTTTATTTATTTTCGTTATTTAAATATTCTATAAACATTACACTTAAATAACTTTGAAATAAACCTAACCTGACTATAATTTCTTTCACAATACAAATAAACCGTAAGCCTCTAGTTTAATATTGTAAAGTTTATTCAATTATCAAACGTGCATAACCAATTCCATATTCTGTAATATACCTTGTCTCCCTCAGAGGTTTACATTTCTAATAAACACCAGCTAAGCATAGGTTAGCCAAATTGTATGAATATTTGCATTCATGTTAGAAAACGTAGTCAATGACCTACCTTAAGATTTTGACGTTAAGGGCTGCAGTATACAAAAATGGTCGCCACAAATTTAAAAACGTAAAACAAGTTAAAGTTTTAAAAGGCAAAAATCGTGTATTTAGATTTTCTCTCACTAAACAAACTATAGTGTTTTCTTTATAACTTATAAGTGTTAAAACTATAAGCTTTAATAAAAATTTGGATTTAAAAGCCATAACTTGTAATTTATTTATTTCGAGGTAACCCTGTGAGAGGAAAGAGTTTTCGCTTCCAATATACTTATACATATACACACATATTCTTAATTTGTATAACTTTTTATTTTTTGTTTATTGCTTCAAGGTAAATTTATATCCCTATAATAACATAATTACTTGTTTTAAATTTATGAATTAGTGAAAAAATTGTCTTATACTTATGTTAATTTAAATAACAAACAGTTGATAAAAATTATTCTACAAACCTAGTTATATAAATTATTATTACGCTTAAAAATAAAAATATTTGTTCTTAATGATACAAGATTCTAAAATCTAAGGTTAGCAAAAACTTTTAGCAGGTGGAGTTTGCTCCTAGTACTGGCATTCATTGATACTTTATACAGTCCGAAAATAATAATATATAATAACTTAAATCTTTTCCTGACATTTTTGAATACGTATATATTTACTATCAGTTTTGGAAATAGGAAGATAATTTATTAAATATAGACTAGCAAATGTAAGTTAGCAGGTTAGTTATGTTTTCCATAGCTACTGCAGTCTAACATTCTAACTGTAGTTTTTTTGTACACATCGTGTTAATTATAGTTCTATTCATTGTTGTATAAATTTAAAGTATAATGTAATTCCAGCAATCGAAAACAATATATATAAATATTTCTTTAAACTATTTGAATATTATTGAGTTATTACATTATAAATATATTTAATTTTGTATATTTGTGTGCTCTTTGTTTCAGTTTCACAGTTACAGTGAAACTCTCATTATGCAATACATTACATTTCATATGAAGCAGAAGTCTGTATACACATAAGCTGTTTTATTGCGTTCTCAACTCGCCTCGATTATTATTGTGTGTTTACGTTATCATACGTAGTTGAATAGCCATTAATTACTATTACAACCTGTTCATAATGTATTCTTGGTAGATAAACATACCTAAATAAAGTAATTAGTTGGGACTGCTTCTGAATTCAATAAAATGTACCCACTATACTGATAGCGATTTGATATACTAAATTAATGCTATTTTGTTTAGTAATTTTCATTTTTATTAGGATTCGGTTGTACGAATAGACAAGTTTGTTTAGTACACATGTTTATAGCTTTACAGGAATCATATCACCACTAATTATAGTTATGAAGAGTAAACCAAGAGATGTTTGACTGTATGGGTACATGTAGTGTAAGATAATAATTTAAGATGATTTCTAAAGTAAAGAGAAATCACTTCAGTGATCATATTTCCCCTTATTCTCTCTGTTAAGTTCCAAGTAGGTAAATATGTCAAAGGTACGGTTGTACACGTTTAGTAAGCGTGTTCAAAGAGTTGACAGAAATCAATTTAGTTCTAATATTTATCAGATTCCCGTTATACTCCGGTGTTTTGATATTTCTATGGTATTGGGATACGTTTAGTAAGCGCGTTCAGAAAGTAAGCAGAAATTAATTCACTACTCATATTTTCCCGAATCTCTTCTAACCTCTAGTGATTAAATAAACATGTTTAGAGATTTTGCAGACGTTATTTCAAACCCATTTTTCTCCAAATCCCTGTTAGGCCCTGATGTTTTAATATGCTATGATATTTGGGGATACTATTAGTAAGCGTGTTCAGAGAGTTGGAAAAAATTTATTAAGTATTCATAAAATTTCTCTAATTCCTTGTTAAGCTGCGGTGCTTTTATATGTCAAAGTGTGGGAGTTTCAATATGTTAAATGCATGGGTACATACGTTTTGTACGTGTGGGTCAAAGAATTGGTAGAAATGAATACAGCATATTATTTCTATTAGTTTGATCTGAGCTCTTGAGTTTTAAACTGTCATAAGATCTAAGGAAAGATGTGTTTGGCTAGCATCTGTAGAAAGGTATCATATTTCATGTATGAAAATAAACCTTTAATGTAGTCTTAACAGGCCTATAGATAATTTAAGCAAGAGTGATTAGTCTATGAATTACTTCATGGTGTATATTTTAACATTTCTGCATTTTAAAATGTTAATTCTCAAACACTAAAATTAATGTAGTTAAGGATGACTTAAAACCAAAACCATGAGATATTATACTGAACAACGTTACATATATGATTTGGTTCTACATTATGATAACAAATTCAACTTCAAGTTTATCTAACAGAACTGGTATAGAGCTGCTGTCTTCATTATATCCCTTGTAGAATACATTGCAAATACTCCAGAAATTGTAGGACAAATAAAACTGTGATTACTATCAGCTGTTCACTAAACGCTGTTTGATAAATCCATTAGTTATTGGTTTTTGTGCATAACTGAACATACATATGCTATTAAAGAATGCAAATTTTACACTTTACACTTAAGTAGTTATATGTACGGAATTGTTTGAATACGATTTACATATTTTGTCTTATGCACCTACTTAACTAATTGATTCTCACACTGAAGGCCGTTCTCAGAAGGTTCCTATGATTAAATTTTGTAATTTATGTTGTATTGTGTATGAGTACTCTTTCGCGTTTTCTACATTCTGACCCAATTATTCCTCTCGCAGTAAATTGGCGCACTGGAATAACTGTTTAATTTATAGAAAAATATTTTTAAATTTCAATATCAATTATGCAGTTCTAAAACACGTTTTCTATTAAACACATTTAAATAATAATATATGTACCACACGACCCAAAATTAAAATATAGTGTTTAGTTCTAACATAAAACTTTTTATTAATCGAAGTAAAGATGTGTTTCGTGTTAAAAGGTAAGTATTTACTTAAGCTATTTGAGTGCTTCTGAAATTTCTTCTTTGGATTGTATTTCCTCTAAAAGTAGCAAAACTATGTGAATTTTAAGTGAAACACAACAAAATCATTTATTTTTCTGCTATTTGTCTATAGGAAATTTCAAATAGCAGGAAAAGACAAAAAAACTAATATTACTGAAAAGAGCTGCTACTATTTGCTAATCAATAAGTTACTACATTTTTGTGTCAAGCACTAGTACGAGTAAGTTTAGACTTGAATATTGATATTAAAGCTAATATAATAGTTTTTAAATAAAGAACAATGCTTGATCCTGAATATGCTTTTTTCTTTTTCTTTATTGATCGCTTCTTAATTATATATTTTACGTAAAATAATTATAATACTACTTCAGAAGGGATCATATTTTATATTCTCAGATATTTTTGTAATTGAATTCATAATGTTTAAATAAAATTAAATTGCTTTCCAATATACAATAAACGATTCTTGTTAGAAGGGAAGTAAGAAAAGTAAAGAAGCACGCAAGTTTACATTAATCTAACGGTAAAGACGGGTACTGACACAATGAGGGAAATGTTTAAGCTACTCACTGAAGCGAAATATACTGAAGCAACGGATCGATCCACACCACACGTGCTGTGAAGTGAGAATATCCAAGAGCTCAACCAATCCCCAATACATGAGAGAGTCGGTGCGTAATGATACTGCCACAGCCACTGTCACTGCACTACTGCTCTCCTCCTCTCTACACTCCAGTCTCCAGACTCCGCGTCTCTCGCACACATGCGCACTACGCTTTCCGCCGCGACTGATCTTTACTCCCTAATGCCCCTGCTGCGCGTATCGGCACGTCGCTTTTTATTAAAGCGTCTTTATTTCGTTGCCAGTTTGCTCCCCGTCGCCACTCGGTGTTCACCGTCTTTATGGAGTGAAAACAACCCCTTCATTTTCCAATCTGCGGTGGTAGGTCTAATTCCGCAAAACCTTTATTTTACTGTTACGGTGGAATAGTGTTTACTACTCTGGTAACTGCTCCACTGACATACTGTTTTAACACTCCGTTTTCTTACCACTTTACTCCTCCGGTGACATTTTCTTTTGTACTTTACACGAACACATCGTTTTACTTCTCCAGCACTGGTTTAATTAAGCTGGTAAAGCATTTACTGGTCTCATTGCATACTCCCTTATTGCTGCATTGAACTGACATATTGTGACTCCTTTAGTCATCGTTTACTCATATTTTCCCGAATCTCTTCTAACCTCTAGTGATTAAATAAACATGTTTAGAGATTTTGAAGACGTTATTTCAAACCCATTTTTGTCCAAATCTTTATTTCGTTGCCAATTTGCTCCCCGTCACCACTCGGTGTTCACCGTCTTTATGGAGTGAAAACAACCCCTTCATTTTCCAATCTGCGGTGGTAGGTCTAATTCCGCAAAACCTTTATTTTACTGTTACGGTGGAATAGTGTTTACTACTCTGGTAACTGCTCCACTGACATACTGTTTTAACACTCCGTTTTCTTACCACTTTACTCCTCCGGTGACATTTTCCTTTGTACTTTACACGAACACATCGTTTTACTTCTCCAGCACTGGTTTAATTAAGCTGGTAAAGCATTTACTGGTCTCATTGCATACTCCCTTATTGCTGCATTGAACTGACATATTGTGGCTCCTTTAGTCATCTTTTACTCATATTTTCCCGAATCTCTTCTAACCTCTAGTGATTAAATAAACATGTTTAGAGATTTTGCAGACGTTATTTCAAACCCATTTTTCTCCAAATCTTTATTTCGTTGCCAGTTTGCTCCCCGTCGCCACTCGGTGTTCACCGTCTTTATGGAGTGATAACAACCCCTTTATTTTCCAATCTGCGGTGGTAGGTCTAATTCCGCAAAACATTTATTTTACTGTTACGGTGGAATAGTGTTTACTACTCTGGTAACTGCTCCACTGACATACTGTTTTAACACTCCGTTTTCTTACCACTTTACTCCTCCGGTGACATTTTCTTTTGTACTTTACACAAACACATCGTTTTACTTCTCTAGCACTGGTTTAATTAAGCTGGTAAAGCATTTACTGGTCTCATTGCATACTCCCTTATTGCTGCATTGAACTGACATATTGTGACTCCTTTAGTCATCTTTTACTCATATTTTCCCGAATCTCTTCTAACCTCTAGTGATTAAATAAACATGTTTAGAGATTTTGAAGACGTTATTTCAAACCCATTTTTGTCCAAATCTTTATTTCGTTGCCAATTTGCTCCCCGTCACCACTCGGTGTTCACCGTCTTTATGGAGTGAAAACAACCCCTTCATTTTCCAATCTGCGGTGGTAGGTCTAATTCCGCAAAACCTTTATTTTACTGTTACGGTGGAATAGTGTTTACTACTCTGGTAACTGCTCCACTGACATACTGTTTTAACACTCCGTTTTCTTACCACTTTACTCCTCCGGTGACATTTTCCTTTTGTACTTTACACGAACACATCGTTTTACTTCTCCAGCACTGGTTTAATTAAGCTGGTAAAGCATTTACTGTTCTCATTGCATACTCCCTTATTGCTGCATTGAACTGACATATTGTGACTCCTTTAGTCATCTTTTACTTCACCATTCTTTAAAATAGTATTATCCATGTTCATAAAGCTTTGTTTATACGACAAAATGATGCATTTAGCCGCAAACAAAATACTGATCACTTCAAACCTTGTTGATAGATATATGACTCAAATGCTAATTGAATGTTAGAGTCAATTAGATCCATGTGGCAGTTTAAAGATAAGCAAAGGTACCAATCATCTTCTTACATGAACCTTACGAAAAGTAGCAGTACTCAAATACATTTTTCTATTATCTAAAATATGAAACTCATTAGCTAACTCAAAATGACAAACTGATAATCTGTACGAAAAAGGAATTTATAAAAAAAGCATTTACTATAGTAACTAACTATTTATGCTAACTCATTTAATTTGGACAGGCCTCGCATAAGGCATGTTGACACCACTCACAAAATTGCTGAATTATTAAGCTGCACAAAGCAAGCAACTATTATTAGATTTTCCCAGTTGAAATACCTTCATCAACGTACTTTTGCATGATGAAAGCTATTTCATGATCGTTTTAAGTTCTCTATCCGACTGCAACACAAATCACCTACCATTGCCACAACGCCATTTTATTCGTAGCATCAGATGTGAAGTATCTATTCCAAATACAAACTTGAATTAGTATTAAAACACAAAATAAAGCTATAATTCACATTGAATCAAAACTCTAGAAATAATAGATACCTCGAGAATATTGCAAAATATCTTTAGTTAGAAGATTAGATTGTTTTATATTGTCATTGTTATCCTGCACTGGGTATTTTGTAGCTAAATATAACTTTTGAAATAAAATGCGTACGAGCCGCTTGAACATTTGCCGTTTCAATTTACAGTGAGATTAATGAGTAGGATCCCTGAAAGTATGACACTTCATGAAGGGCTCCTAGGATGGAAATCCTTGTAATTTACAGTATCTTGAAGAAAATTACCTATCAAAAGGGTATAAAATACGATAGACAAAACTATGGTTAAAGATTATTAATACTGATGTATAATAAGAATACTTACCGATTTGAACGCATAACGTTACTATGGTAAGAAGGGTTGATTCGATTGAATTTTGAGTTCAGCTCCAGTTAACCTGCAATTTATTGCAGCATCTGATATCTGACGCTGTCTCAGAATTGACTCTTGGAATCTAGAGTCATATTCCTTTGAATAAATCTCAAGAAAATCGACGATGAGAAGCACCAATAGTTTACGTTTGTTTCGGCATCAGAGACACCTATAAAATGGTGAATTGATAGTCTCATTGTCTCATCAGTTACACAATTGAGTGCACCACGATGTGATAGACACGATCTCTAATCACGGTGGAGCAACCGAGTTTTCTACATAACGCACCTATGAAATGAAATGAAAAATGCCTTTATTTACAGAGGCGAAGTTAGGACTTAAAAGTCCTCTCTACCACTTAAACCTCCAAGTTGGAAGGCTTGGTTCGATGGAATTTCGAGTTTAGCTCCAGTTCATCTCCCTTTTATTTCAGGAGATTCCAGATTCTAGGAAGTCTCAGACAGCTTCAGATACCAGATGCTGTAATAAAAGGAAAGTAAGATGGAGGTAAACTCAAAATTCAATTGATCTGTACAGTTCTTCATACTGAGACTACTTTTATTCATATGCATATGGCTGCTAGGTGTGCTAATTCACCTCAGGAGCTTGAAATTGAAATATATAATAAGGACTTGGACAACGAAGCGTTATCTAAATCCTGATAAATAATATGCTCAACATACTAAAGATACGACTCTTATACAACCTTGGGATATAAAAACGTGCAAGTTAGGGGTTGGGATGAGTTGTGAGTTTATGGCACCGTATATAAAACATCTGTTATTTCTTTAATAGAGCTCTGGCTTTTTTTGCTTAAGTAGTTTTATTAAGAAAACACTAGGTAAATATATAATTTTGTGTGTCTAAGGATTATCTGATGTAGTGTTTCATTCATACGTTAATAATACTTACTTCTTTTCCTGCATACGGTAACATCAGTTCAGAAAGGACTTTATATAACTGAATGCTAGAATGCAGAACTGTGCATTAGATATTGAAAATTCTTGAAAGAGGAAATCATATTACGTTCTATTGTGATGCGGAAAGGTTACGTTTTATTTCATTTCAATATTCAGCAGTACAATGGATTGGTATACAATGTGAAATAAAGAATTGAAGGGGAATGTTTCTATAGTAATGTTGAAAGATTGTATTAAGAAGCCATACGAGTAAATTTTCTACACATTTATTAGACTTCTATTTGTCATGACTAACAAAATGCCTTTAATACGTTTTCCATATATAATAATATATATATATATATATATATATATCTTAATCCATTTTTATTATTATTTTTGTAGATTTAGTTTTATGTTACATATTTAATTATGAGCTGGCCACTACGAACGTTTGGCGGTATGATATAAACATAATTTATCCTTTTCTGTAAGTGTTGTCAAACAGGTTATTATTTATACAGGTTTAATATGTACGATGAAGGTTTTTAACAAAAGGTTAATCAATTTTGAAAATATATAAACAATCTTAATAAACATATGGATGCTTTTATTTATATCTCAGATTGCGTTTTCTGTGGGTGCTGTTAATATATACACCTTTATTATATGTCTCATTGATAAATGGAATTAACTCGGATAATTGCCTATCTTATGTTAATGAGGAGAACTAGACACTATCAAAATTCTACACACGTAGCTACCCAAACTGCCAAACGGCTTATTGAACCTACTATTGGCTGAGAAATTCACCATAAAGTTTCCTCCGTTCCGGTCTGATACATTTTTGTATTTATACATGTTTGTAACGGTTGGTGATAACCAAAGCTATGTGTTTTGTTTTTGCCATTTACATTTCTTAGCATATAGTTTAGGTTTATATCGCATATGTCATATAACGACGAAAATACGCTTTTGACATATCTTAATAATAATAATAATAATAAAATGACTAACAACGATTAAAAGACACTTTTGATATGAAATAATAATAACAAGGTCATTATGGAATATTTTTCCTGTTCGATAGCTACTTATTTTACTCAAGGATATTCGTAAGATCTTAGCTACCACCAAATTAGGCATAGGCACAATATAATATAAAAGAAACTATTGTACATATCAACTGATTCATTTTTATATAAATAAAATAAATTGTCTACCTCACGAAGATGAATAACGTTACTAAACAAATATACAGATACCAAGATAATATAACGGAAGATGGAGAGACATTAGTGCGTGATGACGTTACTCAAGTTCTACAAAATTGAGTTTGCATTTATAAGACGTTTTATAATGTTACTGCCTTATAATATTTACACTATATGTTCCTTTTGCTCCAGTTGGATTAGACATAGTAATAATATCCTGTATTGTAATATAACAATCGCTAAAACAATTTTGTAGCAAGTATAAAATGTAAACGTGAAAATATTTTATAGAAATTCGAAATACAGACAATTTAATCAATATTGTAATTGCACTATATATAGACATTCATTCACACATTCTTATTTTAAAATGTTTCTCAGTCACACATTCTCAGCCCCTCTATTTAGAAACGGGATGATTATTGCATGAAATTATAAATAGTTAAATTCTAAAGTTTAACTCCAGCTTGTCATAAACTTATCAATAAAGTATAATGCTTTACTTAGTACATTTATTGTAGTTTATAGTCTTTTAATTTTATATTAATTTTCTTCAGTGGCTTTGTTTATTATTTTTACAGTAAATAATGAAGAATAATAATCTAAATTGGGTTTTCTGAGCTGTTGGACGTAAAAATAATTACTAACTGAGTCCTGTAATGGTGAACTTAATAATAGTCCTCTGGACAATCTAAATATCCATAGGCAACACCTATGGGTTGCATGTTTTCATTGTAAGGTGATTTCACCAATCTAAGCTCCCTCAAAGGCATTTTTACGACTCTAAAAAATGTAAGTTAAAATAGATTAAGACAGATTTTCTACTTCAAAATACTCTTCAAATATAAGTTTTTTGAACCGTTGCTCAAACAAATGAAATATACAAAAACAAGACATATTTAAGGATTGACACTGAAGATGTCTCTGCGATTGAAGTAAATTAGGAGCTATTCATACGGAAGATCACATATCTTCAACAGGTTCAAAAATGCTCACGCAATCAAATGCTCTAAACTAATCGAATAATATCCTTAGTACAGTTTATATTGTCTCCAATGCAGTCCCAAAAACAGACTATATCAAGTTCGCCACGCCATCGATTGTTGATTTGTTATTTTCTAAAACCTAATTTTTCAGGAGAAACCATTTAAAAGTAATAATTCGATCTTTTACTGATTAAATATAACCTTTTCAATAATGTTACTTGCCATCTGGAGAATCCAATTGGTATGGCAATTGCTTACAAGACTAGGATATACTTATTAAAAATGTATAAACACTTGGACGTTTTCTCGGATATTTGAAATATCCTCTTTTCAAAGGACTAATATTGGTTAGTAGAGTGTCCTAAGTGGTGTCAAAATATGACTGCTGCAACATTCAAGCAAATATACGGATATAGCGGTGATGTCACAGGAGTTCTCTGTTATGAATGTTTGAATAGTACCGGGTTACCTCATCCTCACTCACGAAACATTTCCATTGCTGATACAGATCCCATCAACGATGCTTCATGCGAGTTGGAGTAAAACAACTAACGGATCCGGTGAAGCCACAGATGTAAAGACATGATTAAATTAAGTTGCCGCATTAATGAGTTCTGGAAGTGCAAATTCTTTCATATAGTTACTGATATTTATAATATTCATCACGGTTTTATTACGGATATAATAGTTTCCAGAAAATTTTTTGTATCTCGAAATTTAGCAACTTTGACTTAGCAACTAACGGATCTGATTTAATTATGAGTTTGATGTAAAAGGATTTGAACTGTTAATTACTTGTGCGAACGTAGATTGAATAGTGAAAGATAAAAAGCTTATGTTGATGGTTAATTGCCTGACCAAACCAAGAGTTCAAATGAATATTTTAATTCTATTTTAAATTAGGAAATATATTTGAGCAAAATCACTTACTCCCACCCCTTCCCCTCTCATACATACATACATACATATATATATATATATATATTATATATATATATATATATATATATATATATATTTTTATTTTAAGGTATAAAGAGTTTATGGTGATTAATTCATTCATTAACACATTACGAATGTTTTATGAATAATTCTCCAATCTAATAGCACTAAAATATATGAATAATATGACTAAACAATCATCAAACCCATGAAGAAGAAAGCTAATAATAGTATCAAGTATTTAAGCATAAACACGGTTGGTAAACTGTGAGAAGGAACTGAGGATATACATCCTGGAAATTGGTTTCCGGGCAAAAAATAAATTGCAAGCGTCGCGACGATCTTTAAAATTGTCATGTGTCATATGGATCTAAACTAAAGCTAATGTATTCTCTAATTTACAATTGCAAAAACAACAGGTCGAAATTGTTGGAATGACCCAAAGATGTATTATTTAATGACACAATTTTTAAATGTATTATTGCTAGAGTGGTAGAAGTTTCTTAACTGTACTTCGATATAATATTCGAAATAGAGGTTTGAGATTTATATAATGTAAAAATGTAATACGATGATATTAAAGAATGTTGTCTTTCATCATGAAATTGATTGTTGACTGATTGGTTGGCCAGCTAATTTAATGTATTACTTTTTAAATAAATGAGGTTCCTGCCGTATTAAGCTAACTTCATTTTAGTTTATATGATGATATTTGAACCAATGATAATTAGCATTTGTTTATGTCCTATTATTGTAATTTTAGCGAACACATGACAACGCTATGTTATGATTTTTTATATTTTCAACTAGGCTTTATTTATGTACTAGGTTTATGATCTACCATGAAAAATGATAAGATTGTATATCTCGAGATGTAATGCTGCAATATTTAGTATTTTTACGATATAATTATTAATTTACGGTTCACCATTTTACAGAAAATGTAACTAAAATTCAAAAGGGTATTTTGATTAACACGAATTGATATTAGTTTCTTAAATTGTGTCAGTGAAAACTGCTACATCTTCCACAGGTACAATAAAGTAGTTTTAACTTGTTAATTTCTGACACAATGTATCGCTAAACAATATTATGGCTTGTGATAAATCACACACGTACCGAAGTATTAAAAAAAAATATTATCAAGTATAATTTAAGGTACCGCATCAAGGCAATTTAACAATAACCAACAACAACTTATAATACTTCTTAATTGCTTACAATGTAAATGGTTTACTATAAACGAAAATAACAACCTAATTAACATGCAATTATACCCTACTGACAAACTCTAAAAAAATTTAGCTTCGATATACATTGGGTGGAAACTAAAAAATGTAGATAATGCATAGCATTTTTCTCCTCTATGTGTAATTTATTCTAAAGAAATCAGGATTCGAGAAGAATATCCAAAACTAGCAGTTTAACATGAGATTTAAATAGTTCTATGAAAACTTTAAGGCAGAAAATTCTTAAAGATCAATAAGATATGTGTTAAAAATAGATAGTGTTAATTTCATTATGTTAACTGTGCGTTGATCGAATTGCTATAGGTATATAGTTTTGGACATTGGATTTGGTATTAGATGTGTAAATATGAACTTGAGGATATTTGGAAACATAAAAAGCTCTATCAATTTATTAAATAGTACCATTTCGTTTCGGTGCAATAATAAAGTTACAGTACTTAAATACACATAGTGGGATTTCATCTCACTTCTTTATTACATTGCAAAAGCTATAGGAATTCCAATATGTAGCTATGTATCTTTATAAATCGCAGGAGACAGATTTCGAGTGTTATTATAAATTTCAGATCCAGTTCATTCATACTTACATTTTGAGCAGAATAAACTTAATATAAGTATTCAGTGAAAAGATTGCAAGATTGCAAGTGAATTTATGATACAATTTCCGAATTCAACGGTTTCTTCTGAGCCTTCCCCATCTGACTCTTATTGAAGATCCAAAAGGCTCTCTTGTTTTGAGTAATGGATTGGTTAATTCAATTGACGTTATTATGAAAAAATTGCAAAATAATATCAACATACATGAATCACATTCGTCGAATATACTCATAATCTATTATGCTGCACGTCACATTGTATGTATTATGATAAGGCTCTTTCTTAAAAACTAAATGACTAACTTCAAGTAAGCTTTGCTAAGGTATGTCCAGTGACAACCTTAATAGTTCAGTCAACAAATGAATCTGATTGTTGTAAATCTGAAGCTGTCACAAAGTTGACTCCTGGAATGTATAGTTATGTTCGTTTGAAAAGGTCCAAATAAAGGTTGGTGATGTCAAAGCTCAAAACTTTGTATAATTTCTACATCAGAGACACGTAAACTACAAAATGTAGTGTAATCAAGGTGAAGAGGTATTCTCATTGTGTCATCAGGTAGACAATAAATGAAATACACTACCGACAAACTTTGAATACACTATCGTGTATCTGGCACGATTCCAAACCACGGAGCAACTGAGTTTTCTACACATAACTTATCTGTGGTGGGAAGGATGATGCAATATGAATGTTAAATTAAGCATTATTTCACCTTCCTCTAAGTTCAGCGTATTAAATCTGACACTGTCGCAGACTTGAATCCTGGAATCTGTAGTTATGTTCTTCTGAATAGATAGTAAAAGTCGGTGAAAAAGTAACTCATAGCAAACTCTTTGCATCATTTCAGGATTGTCGAAATCACCAGTTGGATTGGAATTACGTCTGGGAGCTACATAGCAGACTCTGTTAAAAAACTATTTACTTTTTAGGCAACAATATTAAACACCCAACACTCCTTCCCATGCCCCAACACTCCTAGGCAGGAGGCATTTAAATCACCTATCACATAAATTTTAACATGTGCCCCTTTTTTATAAGTATTCCATTTAGTACAACAACATTTTAAAGAATAAAGTAATATCAGTAAGACAAAGGGACGCATTTAATATTCCGACAACAGGTTGTCTGAAGCTAACTGAAATCAGGTTTTCAGGTTTACAGACCAGTAAGAGGCTCCATGCAAACAAAGACGGTCTAGCCTAAATGTGTACACTGTAGATTGCATGTCCTTTGTGAAAGCCTAGCTCCAGACGTACAAGTTTTAATTCTTTGACTTCAACGGATTTCTGATATCAGTAAGTTTGATTTAGTTTTTTTGGACGTATACAATTTGTCTGTAAATTCAGAATCCCCATTAATTATTAGACATAACCACTTACTTGGTATAGATGGACAGATTCAGAAAATGTTGGCAATGCACAATTCCAAATGATAGAATTCTTAGAAAATTATTTTACATTAATGAATGCTTGTATGTTCTAACTATCTCCAGGTTAGCATAGTTTATAACAACAGTATCATATAAAATATATAATACAGAACCGGAAATAGATTTCCTTAGTAGAAGAACTAATGTCAGTTAACGTCACTAAATAACGTTTTTTGCCATAGCCATGACGATGGCAAATATCCGGAAAGATTTCTGGCACTCCAACGCTCGCAATAGTATTTATTTTTTAATGTTTATGTTTTGCGTTTTAACGTTTAGGTTTTACTTATATGTTATATATACATTCATTAAACAGTAATATTTTTTAACTAATTAAGCTCTACATTAATTATATTAGTTAATTTCTAATATTTCATCGTGTCATCTTTTCTGTCTAATCCAAACGAATGTAAGTTTTGATTATTTAAAATTTTTAGAGAGCTTGTAGTATTTTAAAATTATCTTTCTACAAATTCAGATGTATATTCATAACCTGAGAGATTTTATAAATTTTAACCTAATCTTTTAATGTTTGACTCAGCATTATGTATTAATTCAATAATTAAATTATTTATACCTTTTATGCTTTGTATATATATACAACATGTATAGTATTTATTTAAAATATAGGTTATTTTAGTAAATTATAATAAATTTTGTAATTATTTGAGCTGGCCAAGAATTTCAATATATTTGATACATTTTTAGAATCTTAAAACAAATATTTACTAATTAAAAAACTGGGCTACTATTAAAAAATGTTCTTAGTATCAATAGAAACATGTTAAGCAGTATAATAAACAGGTGTTGAATTTTAATTTGTTCTTAGTCTCGAAATATACGTTAAGCTTCTAATCTATATATATATATATATATATATATATATATATATATATATATATAGATTAGAAGCTTAACTTAACTTAATATATATTTCGAGACTAAGAACAAATTAAAATTCAACACCTGTTTATTATACTGCTTAACATGTTTCTATTGATACTAAGAACATTTTTTAATAGTAGCCCAGTTTTTAATTAGTAAATATTTGTTTTAAGATTCTAAAAATGTATCAAATATATTGAAATTCTTGGCCAGCTCAAATAATTACAAAATTTATTATAATTTACTAAAATAACCTATATTTTAAATAAATACTATACATGTTTATATATAAATTGTTTTAAATATCCTAATCTTGTCTTTACTATATAAAGTTATTTCTTACGTATATTTTTATTTTTAACAAATGAGAAAAATACACATGTTACCTAAAACACAATAGTTATATTAGATCGATTGTATACATATTTATCAACGATTAAAAACTTATTTCAAATCGATTATAATTTGATTTTACAACGTTAGAATTCTGTTTTATATCGACTTTATTCATATTTAAAAACATACTCAATAGATATTTATTTTATTATAAACCAATTTTACAAGCTTTTCAATAGATATATCACTCCGAACATCTAATCTGATTAGGCAACATTATCAGTATATTTAAATTGATTTAATCATATTAGATATCTTTAATTTTTTATACATTGGTCCAGAATTTTTTTATGAAATTCGCAACAGATCTTAAAATGATTTCAAACGATTTGAAAACATTATAAATATATTTGTAATTGAGTAAAACTCATTCTGAGACTTTCGCATTATATTTTAAACATATTGTGCATTGATTTAAAACAAACTTGCCTTAGTTACATACCGATTTTACTTTTGTATTTTACAGTTTTAATATTGATAACAACACATATTATATAGTTTCCATACATATTTTACGGTTGTATTTAACGCATTTTATTTTGATACCCAATAGATGTTACAATGATTGTAAAAAGATTTTACCCCTGCATGAATCAGAGTTTAGATTGATATCCAATAGATATTTTTTAGATATTTAGTAGTTTTAGTGGAATATAATAAGACTAATTTGGAAGGAGTTATATTTTTAATAGGTTTTATAATTTTTATAGATTTTTCTTCACTTTAAAAAAAGTTATAAAGTAATTTGCGAGAGAATTAATTATATTATTAATAACAGAATATTTATACACCTTAAAAAGATTTGAAATCTGTTTATCAGTATATCATTTACTATCACTTATATATTTGAACGTTGCTGAACAAACTTTTTCATTTTATTCTCATTAAAAGTTGTAGAATAAAAGAGCGAAGGATTTACTGTTTATTTTATGTAAATGCATTTATGGTATTGTGAGCAGTAATTTCTTGAAATTTTAGATTTTTCTGCAATAAGAAATTTTAATTATTTTCGTAGATTTATTTAAGGAACTTACAGTTTACAATGATTTTCTTTTGGCTCCTAAAGCTGTCTAGAAACCCCATTTTACTATCTACTGACAAGACAGTATTGATAACAACATGAAAATATTGTTTACTTGTTGTGTTTGATTATTGAATCTTGCTTGCAGCTTTTTTATTTAAATAACGTATAGTATGAAGAATAATTTGACATTTTCCAACAAAGTGCACAAATGATATAATGCAGGACATGGGAAACTTTGTTTCAATAATATGTTATCACTTACTGCATTGCACATATTATGAATATTGGATATTATGCCACATATAACTAGTATTAGTAAATTATTAAAGGTAATATTCCTACAACCTATTCATACGAGTGCCTACCCATTCATATTTTTTTTATTTGCTAGTGAAGCTTGAAAGAGATGTAAAACACCAAAACAACACAAAACATGCCGTAAACTCTGAGACAAACAAGGCTCTAAAACTAATTGTTTACCGCCTTAAAAGGTATTGTCGCACCTAAGCGCTTTCCTTGAACTTTTCTTATTGGATGTCGTACAGTATGGTTTAACAATATTAGTAATCACTGCATACGTATTTAAGATAAATAAAATTGTACATTACATATTAAGTTCTAAGTATGTAAAACAAATTTTTTAAAATCTTAAATTTGAAAGAAATACAACTAAATAGTATACTTTCACCCCAAAATCATCCGAACATAAGGCAAATAAGAAAGCGGTAATATTAACGCATAGAAGGAGTTCTTAGTAGCTGTAGTATGGGTTGAGGCGACCAGCTATAGGTATTAAGTCAAGGATCGAGAATGTAATGGTAATTAATTCACTATTGCCATAAACCTTACAAGCATGGTGTGTGGTAAAGCGGCCAGTGATCGTTGTGATAACTGAAGGACCGAGAATGCATTCGTAATTAATACATGAT
The DNA here is from genome assembly GCF_021130785.1 of Homalodisca vitripennis. NCBI lineage: Eukaryota > Metazoa > Arthropoda > Insecta > Hemiptera > Cicadellidae > Homalodisca > Homalodisca vitripennis. Next base: position 132,320,595 of record NC_060215.1, on the reverse strand, counting down.
TACTACAAATGTCACAAGCACAGTGGATATTTGGTTCTTATCTTCATTCCGTTCTCTACACACCAGCTTTTAAAATACCCAGATCTTGTGAAATGGATGTCCAAAGTTGGTAAATGTTTTTCCGTAAAAAATAAATCGCTGTCGTCGGCAAAAGCGCCTAAGATACCAGAAAATCCTTTTTTTAATAAGTCAATAATAATAATTAAAAATATTGGTGCAGACATCACGCAGCTGTATGGTATTCTCGCTGTGACAAAAAGAGGTGGACGTAAAACATTATTTATCTTTGTTTGGTGTTTTCTATTAAATAAAAACTTTTAAAAATTTGTTCTTTGACACCTTTTGTTTCCAGTTTACGTAAAAGAATCGTATGGTTCACTAGATTAAAACCTTTCTTAAAGTCTAAAAACAAACCTGATGTTTTTTTTACATTATTAAAATTTCCATATATCAATTTTGGATTGTTAAGTAAGGCATTTTCACTAGATTTTTCTGTCCTAAACCCAAATTGATTTTCATTAAAAAATTTATTGAATCTAAATATTCAAGAACACGATTTTTCATAATTCTTTTCTAAGATTAAAAAATACTAATAAAAGGCTGACTGGTTTTAGATAATGACTATTTTGATAAAGTAGCAGGACTTTCATTCTCTCAGGAAAGACCGCATATGAGAATTTAAATTTAAATTATGAGATAAAATTGAAGACATTGGTTATGCTATATTTTTGACCATAGAAGCAATTAAGTCATCAAAACTAGACGACGTTTTTCTTTAAATGTTTAATGATAGATCATACTTCTTATTCATTAGTTGGTGATACGAAAAAGCTGTGGGATTGGAGGCTATGGGAGCAACAAGCGTTTCTGTTAACGTCTACATCTAATTGGGCTGCTAAAAAATGTTTGTTTATCTGTTCTGTTAGCTAATTGTACTATATCAATGCATTTATTTATATCTCTATCAGCTAATCGATTATTAACTGTCAGTGTAATAGCAGTCTTAAATCACATTTTACAATTAGCATGAAGTAAAATTTATTATTTATTTCATTGATTTCAAGATTTAGTTTATTAGAAAAAAATACATAAAACACTTCTTAAAATCTAAATCGTAAAGCGTTTTCTTGCACATTCTATAAAGTTGATTGTCTCAAAATCCTGTTCTTTATCTGTTCTTTATCAAAGAACTAATTTAAACAGCTTTACTTAATTTAATACTACTATTGCTAATATGAGTTTTATAGTTGTGTGCATTATTTAATAGAATTTCACTAAAACTATTAAAAGACAAATTACCATTACTTTTGTAACACAAAAATAGCAAATCAATATCTTTTAGCTTGTCATTTAACATAACATAATCAATTTTTATAGGAGTAGATTTCGAAATTTTAAACTATTGTTTATAAAACTAATCTACTTTTACCCATAGTAAACAATGGTTTGTTACATTTTTTCAAATACCTAAGTCTTTAAATTATATATGTGTCTATTTCTAAGAAAAATATCATGTATACACGCTTAATGCATATCAGTAATTTATGGATTCTTAATCTATTAAATGAGCAAACCCATGACTGTGTAAAGTGTTTAAATGATCATAAACTGTTAAAAAAAGAGTTATATTTAGTTCACCTAACATAATTTTGTCGTGTGAAAAACTTTACATAAAAAATTTTTAAATTGTTAAGCAAAATATATTTAGAGATAATTTTCTACCTGAAAATCCAAAACAAATTATAGAAACATTGTTTATGGCTATTTTTAAAAGAAGGGTGTCTGCGCTGCTAAATTTAATATCTAATTATTAAGCAATTATATCTTACGATATGTAGCATAACACACTTCTAGCTCTATAAACATTATTGCACTTATAAAAACTGTTATTATTAGGAAATTTGAAAAAAAAATTCATAACTATTCATCATGATTCCACTCAGTACAATAATATGCTTATAGTAGATTTTATTTCACTAAGTTCTAAGAGAAAATAATCAAAGTTTTTCCTTACGTTCCTAATACTGTCATACAATAATTGTATATCATTCTCATTTTGACAAAAGAAAAAAATTACTATGCAAAATTCATTCATTGTTGTTTTGTATTGTAGTAAAAATTGGTTTACTAGAAAATATGTATTAGAATAAATATACTTTAAATAATTGTATGTAGCATCTTAATAGAAAGAAATAATAAAAGATTATTATTATTTTCTGTTTTGATTTCTTTTTTGTGTGTGGTTTTATCTGTTTATTGAGAAAAGAGATTTAATTTTATTAGTTTCATACTCTGGTGAATTATGTTATTCTGTTAATATTAACTCTTAATTTTTAAAATTTGGCATTTTACTGTTATTAGGAACGGCGATAACGTATTGTAAGTCGAAATAATTTTCTAAACAATTTTATGTTTATGAATATGTTTTATTCTTGTATTTTTATGTTACGCATATATTCAATGTCATTATAATTGAAAAACATCGTACCAAACAACATTTTGGATGAAAAAGGAAACAATCTAATAATTGTCCATCAGAATATAAGAAGCATGAGGAAAAATTTCGACTTATTCATATTAGAAATATTTTCATGCAAACCTTTACCAGATATTATTATTTTAACTGAAATTTGGATTTATGAAAATGAAAAAGATTTATACAGTTTACCTAATTTTACTATGATTGGCAATTATAACGAACATTACAGGGCTGGTGGAGTAATGATTTATATTAGAGTTGAAGCTATAGAAGGTGTAAGTGTTTCTTCGGAAAAAATATTGTCTGCGGACATTCTAAAGTTTTCCTTTTTGGCTTATAAACAACGTTTTTCTGTATTGGCAGTGTATAGATTACATGAATCGAGTGTAGTAAATTTTCTCAATGAATTTGAACAATACCTTGACCGTTATTGTAATAAAAGAATAAATTCAAATTTTTTTATAATTGGAGACATTAATATTGATATTTTAAAAGATGATTTGAATACAGATAATTATAAAATTTTATTGTCAAGTTATGGGTTTGAATCTGTTATAAATGAACCCACAAGAACAGTCCGTAGTGCGGATGACTTGCACGTCGTTTCAAGCACATGCTTAGATCACGTCTATACACGAATATTGGATAAGAGCAGATTGTGTGTCTTGGGGAGCGTTGTTGAAGCGGGTATAACCGACCACAGCCTGTGTGTGTGGTGCGCGTGCAGGGGCAGGCCGGACCTGTCGTGAACGCGTCCACTGCCACCGGTAGCGGCCGTGGCACGTCGCATTGACTATCAGCTGTTGCACGGCCGGCTTGAAAATGCGGATTGGACAGCTGTTTACAACTGCATTGACGCGTCTCTTGCTTATGACACATTTGTAAACGTTTTTAAAATGTATGTCGAACAATGTTATATTAAAACAACACACATAAATAAGGGAATGAAAAAGATTAAACCGTGGGTGACAGACAAACTAATAAAGAGGATTAAACTTAAAAAATATTTATTTAAAATAGCTAAACGGAATCCAAGCAATGAAAAATTAAGAACAAATTTTATACGGTACAAAAATATTCTGCAGTTTGATATAAATAAAACAAAACAAAGTTATTACAGAGAATTGTTCCAAAATTGCAAAGGTGACAGTAAAGTGACGTGGAAAGCTGTAAATGAAGTTACCGGGCAAGGGGCTAAAGGGAGAGAAACATATGCGCTGGAAATAAATAATGTTATTGAACGAGATCCTTTCATTATAGCCAATCAGTTTAATTCATATTTTTTGGGGGTTGTTAGAGATTTGATTTCTGTAGAGGAAAACTTTATTGATACCTTTCCTCAAAATATCGTACATTTTTTTTTAAGGAAAAAATAGAGTTATCGTCTATGTTCTTTGAACCCGTTACAATGTATGAGCTGGAGAAGATTGTAAGTTCGTTAAAAATAAATAAATCGCCTGGAATTGATGGTTTAAGTACTAACCTAATTAAAAACGTATTTTCAAAAATTTCAGAATTTATTTTTGATAAATTTAAGTTTAACAAGTGGCATTTTCCCAAATCAATTGAAGGAAGCAGTTGTGGTGCCTTTACATAAAAAAGGCCCTAGTACTAAGTGCAGCAACCATAGGCCTGTGTCCCTTCTCTCGACCTTCTCCAAAATATTTGAAAAGGTAGTTAAGCAGAGACTGGTTAAATATCTTTCAAAAACTGAGTTTTTAAGTAAAAATCAATTTGGGTTCAGAAATGGGTGTGTAGTACGGAATCTGCTTTGTTACATTTTATGAGCAAGGTAGAGCATGGGATGAATGATAATAAAAAAGTAAGTGGGATATTTTTGGATATAAAGAAAGCATTCGATACGGTAAATCATGAAATATTATTAAATAAAATGTATAATTGTGGAATTAGAGGTGTCGTGTATGACTGGTTTTGCAGCTATTTAAAATCGAGAAAACAGAGGGTTAGAATAAATGGACTTTTGAGTGATTTTGGGAAAATTGAGCACGGAGTCCCACAGGGATCGGTTTTGGGCCCGATTTTGTTTTTGATTTACATAAATGACCTTTGCAATGCTAAGTTCAAAGGATATGTTACATCATTTGCTGACGACACTGCCTTGTGTTATATTGAAAATAGTCGTGACGATGTAGAGCAGCATATCAATTTCGATCTGATATTGTTGAGGTGGTGGTTCCAAGTAAATAAGATGGTGCTCACTCCAGAGAAAACAAATTATATACATTTTAGCCTAAGGGGAGAAAAAACAACTCAAAATCCGTTAGTGTACAGATGTTTAAAACTGCTTAGAGGTTCCAACGTTTTGTGATGATTTTTGTTTCAAAATTAGGGGGGTTGATACTATTAAGTATCTGGGAATCGTATTAGATAGGGAACTAAATTGGAAACCACATATAGCAATTTTGAAGGGAAAATTGATGAATAAACTTCGTATTTATAATTTTCTTAGACAACTATGCCCATCTGACGTACTTCGCACGGTTTACTTTTCTTTAATTCATAGTAGGCTTGATTACGCTCTCTCCTGCTGGGGCGGAACGTATATCACAAATTTAGGAACATTAATAACAATACAAAAGATTTTTATAAGACTAATGACCCAAAGCTAATTTTAGGGAACATTCTTATCCCTTATTTGTAAGCATGAACATATTACCCCTTCGTTATATGTACATTTATAAAGTATTAAAATTGTTTTATATGAGAAGTGGTAATGCTCTGAAAAATGTAAATAAAGCAGAAATGAGATTAAGAAATGCAAATAATTTTTGTGTACCAAAGCCTCAAAAAACACATTTTACAAAAAATTTTTCTTTTATAGCTCCGAGGACATATAATTTACTGCCGGAATTAGTCAAAAATAGTAGGAACATAAATATATTTTCTAAAAAAATTAGAGTATGGTTGATAGGTCAAAATGATATTGAGTATATGTTTAAGATAATAAATTAGTGTATGGTTAGTCTTATCTGCTAAGTCATAAATATATTTAAATAGACACGGTAGAGCATTATAAAAAAATTATTTATAATATAATATTTAATGTTACATGTATAAAGCCTAACATTTTAATATTGTAAGTCATGCATAAATCCTTTTTATATAATACAGCACAATAGTTATAATAAATTTAAACTTTGAAACATACCTAATAGTACATTATTTACTACATAAGCTACAATAACTCATTTTTATAATTTCATTTTTGCTCGTTTCCGCAATTTTTATTTTTTACCCTTTTTGTATATAGTATCCCAAACACAGGCACAGCCTTATGGGGTACCTAAATTTCCCTTATTGTATAAATTTATTGGCCTAATTATAGGTTTAAAAAAAAGAAAGAAAAACCTAAAAGGATGTAATCTGCTTTTTATATTTTATTACTCTAAGTACATAAATTAGAAATAAAATAACTGGAAAACATTTTTTTGTATTTGTTATTTACTGCTATTGTAAATACGTTATGTAATAGTATTATTTATTACTAAGCACTGGCAATAATATTTGTTTTTAATATCCAGTTTGTTATTTTGGGGAAATAAATGATTTATTATTATTATTTATTTATTATTATAATAATTCAATTGATTCCATTTTGATGTTTTTCTTCTATTTCAACTGAACTAAACCTAATTTAGTAGTCCATATCTTCCTATTGTTGTCCGGTCCCTGTCGATGTCAGCGTATGATTTGATCTTGATCACGGTGTTCTCCTGTGACTTCCCGGCGAAAAACTTGTCATGTCTGCACCACGGAAATACGTAGCTGATTTTTCGACACTTTTGTTTCATCTTGGCCAGAAACTGTTTGTGGTCGGGTGAAATTTTCAATAGCTAAGTGACATAGCTTTTGTAACTATAGAACTTTAAAGAAAGAGGTCCTTAATTAGTAAGTTAGACGAGGATTATAAACTACATATTAATTCTAGCTAGCAGGAAATAAAAAATTTTCAACTTCAGCATGAAGTGAAAAACTGTAGTAACAAAGCTTCATGGAAAAAATTAAAAAACAAACATTGGGGAAGAAAGTAATGGTAGAACTTTATACGGTCAGCCAAGAAATCCGAAAATTATTGGTGAGTGCAGCAAAGGAAGGATTACTATGAAGGGACTGGTATCATCTGGTGCAGGAATGCTCCTACTATACAAGCAAGCTAAAAATATATTGGTCACCCGTGAATTGAGTGGAGGGACATATGATATTACTACATTTATCAGTTTCATAAACGTAAATTCAAAATACGAGAATATAAAGACCATTGACCAAAAGTATTCAAGATAAATAAATGATAAATTGGCAATGGTCAATAATTATATAAAAACAATTCTGTTGGAATTGTATCAAGTACCTCTCATTAATTTTAGTACTTTAAAAAGCATCTTTTCAACCACCAAGTCTTACATCTCAATTGCAACGGCCAAAACCATTAGTCCTATAATAATTAATTGATTCTTTTTTTCAAACACTACAAGTTGAGTGAGAAATTCTACACTGAAAGTATCAAATTGTAGTCTATCTATGTCAGACTTAAAGATATATACGTGAATTGTTATAAGGAATTGCAAGGAATCTATTAGCCTAGTTGGTTCTAAATAAAGAGAGGGTAGGCTTATGTGAAGTAGTTATTATTATATGAGTGGGTGTTTTAGGTATTAGGATTATCCTTGCTGATATTGTGACGGCTGGGAGGCAGGGTTGTCAATTTTGAGTTAATAGTTTAAATTTGGGGATCTCCAGAACACATCTGGCTCGAGTGGAATTGGATTCCTTTGTGGTTATCTCTGACACTTGTACTGACAGGTACCCATGAGAACTACAAGCGAAAACCACTAATGTTTTTAACTCTGTTCTACGTACATATTATGTAAATTATTTCTCTTTAGACCTTATATTTAGATGAGGACTTACTACTGTTTTTACTACCCGTTTGTACTGCATAAGTTTAAAGTTGTAATCAAGAACAGGTTATATACCGCATTTTAGAATTACTAATGCAAAAGGTAAAATGATGGGTATTGAAGTAAATCATCTACTTTATTAAACTTTGGCTTTTCTTCAAACAAATATTATGTTTTATTATCCACCCATTAGAACAGATGACAAAAAATTGGGGAAGAGTTGTTGAATATTTGTTGTAATATTTTAACTTATATTACAACTTTCGTTGGGTTTAGCCGAGCCTCCACCATCATTTGCAGTTGATAGGGGAGCGGTTAAGATTGATAGCAGAGAGTGGTTATATTGCATTGGCTTAATAGGTAGCGCGCCGTTCCCCTTATAAATTATTTGGGATATTAAGAACGTGCATTTTGGAAGGTTGGCAGAAAGGATTGGGGTTGTTGGTAAACCGCTGGGTTGAGTGTTCTTAGGCTTGTTTATTTCGTTTGGGATGATCGTGTTTGAGTTGACCCAAGAGAGTTGGAAGTTTAATTTTTATTTTGAATGATGATTATTTGTGTTTTGCTGTGAATGTTTAAAATTATGTCGGTGTTTAAGTTTTGTAAACCACCGTATCCACTGATTCCCATTCTAAAGAATCTACTGTTGGTATATGATTTGCTGCTGATGCACTTCTTGATTTTGAGACGATGTTTCAAGATTAAATAATAACTGGGAGTACAAGATTGTTATCATTTGAAACTTTTACTCCCATATTGCCGTAGTATCTTAGTTGATAGTCAGTCAGATATTTAGGCGTCTAAACCGAGTTTTGAGTGTTTTGATGTGGAGGCTCTTATTTGTTGTACCGGGTCGTTTGAGAAAGAGTTTGTAATGGAAATTATATTATCGACCCCTTGGAATTCCTGCCTTTAAGTCTGTGCTTAAAGGACTATTTGAAGTCGGGTCGGTATGAATCATCCTTAAAGGTACTAATCAATGTGAGCGTTCGTGCCTAGGGTTTTCTGATTCGCCTTCAACTGTTTTTGAACTGGACAAATTATCTATCACAGCTCGTAGTGTTCCTTTTGCTGATCAATTGAGAAACGAGAGGTTTTGATCTATTGGACTAGACCCTGTCTAATTGTATTTTGATCTGATGCACCGATGAGTATCCTATTATATGATAGACGGCAACCTCTACTGCCCGGAGGATTCTTCCTAGGGTTATTTTTAAATCAATAGAACCTTTCCATTAAATGCATTTTGGGGTGGATTTAGTACAGAAGAGCAACTTTAAGTTTAATAGCCGAGTATTGGTTCCTATGGCTGAGTGTAACACATACAGGCGTCAAGTCAGGGAGTTATATTGTGAGATGTAACGAGCTGTAGTGGATCCGTTATGTGTTCTTCCTCTTTGTTAGTAAGAGGCTCTTAGGGATGTGTGCGAATGATTTCCGGATGTTCTGACTGCCAAGTTGAGGATCACTCACCTGCTGGAGTATGAGACCCGTCTCATTGGCACTCAGTCTGTACAACTTTGATCATCAGAAGTCAGGAAAGAGTAGAATCGTACGTCTACCGGTTCCGTTTTGTGCTTTCGATTGGGAATGCAAGAGTCGCGTTTATCCATTGTTTGGCCTTAATCATTTCTATCATCAGATTTCCCTTAAAAGGAATTCAGGTTTCTGACAAGTTTTCTGTCCATTGGAGCATATATCAATTAATCAGAGTTCCTGTAGTCTTAGCCGTGGGAGGCCAAATCTTAACCCGCCTCTTGGACGATATTTTACATGATGGGAAGTATAATTTCGTCTTTAACTACCTTCATGATCGTTTGGTATACAGTGAGAATTTTGAGGAAAATATGCAACACCAGATGGAAGTCAAAATCAGGTTAGGTGAAGCTTTACAATCAGTCCCTAAAAATATAACTATATAACATATGAAAATCTAGTTCTTGGTTCATGTGATATCTTATAGAGGCTTATGTATTGATTCTGCCAGTAAAAAAGGTACTCAGGTACTCATCTCTGCCCAAAGATAACCCAATTCATTGGGATGGTAATTTTATACCTCAGGTTTATTCCCAATGCGGCGAAATAAGTTGCTCTAACGAAGAAAGGTATTAAGATTGGATTTTTCAAGATTCAATAGACTGAATTTTATCGTTTTAAGGGGGCCATAATTCAGCCTCTGTTGATTAAGTTTCCGTTGTAAACAAAAATGTCATTATAAAAACTGATGCTTTCCCCTTAACACTGGCGTGTTTCTCTCCCAGAAATGTATTGTGTCAATAAGCCTATACCTCTCAATTGCAGGACCCTGTCTTATCAAGAGAAAAAAACTGCAGTACCGTAGGAACACCTAAACCTTCTCCTTGAGACACATACTCGATTTCAGGCTCTTTCCTGTCCTGTACATCCTTGTCAGCTGAAGAAAAGTGGTCTTCGGGTAATCAAGATGTCTGCCCATAAGTTACAAGTCCAAAATATACGTAGTCCGTATAACGTAATTAAAGATGCCTTGTTCCCTCCGCATTAATTACCTGACAAGAAAAGTTACAAAATCTGTTGACACTTACGCTGTCATGTTGAAATTTACCTTGGCTTTTGAAGACATTATTTGTCAACAATTGAAATATCCTAAACTGAGCATCTTTGTAGGTAAGCTTCAAAAAGGGGGAACCCACCTCTTATCTTCTGATCAAAGGTGCCCTCTGTTGTCGCTCTGATAATGAGGAGATCCCAAATTGGTGTGTCTCTTCAGCTTATACCTATGGTATTCTCTTATTTTATTCCTCTGCTGTGTGTGGCCATTTTAGAATTTTAAAAACCATCGGAAATATTCGTAAGATTTTATTTTGAAGAATGTTACTGGTTACAAGTTACGTTACACGTTCATCTTTATTTATTGTTCATTTCCTAAGAGATAAAATAGTTGACACTACCGTCATATTGCAAGGTAGACAAAATCCCTAATTTATGAGAGGGCGGAAACAAATAAATACAAACAAATTGAATTGGAAACAAATTGCCTATAGACGAGATGAAATGTGAATAGAAGAATATATTAGAAAAAGTTAAGAGATTATTTAAATATTCTACCTGTTTAATAATTACAAAATATCCCGTTAGAGTAAAGTGTAGTTTTAGTATTCAGAATAAGACTCCTTGCTATCATTTAAATGGGTTAAACCAACAATTCAAAGTTCTGTATACAATTAATTATCACTGAAGTCCATGAATGTTATAATTTAATAGACCAATTGTGATACCAACCGTTCCAGCTATCCATTACTCTTATAATCACAACTCTAAATTTTTATCCTCATTAAAAAAAAATTTTGGTAAAATCTGATCTAATTTCTTTATTTCATGTAATATTTACATCCCATTGTAAATAGAAAGGATGTTACCCGTTGCTTGTTTTTTTTATAATGAATTAATAGCACATATGCTGGGGCGCTACGCTGACAGTTCACCACACGTGCTTTATCAAAAACGTGATAAAAATACGGTAAAATTTTCTCGAACATATACAAGTTTAGTATATGTATATATATATATATATATATATATATATATATATATATATATATATATATATATATTTATCAATTACAAACTTACAAACGAATGGTTGAGTACAGGAACTTAGGACAATGACCTCTGCAATATCACAGAAAATTAAAACATTAGAGGTCTCCCTTTAGCACTTCGATGGATAGGACTCGTCCTCATTAGGAAGTATTTTACTCACCATACCTGAATAGAAGATAACATAAGCGAAACTTGTATCGCCGTGTACAAAATAATCTCATTACTTTTCATCACTGACTCTTTGCTACTTTTACAGGAGCTTAGAACAATGTCTTCAGCAGTATTATGTACTATTAAAGGATTTATCTCAGCAAAATAAAACATCAAAGGCCTCCATTTAGCACTTAGATGGATAGGAACGTCATAATTAGGAAGTATTGTACTTCCCAAAACTGAATCAAAAATGACATAGGCAAAACTTGTATCACTGAGTACAAAATAACCACAGCACTTACTGTAAAATACATATTTCACTTAGGTCTCATCATTGGTTCTTCGGTACCATTAGAATAAGAATGATACCATTACTAATGAATGCAAAATATTTTATGTATTCTAAGTTACAACCAGAAGGTAATTTCTTACAGTAATAATTCTATACGGTACATGCGTAATTTAATAAATTCATTATTTCCTCATAAAATAAAATAGTTTAAAACTTTCTTCATTAATTGAATCAGATTATTTAAAAATTTGTATTTAACGCGCTTTATAAATATCCTTCATACATTTCACGAGATGACTCCGCGTTATTGCTAAGCTATCAATGAGACTCTCCACAAAGCAAAATGGAAGGACTGTTGAAGAAATGCGCTCATAAGAATGTAATTTATTCTCCGTTGTAATAAGGGCAGAAGAGTAATGGGCTCTTTATTGTTAAAGCGTATTCATTTAGTTTCATGAAACAGGGCATTCTTTGCAGAAACTGAGTAAAGAATAACTAAGCAAATTACAATTTGTACTTTTATACCGGAATCCTTATATAATATATATGGCAGTGACTGTAATTCAGAACACTGTTAACATATTATAGAATAATATTTAGTGTTTACGTGTATTATGTATAAAAATTTTGTAGTATCACAAAGGCTGAAAGCTTTATGATGGCGCTAATTATAGATTGCTTAAAGATTACTTCAGTACCATATACAGGCTGTCTCAGTGTTATTATTTAACTACGGTTTTTAAAACTTATTTATACGATAAATGCAACGACTATATTTATTTTAATGACGTCTCGCTACCAATCTTTTAGCTACACCCCCTAACGAAGTTTAAGTAGCTGCACGAAAGTCGGTGCAGTTGCACATGATTTCTCAATAAGAATCACATCATATTCAAAAGAGTCTATTCCAAGCAAGCTTGTAGATAAATAACACAAAAGCTTGCCTCAAAGCTTATCTGTGAGGAGCATTAAATACTGAGGTAAAGAATTATATAAGCTGAGTGTTGATTTTACTTGCAAAATTAGATAGCCTACTATAGTAGAGAAACTATCAAAGCCGAAGATGAAATTCCTTGATATGCTAATAATGTAAAGGACGAGAGATAAGCAGTGTAAAAGAGGAAACCATAATATAAAAAGAGGGTTTTTTGTGGCTACAGTAAACCGAACAAACTTAAGAAACATTTTAACGTTTCCAAAAAAAAAAATTCTGCTGATAAATTGCTTAAATCAATACATTACATAAACGTGCGAAAATCCTTAAAAACAATGATAAATAAAGAAAACACAAAAATATTATGTATAAAGCATTAATCTTTTTCAAATGAACACTTCTAGGAACGGAATATATATCCAATACTGCACATGAGATTATATTGTGTTGTTCTAAAATGGAAAGAGCTAGTGTCATAAAGATAGTTGCTATATCATTCACTGAGCATTAAGTATAATATAGTATGAGTACGATATCATAAAAATAGGACAGATATAGCGGATTTATCAATATTATTAAAGTAGAGTGAAAATGGGGTATAAGTCACACCGAATTAACTAAAATGTTCTTTAGTTCTGTTTAGTCTGAAATCTTTACGTGAACTATGAATATATGACCTATCTTATATATGCAGAAAATCATAAAAATTGGGATTTATTATTACTACGTATTTCTCTATTAAATATGCGGTCTTAGTTACAGATTCGTGGGCGATATTTAACAGGAACTATCGAAAAGTCGAGAATATAAAATTTAGCAATGTGTATAGATATTTTGTTTATGCTAATCCATGTATGCTTTTTTGTAATTTCAATTTAAATTTTTTTAACTAAGTCACATTACACTTCGTCTCCAATCCCTTTCCCAGCAAAACACGTATGGACACATCAAGTAAAATTTCATGTGCAGTAGAAAAAGAAACAAAAAGCCTCAAAAATGACGTGTATGAGATTTCTGGTACTACTGGCTACGATGTTTTACTGATACTTCAAGAGGAGAAGAAGATTAAAGAGCTACATAAGGCAATCTAATATTGAGTCAATAATCAAAAGCTTAAGTAACACACTCGTGCACTAATACAAAAGAGCAGTAACACATCGTTTTTAGGCCTTCAATCTGATTTTTTCCTCACGTTAATAACAAAAATATCACATAGCTACAATCTAGGTTAAAATACAAAAACATCATACCGGAGTGTTGTGTGACACACACAAGTTCGGATTTACAACAACCATGTTGTGTGTCAGTTCCACTGTGCTCAAGAAGTACTTGGTTAACAATTGTTTCACGTATTATCAAAATACCTACATCAAGATTACGCTGCTCCACATCTTATTAACAATCCTTTTAATGACAGTAACTGAAAAATTAGAAATTCCTTTGCAAATATTTGATGTTAGACCTAACGGACTCCTCGTCAAATAAAATGGATTTGTACATAGATGTAATCGCGCGCAGCTACGGTTACTTCCTGTTGCTTTTATTTTGTAGAAGTATATTGCTGTGGTAACTAATGGGTAATCATTTTCATCTAATAATATACGTACATACTGAGGAATGATAGACTTGTTTAGTAATAATTGCAATATAAGAACAATCCAGTCACTGATTTCTTTAAACTATTTATTGGAATCTAGCCGTCTATATAAAATTATTTAAAATGTACAAGTTAATGATATTCATAATTGAATTTCAATTAGATTAGAATGTTTACAAATAATGGAAAACCTTGATGTTATAATTATTCATATAGGACATATACTTAGTTAATATCAAACTGTCTTTAAAAGTTTTAAAATGTGTTTAAAAAATGAATTTATTATTTGCAATTATTGAAACAGGTAGGTGTCAATACATCCATATATCAGTGATTCACATATTAACAAACAATTTATTTCAATAACTTCAGTTCTTTTAAATGAAACTAAACTCATTCACATGTATTTATAAATACTAGTTCATAATTTACACATTCACAATAAAATTCTAACGAACATAACAATATGTGCATGATTTTATTACCGAGCCTAATAATAGAACACCAAATTATATATCTAAGTAATGGATATTTTGACCTACATTCTCACGCATTGTCATTATCCTAAGTTAGAAAACCTTCAGCAAATAAACTGGAGGAAGGAAAAGAAAGACTTATTGGACAGCCAAACTCAATATATCGCCGGTAAATGTATTGCAGATAGCCCTTGTTGTGGCAGAGATCTCGTTATAGATTAAACTGCTACCTCTAACCGTCTTCATTGCGCATTGATTCTTCAGTATTACATTTAATATCAAATGTGTTCTTCTTATCAGATAAAGCAGGTTAAACAATATTTATCTTTGTATACTCTAGCGTAGTTTAAACAGTTGTGCATATACATTCGAATAAACTCGATTATTCAATGATACAAATCAGGAGGAAGTACATGTGTATATTCATAATTCATTTGAATTCCATCGTCACTCAGACATATTGTAATCAGCAAGACTTACTACGCAGTGTTACAAATACTAATATTTAATTTAGTACTCAATTTTAATTGTAGTACTTTTCACTTAATTTGTTTTTTAATATATATCCAGTATTTCATTGTAGTAAGTAATTAATAGAATAGTTCTAGTGAATCGTGAAAGGACCACTCCTCTTCGTCATTAGTTACTGTATAATTGTTATTCTTGAGAACATTATGTTTTATTAGTAGTCTAATTATATAAAAGGTATTAGTACGCAACACCATGTGTCGCATAACGAGCTTTGTTGGGGCATAAAAATGTTCAAGTCTACTGATCAGTTCGATGCAAAACAGAAATTACGTTATCTTACAAAGAGATAGGCTTCAATGACGTTTAGCCAAATTCCACAGTTGGAAGTGCATCATCAGAGAACGCATTCGTATTTATTTACATATAATGTTTCATGCAATGCCTTAATCTAGTTATTTAGCTACACTATAAATTGAAAAATTTGCTTATTAAGTTAGATTTCTAAATGTCTAAATAATAAAATAAATCTTGTAGCTTACTTTTATTATTGACTGTACACTCTCTCCAACTGTGGACTTTACTTTCTGATTCTGAAGTTTCAATTTCAAAAACATATGCTTAACGTGTAGCTCCATGGCCGCCTTGTATTTTAAGTTTCACGAATCTCTGTCGAGTGAATCATAATATTCATGAACCACTACACATTTGATCAACATTAAGTGTATACATTTGTACAGGCACGGTGTATACTGTTAATAATATTATACACTAAAAGTTAAACAAAACAAAAAGTAAAATAGTCTTTCTCACTATTGTCGTATCTGAATAGTGTACGTGAGGATTTACAATTTTATAGTACTGCGTTGAACGCTCTTGTCCTCTACCAGTGGATAGTTTCTTCTAAATTGTAAAACACTCATTTTCTATTCATAAATATAATTGGAAGGTCGATCACGAGCTTGAATGATTCAGAAGTCTAAGAACATAAAGGGGAAAATGTTTATTGTGTAAACTTCTTTACCTCTTCTACAACATGTTTCTTCTAGCCCTCATTATTTCAAAACGTCAACACTCATTATAGCATTGACGTCATTGCCACTGCCGTCTTCACTGCTACCATCACCGTCACTGTTGTTGCTACATAGCTATAAGCAGACCATTTTAATTAAGCTTCTATTGTTAAAGCTATATTTTTGTAAACGTAAGCTATTATATTTGGTATTAAATATTATTTTTGAAAGCAAATATTTTTTGAATTGGAATAAATTAAGGTTGCCTTAGAATAATAAATTTATAGAATTGTATAATTAATTATTTTGTTTGGTATTAAACCATGGTAATTAGCGTCTTTTCTTCTTTTGGTTATTTAATTAGAAAACGAATGGAAATGGTGACACTGAGTTCATTTATCTCATTTTCTGAAGCTGAATAAATTATTATGGTGTTGTAATCGTTATTATAAGTGTGTAAAAATCAAAGCGTAATGCCTTTGAAAAGTTGTTATTTAATTTTTGAAATGTTCGATACCACCAAGAAAACAATCTCCATTAAAGTTAATGCGACTGATGATCATTTTATTTATAGAGGAGATTCCTTTATGGATTTAACGAGAAACTAGGTTGTATACTTATTAAATTGCAAATTGACTCTCAGCTCGCTGACTGTGTTCTCAATGAATGAATTAGCCTTGCCACTGCAAATAGCGCGTGTAACTGATAAGAATCCATCGATACCTGATAGACAAACGTCATGAGCATGTGTCAGCTGTCATGTTACTCAAATTGGTAATTCTATTAAATAAAATAGCAGCAGATGTTCAACTTACCAATTACTGACAGCTTACTGAAAACAAAGTGAATTTACAGCACCTGATAAATGTATGTTCTTCTGAACGGTTAAACTTAAATAAGCCGTTAAACATCACTGCCGCTAAATACTTGATTTTACTATGAACTTGTAAGAGCGATATTACTCAAGTAATAGATTGTAAACTCTCCATATCAATCAAGTGCTCGACTTCCCAAGAATTCCAGCCGCATCCCTTAAACACGTAATAGAATTTATTATCTCCTTCGCCTGGGACATTAACAAATACGTGATTGTCTATAGTTTTTAGATTTAATACCATTGTTTGTATAGCAATTCACATGTTAGGTTATAGTATTTTGAACATCTACTACTATATAATACATAGTTCTGATATTATATAGTTAAAAGTATTTAATAACTATGTTCTATGCATGTGTATATCTTTATGTCATATAAATATTTGTATTGATTGATAGATGATATTTATAAGCATACTACAAGAATAACAGATATAAATTTAGATAACTCGATAAATAAATATTATAATTTTATTCGATATATAAATTCGATAGGATAAAAAAATTTACATATTGAACAATAACTCAAGGAGAGTAATTACTAGGAAGAGCCAAAATCTCTCTCTCTCTCTCTCTCTCTCTCTCTCTCTCTCTCTCTCTCTCTCTCTCTCTCTCTCACTGTGTTTAACTTATTTCTATTACGAGAATAATAGGATTTCTTAGCCATCATAATCTGAGACCAAATTTATAATAATTTAATATATATATATATATATATAATATATTATATATATATATAATAATAATATAATAATAATAATAATAAGGTGTTAACGTCACAGGTGTATTCAAACACAATTATTATGTTATTTTCTAATCATGTAATAATAATAAGTTGTCAAGTACAAAAAGCATAATGATTTATCGTATGTAACAATTTAGTGAGGATTATAGGCATTATCGTCTTCTTGAAACAAAAATAGGAAACAATAAACTATAGAGTAATACATATATTCGTTATTAAAATACATATAAGTAAATGTATTTGAGAATTATTTATAAATATTATTTTCTTATGCATCTTTGTTGTTTAAAATCTCACGCTTATCAAACTTCTGTTAACAGAATTAACGTTGCATGACTTCATTCTTCATTTTGACATTAACTATAATAGTTCACTTAAATCTGACTTAATATTATACAAGTACCTAGATAAATTCTAATTGGATTTGTGTAGAATAATCCAAATAAAATTATTATTGTATAACTCTGGTCACTGGGTTTAACTTTGGTTTCACAAATAGCTTCCATACTTTGCCAACACAAAAGGTCACTTCCGACCACCTCACCTTTCAACCACGACGCTCTAACCAGTATATAAGAATATAACATTATATTTCTGTTTTATAAAATCGGTCTATTTTTATAAATATACGTGGTTGATGAATAAAAAACATCAGTTTTGAAATAAAAAATTACGAGTTAATATAAAAACTTCCCTTTATGTAAATCTGAAATCCATAACTATTTTCAAATTTTTATATATGGTTGCTAAACAGATTCAATCGCTTAAAATATGTTACAATGGTCTTTGAAATACCCGCGTTGAAAAATTCTCCTGTCTGTGAATGTACCATCCAGTCAAGGCGTTTTATATTCATTCGTGTTTGTAGAACCAATGGTAAACAATCCATTGCTTTGTGTTTGAAAAAAGGGCTGTATGTAGCATAGTAAAAACCTCCGATTATATTTTGATCCTCTAATTTGAGCTGTGTGATGTCGAGGGTTTTCATGAACAATTAGAAAACTACATGTGTGAAAGCCACGATCTTATTGATCTTATTCTTTTCAAAGTGCTCAAGTAGGCTTCAGAAGTTATGGTTGTATGACGTTCCATAAAATCAATTAGAACATTCTCTTAGCATCCCAAAAAAACTGTAGGCATTAATGTCCTTGCCGATAAATTGTGAAGGGCACTTTTTGGCTTGATAAAGTATTCAATTTACTGTAAACCTAGTTTTGATAAAGGTCAAAATGGTATCAAAAGAGTTATAACTATTACATGACAATATTCCATCACGTTATCTTGAAACACGTAAAACAAAACGTGAGACATGGTAATAAATGTTAAATCAGTGTCCGCTGACCACACAAATGCCCTAAAGAAGTAACTTTTACTCTGTTTATCTACTTATTCGGAGATGATACCACAAAACCATTCCTCTATTGATATTAAGAAAACACAGTTTTGTTTGCTTAAGTAGTGCATCATGGCTCTCAACTCCTTGACCACGACAACACAGCTGGTTATCTACCATTTAAAATTTTTATATGAACCTTATGATACTATTTATATATAGGTCCCTTATGTGGTAATATGGGCATCTTTCTAATTTGGAAACAGGCGTCATTGTTGATGAAGTTAGAATCATAAATGATGATTTGGGGTGATTTTAACATTCACATCTGGGGTTATCTGGTTTCATTGTTGTAGGACCTACGTAATAGTTTTTCACATAATAGAGTTACTTGTTCTAAAGCCAATTGGTCGTCATGTACAAATAATGCCAGTCACTGAAGCATGTGTTGGCCAGTCAATGAAGAAAACATGTACAGCAGTTTTATTATAGCTGCAAGACCTCTCAAATTGATCTTTAAATAAGAAACAATGACAATATATTATATAAAGGGGAATTGGAGGTACTTTCAATAATTTGGGGTAAGAGAACTGTTGATGGTACACTAATTTAGTATTAATAGTGTTAAGATTTATTGATACATAAAGCTTCTCAAAATTGTAGTTTTATTTATCATTGTATAGCCTAAGATAATGAATTAATCTAAACTTCCCAGTATGCGGTACTACACAGGGAATGTTAACATTCTGTTTAAACGATCTTAAGTCATAATTTTCACATATGTATAAATATTGAGAAAGTTTCAGTTTTTATTAAATTTATTCCACATTTTCCAGGGTGAAATTATTTTCATAATTTATTATGTACCTGCTTTTGAACTCAATCCCATTTTTCCTGAACATTAACGCAGACTATTTACTTAGCTGGTTTATTATAATCACATGGTTTATTCAAAACTTAGTACATGCCTGTACTCTTTGCGACATCTTACTTAAATTTTAAATATTGGGCCCCTTAATGCGTTACGTTCATATTCCGTCCGCGCTGTCGTAAGATTTTATGTTTTTTTAAACGGAATCACTGACTTCGATCAATAGCGTTTTGTAGATACAGGAGGGAGACATTCGCTTGATATGTGGTTTGAGGGAGAGGGAGAGCCACAGGGAGTTTTTTTGTGACAACAGCTATCTTTATGTTCTCTCTTTATACATTTTTTTATCACTTTATTTAGTTTCAAATTCTATATATCACCATTAAAAAATCATCACTGTTCTACCCTTCATAAATCTAAACCACACCTTAATATATATATATATATATATATATATATATATATATATATATATATATATATATATATATATATATATATATATAAAAGTCCCTTAAATAGCATTACCTATATTATTTTTCAAGCATCGTGCAGTAGATAGAAACTGTACCAGCCGACATTCTTTTATATCCAAGTTAAATAATAAAATTATTTTACTTTCTTAACGTGATTTCAAGCTCAACACAGTTGGAATGAACACAGCTATTTATAATAACTAAATAAAACAGTCAATTATTTTAATCTTGACTACCTTCATAGTAGGCTATATTACGTTAATCAAATTTGACTTACAATGAAATAGTTAATGACGATAAGGAAAGTTTAGATTGAATTTTATTAGGAAGGTTGAGATAGTAAGCATACATGAGCTATTGACCGTGGCAGAAAAGTGAATATTCTACCACTTTCGAGGTCTCAAATCGTTAGCTACTAAGGTCATCTTAGATTTCTAATTTCTTACATTGGGTTAAATACCCTTAAAAAAACTATGTTACTCATTTAAAATGGGTATACTTTTTCGTTTTCCGTTAAAGTCTGAGTGAGTAGTAAGATGATAAATAGTGTCACCCAATAGGGCTCAAGTCAGATAACTTATAAAAAGAGGACCTAAGAAATATGGTTTTGATCTTCTATCATTGCAGGCAAAAAATCATATTTCCTACTTCTTTATAGCATATAATTTAACATTAGATAGTAATTCCCATCTCTGATTCAATTATTTTTGTTGGTAATGTAAAAATATTGTTCATGTTTCATTATTGTTATGAAGCCATGTATAAACGATTACGTTCTCACTATATTTTATTCAAGGACATAAAAATTATATTTTAAAGTTAATGTTGGTAGCATCTAAAGCTAAAATAACTAAAATAAAATTAATATTCTTTGATATTCTTATTCTCGTACAAAGTTTGGTGTGTGATCTATAATAATCTTACACTACTTGTTTTGAAAAAATTAGAGATCATAAACACTGTAAATAAAATACTAACTGTTGTAAAAAAATGTGGATATAGTAAAAATTAAGAATATATAGTATTTGTGACACTACCTACCAAATTATTCCTATAGACTAATTACTTTTATTTTATTTTTTACTGTTATTAATTACTATTACTTGTTAATCAGCCATTTTGGAACTTCAAACTACAATTAAACTAATTACATCAAACACTTCTGTGAATTATACAGAGTTCTGGTAACACAATGAAAGATCAGGAACCGCCACCGTAGTGTATCGTTAGTTATCGGGAGCGGCTTGTCTCCTGAGAATTTAGCCTGATATCCGCAATCTCTTTCTTTGCAGCAGGAATGGTTTACGCATTCACAATCTGATAGTTACCAACACAATATTTCCACTCTTAAGCGTAATACGCGGATATGTGTATATGTAGGGGTTGTTCTTGTTTGGCATACATTCTCGTACACTTGATCACTCGGTATCTACGGTAACGGTATTATCTCTAATACAATTTTGCAAATAGAAAATATCCTCTAAACAAAACAGGTTAATTATACAACACAACGAGTTTAATTTATAAAATTCTTTCCATCTTTTTAACCTTTTTATAAGAGTTACCTAAGCATTGTGAAGTTGTAACTCGTTTTACATTTTTAGTTTTTTTACAATAATTATGTAGACTAATAAAAAAAATATTTAGTATGATATTTACTGTTGCATAAACATTTTATTCTATTTCTTTTACTTTATAAGCTATGTATATAAAGCATGCACTTGACTCTGTCATACAACAAAAGTTGTCTCACGACATTAAACGAATTTGAATAATTGTATTCCAGTATTATGACCATCTGATAATTTGATATCATTAAATTAGAGGCATTTTTAATTTAATAATAAGCTACCGTAAAATTCCTTACTCATAACATATCTTGTAGTACCAGTGTTTCATAAAAGTTTGGTTTCACATTTTCACCCACTATGTCTTTAATTGTAGATATATTGTTACGATGTGTTATTTTGAATCTTGAAATAGGTATTCTATAATTGGGTTGCTCCAATTCTTTATTACCATAATATAAGTTTTTATAAATTTGCTTTTTTTATTTTCTCAATGCATGATTTTTTAGAAACTTATTATTTTTAGAGTTCAGTGGTTTGTGTTCTGTGGCATGTCTCTCTTCTACCTTCCTACCTGTTTAAAACAAGTACCCAGGGCTATTACAGTTAAAACATATCTTTGAGCTTTGTTCAGTACCTTTCTTAGTCTCAACATGCGGAGAATATACGTAGTAAACACATGTTTTATTTAAAGAACTTGTTAAGTTGTCATTTAGAGCTACTTTTTGACTAGCTATAAATTTCTTTATTAGTGAAACGTATGTTTCTTTTCAAATTTTTTACTATTTCTTTCTGAACCTTAAATACAAGTATAACATCTCTATTCATGCAAGTTACAAAGTCCAGATCACTTATATTACACAGTAATAATGAGCAAAGCTCTTTTACACCTTAAACATATTAATATACTTTTGTAACCTAAATACTAGATCTAGTTTAATTATTTCATTTAGGCCTGCAGTGATTAAGGCAATGACTATTTACCAATATAGATAGGGTTTATTGGCATAACATTGTAACATAACATTTTATTTTCGGAGAGCCTAGGTTTCAGATTTAAAATTCAAAATATTTTTTAGCTCAGGGATTGCCAGACTATTTGGGACAGTGAATTTTGGTAAGTAACGTTCCATAGGGTTGCTTAACTTATTACATATATCTAAACACTAGACATAGTTTGATTTATAACACAACTGTTTGTAATATATATATTACACTTTGATATTTTTCCTTAGATATTCATAGCCTGTATTATGCTCACTACCCTAGGAGATGCATATAGCTCGATGAGAGATCAGAGGGAATGTGAATATCAAACAATACTACTTATCCTTAATCCTGTATTACTCTGAAACTTGAAATGTGTACAGTTTGAATATATTAAAATAAGATAATTAACTTTATTTTCAAGTCTGAAACATTCACAGAATTATTAAGGTCCAGTACTAAAAGAATGTTTGCCAAAGCATAATTTTTCTCATTGCTCTGATACTCTCATTGCATGGAAACAAAAAAAGTGTTTTTAGCTCAGAACTTTTACTGTAAGGTAAGCTCTGAGCCAAACATAAGACCGGTTCCATGCGTTCAAAGCTTGCTTGCTACTAGCAAAAATATTAGTCACCTTCTCTAGACGTCTTTCTATGTCACAGACGATTTTTACAAGCGATCACTATACTGGAAATGAAATATATGTGGAAAGCTGTACAGTCATAGAGACAACTAGCTTCTTCTATATTTTTATTTTTATTTTTATCTTTACCTATTTCTTTCACTGATGATAGGTGTTTTCTTCAATGTATGGAGTTATAACGAAACTGAATGGAAAGTGTTATGGGCATGTGGATTTAAATCATGTCCACAACATGATCGTCTCTACTGGTTGCCATACTATTTTTACGATAGTGTTAATTTGCTGTAATCAGAGGTTCCCTTATTAGTGAAGAGGATAAGCACTAGTTGTGTTAGTAGACAGGATCAGGTTATCTAAGGGGTAAGATTAGATCATTACAAGGCAAATACCAGAGAGCTTGGTAACGTTTTCTTGATGGGCAGAGAGGTCATCTTGTGGATAATGGCCTGCCTGGCCATTACCATTAACTTACATTTTTAGACATCACATTTATTTATAACCCTGAATTTTAAAACAGACTCTATCAAATAATAAAGCAGCTAATAGAAAATGTTAGGACTTAAAACCAATCAATACTTATTTAAACCTGTCATATATCTGTAACGTAATAGTAAAAATGTTCGGTTTGACGATCTAGTGTTAGTGTTCTCCACAATTCAGTTCTCACAATGTATGAAAAAAAACACTACATGGATTTTCACGTAATTTTCAATCTTGGATGTTTTAATCTGATTTAAGTTTATCTATTAATCGACTTACTATCTACAAACCTTACGTTCTTTACTACAAACACTACAAATAAAAGTCTACTGCCACAAAATAATAATTACATAAACAAATACTGCTTTAGAAATATTTATAACCAGCCGAAAAAACCCCTGTTCATATAATACTGTACTTGCTGGTCTCTCAGATAAATATCAGCCACAACCATCATTAGCGTTATTAGTTAAATTACTATATTCTGGCATATAAAATCATTAAAATCTACTCAATATGTATTTTTAAATTAATCAGTGTATATTAAATCTCAGCTGAGTATTAATCTTATGTCTAGATAATCAAAGTCGCTTTTATTCCGATCAATAATCTAAAAGTCTTACTCGATCGTCATTAGTAGGTTTTCAACTCCAAACAAAACTTTGGACTGTCGCAATAAAATGTCGGAAGAACAATCACGAACCGAAACATAACCAAGCCAGTAAAAGAAGACATAATTTGCAAACGCAAGTTTAATTGGAATTTTATACACATCACATATCTTTCTCAACAAGCTTAACCCTGTAAAGTAATTTTATTTTGTCATAATATATAATGGGAACATAATATATATATATATATATATATATATATATATATATATATATATATACATATCTATAGGTATTAAAGGTAAAGTGGGGGTACTGGCTGGGTTGTCGTTTGTTTCATAGTACCTATTACTTTATTGTTTTTCCCTCTGGAGCAACCTATCCTTCTACTACAACCTCGTCCTGTTTTAACTAATCATTTTAAATAGCCTATATCACTTAGAGCTGTTCACAGTTCCCATTATATATTATGACAAAATAAAATAACTTTACAGGGTTAAGCTTGTTGAGAAAGATATGTGATGTGTATAAAATTCCAATAAAACTTGCGTTTGCAAATTATGTCTACTTTTTCCGGCTTGGTTTTGTTTCGGTTCGTGATTGTTCTTCCGACATTTTATTGCGACAGTCCAAAGTTTTGTTTGGAGTTGAAAACCTACTAATGACGATCGAGTAAGACTTTTAGATTAGTGATCGGTATAAAAGCGACTTTGATTATCTAGACATAAGATTAATACTCAGCTGAGATTTAATATACACTGATTAATTTAAAAATACATATTAAGTAGATTTTAATGATTTTATATGCCAGAATATAGTAATTTAACTAATAACACTAATGATGGTTGTGGCTGATATTTATCTGAGAGACCAGCAAGTAATATATGAACAGGGGTTTTTTCGGCTGGTTATAAATATTTCTAAAGCAGTATTTGTTTATGTAATTATTATTTTGTGGCAGTAGACTTTTATTTGTAGTGTTTGTAGTAAAGAACGTAAGGTTTGTAGATAGTAAGTCGATTAATAGATAAATTTAAATCAGATTAAAACATCCAAGATTGAAAATTACGTGAAAATCCATGTAGTGTTTTTTTTCATACATTGTGAGAACTGAATTGTGGAGAACACTAACACTAGATCGTCAAACCGAACATTTTTACTATTACGTTACAGATATATGACAGGTTTAAATAAGTATTGATTGGTTTTAAGTCCTAACATTTCTATTAGCTGCTTTATTATTTGATAGAGTCTGTTTTAAAATTCAGGGTTATAAATGTGATGGCTAAAAATGTAAGTTAATGGTAATGGCCAGGCAGGCCATTATCCACAAGATGACCTCTCTGCCCATCAAGAAAACGTTACCAAGCTCTCTGGTATTTGCCTTGTAATGATCTAATCTTACCCCTTAGATAACCTGATCCTGTCTACTAACACAACTAGTGCTTATCCTCTTC
Organism: Homalodisca vitripennis; assembly: GCF_021130785.1. Lineage (NCBI taxonomy): Eukaryota > Metazoa > Arthropoda > Insecta > Hemiptera > Cicadellidae > Homalodisca > Homalodisca vitripennis. Next base: position 132,294,635 of record NC_060215.1, on the reverse strand, counting down.
ACTAATAAGGGAACCTCTGGTTGCAGCAAATTAACACTATCGTAAAAATAGTATGGCAACCAGTAGAGACGATCATGTTGTGGACATGATTTAAATCCACATGCCCATAACACTTTCCATTCAGTTTCGTTATAACTCCATACATTGAAGAAAACACCTATCATCAGTGAAAGAAATAGGTAAAGATAAAAATAAAAATATAGAAGAAGCTAGTTGTCTCTATGACTGTACAGCTTTCCACATATATTTCATTTCCAGTATAGTGATCGCTTGTAAAAATCGTCTGTGACATAGAAAGACGTCTAGAGAAGGTGACTAATATTTTTGCTAGTAGCAAGCAAGCTTTGAACGCATGGAACCGGTCTTATGTTTGGCTCAGAGCTTACCTTACAATAGAAGTTCTGAGCTAAAAACACTTTTTTTGTTTCCATGCAATGAGAATATCAGAGCAATGAGAAAAATTATGCTTTGGCAAACATTCTTTTAGTACTGGACCTTAATAATTCTGTGAATGTTTCAGACTTGGATATAAAGTTAATTATCTTATTTAATATATTCAAACTGTACACATTTCAAGTTTCAGAGTAATACAGGATTAGGGATGAGTAGTACTGTTTGATATTCACATTCCCTCTGATCTCTCATCGAGCTATATGCATCTCCTAGGATAGTGAGCATAATACAGGCTATGAATATCTAAGGAAACATATCAAAAGTGTGAGTTGCTCGATGATAATTTATTATGGACTTTTGATAATAATCAAAGGAAAACTGAGGAAAACAAAGGTTTTTATTGTTCTGTTCTTGCTAAGTACAGTTATGTTATCTGCATCAGGGTGGGCAACAGCATTTTATTCCTAAGTTCTTGTCAATGACCACAACCTATGTAAAGCATCGTACAGTTGGGTACCGATGCTATGTTACTAATAATATAAAATGTTATTAAAAGTTTATATTTTTTGATCAAACTCCGAAAACCTATATGTCTAAAACGACAGAGATCTTGGAAACTTTTTTACATTTAGCCTGAATATCGAGGTTTTTCGAAACAATCCAATAAATAAACTTCAACTTAGTTATCACAAAACCACAGGGGTAATGATATGTTTCACGTGTATCTATATTAACGAATGGTGGAATACCGCTGTCAATTGATTGACGAATCAATCGATACAACAGTGATGCCCACGCTTCATTCAGATATGCTACCCATCCAAAATACATTTTCTCTTTACGAGTAGAATGAATGTTTGTGAATTAATATCTAAATATCAAATAAACATATTTACTATGGTTACAACTCTATCCATATTTCTAGCTGGATGTTGGCGATAATCTTCGGAACACTATTCAAAATATTTTCGAACATGTGGTTGGTATAGTATTTAAATGTTTAATATGTTAATATTCTCCATCGACTCGCCACTTCCTAACTAGGCTCGACTACAGACTCGAATAAATTACACAATCATCTATGCGTTTGAGTCGTATATGAGGAGAGCGCTTCAAATTAAGCCAAATAATAAAGTTTACTGAAAAGTATTTAGGGTACTTGAAACATTTCTCCTTTTACTACAAATATTATCCTTCGTATAGAAATAGTTATTGACTATCGATGTAATTATAAGGTAGCAGGTTACTGTAAAAAATCACTTTATTATCGATGAATAATGGTAGTATTCCAAATCAAAAGAAATCTTTAGCCAACTGATAACAAGGATACATATCTGAAGAGGAAGGTCAACCCAAACTAATGTAGCCACATAAGGGCAGAAGCTAACTTTAACAGGGCCCGGAAAGATGAAATTTGGGTATTCCAGCATCGTTGAATCTGGGACAGATTTAAATAATTCAGGAATATAAAACGAGAACATTCTAGCCTGGAATAAAAAGTATAACACAGATAAAAAGAGCACCCACTCAATTCATGTTCCAGAGCATTAAAGTCAGCCATCATCTAGAATTTATATTTCATGAAGTTTATTTTACCTAGTAGCGTTTTGAGATAAGTGTCGAGGACTTTAATATAAACTGAAGGATGGAAGTAATTAAAAGAAAAGAAAGGATTCTTACTTCTTTTTTACAAACTTTAATAAAATACCACAAGATCACAGTTTTTCTTAAACGAAATAGGCTACAGCTAACAACACACCTTCCTATATTTTGCAATTGCAATTGTATTCCTGCAAGCAATGTAAATCTAGCATAGATGAAGGAAACACATAATTGGATGTGACAAAGTTTGTATTTGCAAAATAAAAAATGCGTACGGAACGTAGCAATAAATATGTAAAATATATGTTTAATCCAAATATTGATATTAAAAATAGAAAAATGACCGAAACACATACAAAATGTATCGTGTCGCAGTATAAAGTTGTACTCTGCTTAAATTATACCGCAGTAGTACGAGTAATAGTAGAGAGTATGTGTCTGTCAACATGACCGTGGAATACTTTGAGTACCATACCTACACATATAATGCTATTTAGTTTATTTATATAAAAACTTAAAATTCTGTTGAATGTTACACTCAAACAACGGGAAGAAAATATAAACAATTTAATAGGACCGTTAAAAAGTCTTGAATAAGGCCAGGAAGCAAGTTGAAAATCATTTGAATATAAATGTACAGAGGATGCCGTGAAATGTTACTCCGTCCCTACTGATAGGGTTTAGGTTACTTAAAAGTAAGGATTAAAAGTAAAAATTAAATTGATATCCTAAATGTTAAAAAAATAAGGTAGTGAATTAATATTGAACATAAGCTACCAGTTGAACATAAATGTTAGCAAAGATACTCTTTTAAACACGATGGAAGACTCGGGAAGTGAAATTATGAACCCTAAATGAATTTATTCACTTTGTTACTAAACAAATGAATTTTTATTTACTTATTACAAAAATTCAAAAACGTATAAAAATATCTCCTAATTTTCAAAATGTAACACTCTCCATTAAACAAATTATTATAAACATTATCACAAACTAAGCACTAACATTTTCCCTCTTAATTAACGTTAAGTCACTGTTATTTTTTTATTATTAGAAACCACTAACAAAGCAACTAAGTTCAGTAAATTCTTAATTAAAAAAATCAATTGATCTTAACAATCAGAGTTATATAAGGCTACACAATACGAACACCAATTACTCAACGAAATTTTAGAATACAAACGCAAAAAAATGTTTAAGTAAATAACGTTTGACGATACATTTACTTTTGAATTATTTATGTTTTATTATTATTAATTATTGGATTAGCATCTACACTTGTAATGTATACAACATGATTATATTACTTAATAAACTAGGTAATGGCTTGATATCGTAAAACCTTATATTCCAGGTAAATTATTGGAAGCGACATAGCTCAATATTAAGAGCCACTAAGAATTTATAATTTCTAAGGCGCATTTTCCCATGAAAACAGCGAGAAGAGGAAAATTGCTTTCAACTATTATTGCTTGTTGCCAAACACTCAGTAGCTATAGAACATGTATAATCAGAAGAATGCATTTCTTAAAAGCGTTCTACAAGTGTAATTTTAGATGTTGTTTAAATAATAAACAACGAATAATGTTGAAACATAATATATACTATCACAATTATAGGAATATTTAGACACATTGCACACTTGAAATACTGTATACATCAAAGATTTATTTTTAAGGCCTAATTTTTTTAATAAAATCTTTATCCTGTATAGATAAACTAATAAAACACAAATATTTGTATATTCATACCAGATGTAAATGAGGCATTTAAGCACTATTAACTCAAACGCAGTAAGATACTTTTTTCTTCATAAAGACATTTATTTTTCTTATAAAAATACAAAAGCCAATGTGGGTGGTACCATTTTAACGTGAAATATTTGAAATTTTCAAAGTGCATTTTCAATGTTATAGGATTTCTACTACTCAGTTAAACTTTTATTTTCATAATTATTAAATTTTGTTTTCAATGTATTCTTACACTTTTTAGTGATAAGATGAAACGCGTTGGTTAAAACTTGATTTTTAGTAAATTTTTGTATATAATATAAATAACTTACACATTATTACACTATATAAATAATTTTTAAAACATCAAGTTCCATCCCTCATTGCACTGAACAAAAAAGTTTACTAGATCCCTATATAAAATGGTCCCCTTTGAAATCAAGAATTGATACAAAATTATTTTGTAATTGTTGTATGACACTAAAATAGAGACAGTGCCCTTACGTGTTAATTAATTATTAATAATTTTAAACATTTCATTGGTGTTATTAAAGAAGTAGAATGTTTCATAAACAATATTTTTAAGTTAGGACTATAAGAGCAGTTACAAAACAGTTCATTATATCTGTAATGAGTGCGGTAGTGTAACTATTGCCTTACAGGATGCACGCCGTGAAGAATGATAATTTTTTCCTTTATCCATGAATAATGCCTAATAATCTCAGAATTGCATAGATTTGAGACAATGAAAAATTTAACAAACTTAGAGATAATAACGTGTAACAGATCCACGAAACAACTGACCAGAAAGCTTGTTAAAAGTTCCAGTAAAACATGAAAGCAAGTTTTATAGAACTGAGTTTGGGGGAGGGAAAGCGTCGCGTAGCTTTAGGCATCAGGTTTATTTCAGTCCCCCTTGTGGACCTAATGGGACACTCGACTGTTTATTGTGGAATGAGTGGGTTTTATGGCTTCAAAAGAGATGTTGTGTGGGTTGTACTTTACACAGTTTTTTCGAGTAGAATATATGCGATATTTTCCTGCCGATTGTAGGAATTTCCTTAATGTAAAATCTAAACACAGTGCTTAGAGTGGCATTCGATGTCTCAAGGCAAAAAGTGAATGAATGCTATTACTTTAGGTAATCTGTTTGAAAGTAATTTGCAATTCTTTATTTCTAAATTTTTTATTTTTAATAATATGTTTTAATACTTTCTTTGACAGTAGATTAAAAACCTGTAATATGCAAGGTATGTAAGTGTCTTAATCTTTCTTAAATCATAGCAGACATAGTTTTAGCACTTTGCATAAAATTATACGGGTATCTTAACTACTGCTTTACGCAATAACCACTACACGCCTTCATACGTGAACAATTCGTATTGAGTGACGTTGATATATAATGCAAGGTTAGGTACATGAATAGAGATTATTTTTAATTAAGGTAAAACCAATATTTAACCTTAAACGGCCACCATTTTGTAAATGGTAAATGTTTATGAATCCTCTATTGGAAGATAGTATATTTTCGATTCGTACTTGAGTCTAAAGTGGGTACTAACGAGCAGTTTTTAATGGGCTTTAAATTATATGTAGAAAGAAAATTTTAATGTTATTAATTATTATTATTTTAAAGTTTTCTTGGACATGGTATCGTATATAAATATGGATCTTATTACAAAATCTAATAATCTCTCAAATGATTAGCTTGAAAGGTAATAAAAAAACTTTATCAAATACTCTAAGAAATTAAATGTTTCAATATATACGTTGTAAGGGGTTTTCACCTGCTAGTAATATGTTATAACTAAAAGGTCTACGTGTAGATGTACATATAGTTAGTAATAAATATAATAAACGTGTAAGAAACGTTATAAACTAAGGGGAAGGAGTATATCGTGAACTGGTAAAAAGTACACCATTACAGACAAAATATACTGCGATTAAAAAAAAATAATTTACAATAATTGATCTAAAATAAATTTAATTGGATTATGATTGGTTGTTCCACATAATAATCCCCTTAATTAGGAACGATTAATCATTGTCTTTACCAATCTCAACAGCATACTGAAATATTGTTATTGACAATGGAAGGTTTAAAAGGATATTAGGATTTCGGATAATAGCCATCATTATATTATGTTACAAAAATGCATAGCATTGCTTCTCCTTCGTGATTTTGGATGTGACGTGGTTATGAAGTGAAATTGTTTAGTTAATTCTCTCTAGCTTGGACTTCGTCAGTTACCACTTAAATAATTTAAATTTTAATGGCAGCCCCTTATCACATTTTTAAAAATCCTAATGCCTAACAATAAATCTGTTCAAATTAAGAAATGTAGTGGTATTATACATATGGTGTCTGAAATCATATTTTTCTCTAATACCGAAAGATATTTAGAAGATCTGAACTTACAAAAATTAATACTTTAAAAAGTTATTTAAATTTAAAGAAATTTTTTATTCGAAGACAATTTGGTACTTCTAACAACTCACATAAAAAAGAAACTCGGAACCATCCCAGCAGTTGGTTTTGACAATAATAGATCCGATGACCCTAGAATTATATAAATTTTACTTTTTTCTAAATCTTACATGATGTTTACATAATTTTCTACCCTTTTCTGTTTTTATGTAAACTTTTGTGTCGTATCTGGTTGTACAGTTGTCCATTATAAAATTCGCAAACTATATACATTCAAAAATTATAAACTTAAGAAATAAAAATAAAAATTAAGAAACACTTGTACGCGTGAAGTAGGAGGGCACAGGTGTTTACATTTTAATGTTGTTCTTGAGAGGTAATACTCAACGTCATTTCACTAGAGCTGGCTCTTAAGTGTAAGCTAAGCATATATAAACAAGCAATGAAATGCAAATAATATAAGAGTGTTAACTTACTACTTTGCTGATAAATGCATATCGATTTATTACTTGTTTATTAACATGAACTATTTATCGGGCACCAATATTATGTGATGTGAAATGTGTGAAAGTCATCGTAACCAATTACGTGCAGACAGTCCCTACTATTGGCACAAACCCTTATCTCTTACACCGCTCCTGATAGGATTACCTTCCAAATGAATTAAGTTAAATCTGCTAATTTAATTTCGGCATATCTTTGTGTCTGTATTATCAAAAATATGGTTTTATTAAGTTATTTAAACCATTTGCATACTTATTTCCTATTATATTATTTTGGCCTTGGCGACATTTCTATGATTACATATGAAATTAAATGTATTGTTACCATTAATGTAGAAAATAAAGTAAAAGTTTACAAAATAATGATTTTTCTTCGTGTTCAACAAACACATACCAAAATAATATATAAATAAACGTACTATCATGTACTATTATCATTCGAGGCATTCAATGAACCTTGCCGTATTAAAGCTTGTTTTACAAACACGCACGCACACACACACACACACACACACACACACACACACACACACACACACACACACACACACACACACACACACACATTGTAAGAGTACGCCACACCACGTTTTACTCAACAGCCTCCGCTAAGATTGCATGCAATTCTCTAGATGTCCTGCGGACACATAGACCGAGATAAAATCACACGAATAGAAACTTTTACATTCGCCCGGCAGACTAAAGAGAAACTGTGTTAACCTAGTGATAGTCATCAATGAAGGCACGTAATTCTATGTTTACGTATGTATTATCATAGGACTCATTCGTGTCTATTAAAAAAAATGTAATGCAACATATGTCACTAGATATCTTACAGCAATATAAATTGATAGTTTTGTTCAATAATAAACGTTTCAAAGTAGTGTTCAAATAATTAAAGAGATCTTGTAGCCAACTTTTAATGTCTAATTAAACTTTCGGCAACTAATACCCCTGTCATAATTATAATATTCAAATTTACAGATCCTTAAATGTATAGAATAAGTTTATTTTGTGATATCTTGCCTTGTGACACATGCACATATATGTTCATTAAGGTAGGTTTTGTAGTAATATTAAAAATATTTCTTGTTAGTTTGGGAGAGTGCTTCAACGTAAAGGTTGTAAGATTGTACAAAGTGTACTTGCAAATTTTATTTATTTAACTACTCTTTCAACTATCATTTCCATCACTGTTAGCTATAAGACCAATGTATAAATATTTTCTAACGCTCAGTTTTATCCATTTGAGTGACATTCAGCATCATCAAACTCAGCATTCCTCTTATACCAATATTCATTACAAATTTTGAGTCTTTATTTCTCCTCTTTTTGATATATGACAGACAGATAGACAGACAGACAGAAAGAAATGTATGAAATTTGTCTCCGCGTAAGCTCAGCCAATTACAATATACGAGTACATTATATGATTATTTCATAATTATCTGCATAATTGATTTCAGTCATAAATAACTGCAGAATACTGTAAAATAAGCAGCTATGTAGTGACCCAAACAGACCTAAATGTTAAGTTTGTTTGCGTTGGGTCTATATCTGTCTTGTATTTCAATACCCCCCAAGCGTTGTCCTTAAAATGCTCTGTTGTAAAATGATTACTCTGCTACACGAATTGAGGTTGGACAGTACACCCAGACATTGCCAAACCTAACCCAGATTTCACTAATCGAAAATTACTTTAAGGGAATCGATAAATGTTAAAAGGGCAGAAGTCGGTTTGAGTAAACTTTCGGGAAATCAAGAAAAACTGTGGAGGTTCTAAAATATTCATATTTAAAAATACATGTGGTATTATTTTTTTAGTCAAACATTTATGTAGAAACACAAAATTAATGTATAAAAAGAATTATAAAATTTTATGTGATGGATAAAAGCACTTGAAACTGGTAGACTTCCGCCCTTTTAACATTTATCTCAAAACCAACCTCAGTTTTATTGCTCCTTGCATTGATTAGACGGGGAAATAAAGAAAAATTATTAAAATAACAAGTTTATTAATATATTATACATATTTACATCCAAGAGATACTTAGTCTGTCTCATCAACAATTTCGACTACACCAGGAATGTTGTCTTGAGGCCATTCGAGAATTTCTTTATAAAACTGTGCGTGTTCGTTGGGAATGTATTGTAAACACCTCCTCAAGTCATTTAGTGTTGCACTTTTAATAGAGACCTTCCCTGTTGGATAAGCTATTTGGTCTGGAAGATGCAGCTCATTGTTGCCACATGTGATCATACTCATTTTGAACGTATGAGTAAGGATTCCATCGATTTCCTGTCTTGCTCTACAGACGCCTTGTTGATTGGAGTTGTACTCAAAGTGGTGGAACTTACTTATTCCGAAAAAAGATTCTTTCTTCTTTGCGCTTCCTTTTGGTTTCTTCTGATGCAATGTTCCGTTTGTAAAAGGTTGGCCACCAATCTTTAACATTGTAAACCATTTTAGAGCTGTCTACTTCAACCACTATGAACTTCTGGCTTTTGCTACTTTTGATGATGATCTCAGTGATTTCATGAACACTATAGATTCTGCCATGTTTCTTTAGCTCCCGTTTGATGATGGAGAAGTCCCTATCACATGGGAGGAAACTATGGCCCCTAATAGGAAAGAACTTATTTATTTTTTTAAATCGTTTTAAGTCGGTGAGTGCTAGAAACAGTTTGCAAAAACAATGGTTCTTGTGTTGTCCTCCGCAGTTGTCTGCATACAGATTCAGCTCATCATAGTCACTTTCAGGCACAGAGGAGAGGTAGTGTAAAATGAATGAACACGTTTCATTAGGTGATTTTCGTGCTTCTCCTTCATGGTACAGGTAGATGGTAGCAACATTCTTCTTAACATCATGGATGCAGAACAAACTTACGGTAAGTTGTCGCATATAAAACAGTTCTTGAACCAGTATTTGGGGTAATGAAATGTTTTGCATCTAGTCAATTGCCAATGATAATACATTACTGTTCATTTTATTCTTTGCGTCAGTAATATCTTGATCAATGCGGTTGTAGAACTTGTTTGCTCTCCCTTTATGTACAATTTTTTCAGCAACAGCTACTCGCTTGGCAACGTCATTTAAATGGGGCGACTTTATTTTAATGCTCAACTCCTCACACGTACAGCAAGTGTCAACCTGAGGCTGGCCAAAACTTAAGTTAAAATTGGTATTGAAATAGTTCCAGTATGCTTGGTACGAAACCTTTACTTCAGGGTGTTCTTCCAAAAATATTTGGTGCATTAGTTTTACATTCGGTTTCTCACTAAGAAACTTTTTCACTTTCCCAGAATAATGGGTTATCTTAGTTGGGTATGATCTTATGTGCTTGTCAATTTCTTGATAAACTTCTGGAGCCAAAGTATTGCTGGTATGTGCCCCTCTAAGGTCCCTAACTGGCTTACTACTGGTCTTTAGCTGCCTTATTCGTCTTACTCTCTTTTCTGAAATGGCAAAAATTGAAATAAAGGCTGCTGCGCATACCTTTACTCTCCTGTCTCCAACAAGAATATGGTAACGGAAGGTGTTGCTGTTGCCACCTGAATTCTTTTAGGGTGAATGTTTGCATTTTCTTCGCGCTCCTTCCCTTTTATGTCGCGTGATCCAGGTCTTCTGGTTACAACGTCTTCAACATCAATCAGACCATGTAAAAAAAGTCCTGTTCATCTTTTGTCTTGTAGGCAGAGTAAAATCGGTTAAAAGTATCCTGGATGTTTTCTGGCCCAATGTGCTCAAAACATCTGCAACATAAAAAACAACCACCAAAATCAACTGTTTTTAAACCAAATTATTAGCTAAATGTGTGAAAAAAAAACTAACAAAATGTACTTTTCAGATCAACCCACATTACATTAGAGTAGATTCTGTTAATAAACAGTCTATTTACTAGGTTAGGCTTTTACAGTTTAACAGGTTTTTTACTAGAAAGTAATGGCCTTAATTTAATTTTTTTATATCACAAAAGGCTTACGTTAGAACCATATAAAAAGGGAATACTGGTCACTTAAACCTTGAATCAATGGAGGTGCTAGATTTCACTGCTTAGTAATATGCCTAGGCAGTGGCGTAGCGAAGGGGGGGGGGTCCAGGGGGTCCGGACCCCCCCCCCCCCCCGAAATTTTAAGACATATTAAAAAATAAAGCATGGAGCAGGAGAAAAAAGGACAGTTATCATTAATCTTGTCTACAAACATTAAATTGATTGATTTCACTGATTGAAGTGACCGTTGTTAAAAATATAATTGTCCTTTCGTTTAAATCATAAAGTATCAAACGATACTTTTGGGCTCGGTGTTTCGGATAGTGTAGTGTAATCACGGTATTTCTATAGGGCGCGGTTCACGTGGACGTCGCAAAGTAACCTGAACCGTAACACGGCGAATAGTTTAAATTAGCTACCACTTCGTTCAAATTCGTCGTGGGGACGTAAAATGACTACATAGAATTAATTTAAGACGTTGATTTTAGGTGTCATAAAACTGTTTAAACGTGCATATAATTATCGAAAAAATCACTTTTCGGTCGGAAAATACACTTGAAAAACTCTACTGATTAGAAACTTTCAACTAATTTGGACTTCAATGATTGATGTAAACGTTGGGGTTTTCGATTTGAGTTAGGCGACGATTTTTGTTATCATTAAACTGTACACCATACCTATATAATTATCGAGAAAAAAAATCACTTCCGGTCGGTAAATACCGAAAAAAAAAAGCTCTCTACCGATTCAAGTTTTGCCGATTTTGGATTTCATTGGTTGAGTGGTTGAGGTAAAAGTGGTACTTAGGATTTATGTTAGGACGGTGATTTTAGGTATGAATTCATACGCCGACTAATACATGTATAATTATCGAGAGAAAAAAAAAAACAATTAAATCACTTTAAATTAGCGACTTTCTTCCTATGGAGTCCCACAGGGATCTATACTTGGACCAGTCTTGTTCCTTATGTACATCAGCAGGCGGAACTCATCGCTCCTGAGAGGGAAAATGGTCCAGTATGTTGACGATACAACGCTCTGCATTAAAGCTCCAACAAAACATGAAGTAGAAATCATTTCCTTTTTAGAACTGAATTCATGTATTCAGTTTTTTTCTAAATTAAATCTGAGGACCAACAACTCCAAATCAAATGCACTAAATTTCTGTTTGCGGCAAAGAGAGATTGAGGATCGCGCTGCTGTGATGGCGGACGATGTCCTCATAGAGGAAACTGATTCCACCAAGTTCCTCGGAATGTACCTTAATCGAAGTCTGACTTGAGACAATCACATTGAAAGTACCTGCTCAACGGTTTCTTCAGGCATTTATGCTCTACGGAACCTTTCAAAATTTTGCTGCCGGGATGTACTAAAAATGGCCTACTTCGGCCCTGTTTACCCCCATCTAATGTACGAGTTGAGGCTATGGGGCAGCTGTTCTAAATACAAATTTGAGCGAGTATTTAGAAGTCAAAAAGAAAGCTGTCCGCATCATTTCAAAATTTAAATCCCGAAATTCATGCAGAGATGCCTTTAGGGAGCTTGGATTGCTAACTTTGCCCTGTCTCTACATCCGCGATGTCGCCCTGTTCTCCCGATTTAAGTGCGAGTTCGTCCGGGGCAGGGACGTATATCAATACGGGACAAGAGGCAGGGACAACCTTCGGTTACATACGCACAGAACAGCTGCATTTAAACGTTTTGCCATCCGAGGTTGGTGTTAAGCTGATCAACAAGCTCCCTGATGAAATCAAAAATTTGAATGAACCAACAAAATTTAAAAGCTCGATTGAGACACGTTTTGGTGTCGAGGGTGTTTTATTCAGTGGAAGAGTTTTTAGATGAGCCGCTGGGATGAAATTTAAAGTAATTCGATCATCCTCTATTTCTGGTGGTAAAATTTAGAAGATTTTATAAACGTATGGCTGTAAGTATGTATCAGTCTTAGGAATGAGTGTGGACTGTGTATGAACGGGTATGAATGGGGGCAATTTAAAATAGATATACATATTTCTAAATAATTTAATTTGACGATTGTATGCAATTTTTTATTATTGTTGACACAATAAAAAGTATTATTATTACCTCCGGTCGGAATATACCGAGGAAAAGCTCTACTGATTTAGATTTTGACGATTTTGGGTTTCACTGGTTGAGTCGTTGAGATAAAAGTGGTACTTAGAATTATGTTAGAACATTGATTTTAGGTATCAATTGAACGCCGACTAATATCTATATAATTATCAAATAAAAATTGAAAAAATCGCTTCCGGTCAGATATAATACACCGGAAAAAACTCTACTGATAAGAAGTTCCGACTACTTTGGATTTCATTCACTGAGGTATTATTATTTCATTTTCCTTACTATATTCCGATCGGAAGTGATTATTTTTGTTTTTTTTCCTCGATAAATTATATACTTTTTAGTCGGCGTTTGAATTAATCTCTAAATTCAATGTCCTAACATAATTATAAGTACTACTTTTACCTCAACCACTCAACCAGTGAAATCCAAAATCGTCGAAACGAAACCGGTAGAGAGCTTTTTTTTTTGGTATTTACCGACCGGAAGTGATTTTTTTCTCGATAATTATATAGGTAGTCGAGGTACAGTTTAATGATAACAAAAAATCGTCGTCCTAACTCAATAAAAAAAAAAATACCACGTTTACCTCAATAACCGAAGTCCGAAGTAGTTGAAGTTCTTCAGGTGTATTTTATTTCCGACCGAAAGTGATTTTTCAGATAATTATATACTCGTCTACAGTGTAATGATACAAAAAATCGTCATTATAACTCATTCATAAATACCCCAATCAGTGAAATCCAAGGTGGCCGAACTTCTAATCAGTAGAGTTTTTCCGGTGCATTTTCCGACCGTTAGTTTGATCTGTACCCGAGCAACGCTCGAAATCGCCCTTCTTTTCTAACGGGTTTTCGGCCGTCATCAGTGGCCCCAATGTCCCCGAAGGAGTATTTCATTTTCTCCACAGAATATAGTTGAGTCAATTATACGCTTGAGTGAAGCTCTGTTTTGATCTTTTTATTTCTTATCCAGTGAATCCAACATCACTTTGGTGCCTTATACTCGGCCAGAATCGAACTTCGTAAAGTTTCTGTAGCTATACAAGAAAATTTGTGGTACTAGAGTTGCTGTAAGAGTTTAATTTGCCTATTACTTCTTTCCACTTTCTATAAGGCGTAGTTACTAAAGCTCCATATTTTTGGTATTTACCTTTTACCAGTGAATTCATTGGCAAATAACACACAAAACGTCCCCCGGATCCCCGGTTTCGGACCCCCCCCCCCGAACGAAAATTCTGGCTACGCTACTGTGCCTAGGCCCAAACTTTATAAACCACCCTCGAAGTATTTGCAATATAATATTGTTATTAGCCTAGCCCAACTTAATTCTGTTCTTAGTAGCCAATTGAATACAGTAATAATAATTAATATCATTACTTACCTACAAGGGTTTCCAACCTTTTTCTCTTCTACTTTCTTGCCACTAAAACTTTCATAGGCTTGGCCAGATAACCTTGCACTTTTAATTTGATTTCTTTTGTAGTTCTGAGGATTTTGCTTTCTCTTCTTTCCTACATTGACATCCTCGTCACTACCACTAACTACCCGCCATCAAATTAACACTAAATTATAATTAATACTACTGATATTTTAATGAGTTATGTAATAGCTAACACAACACGGTACACCCACTGATTCAGAAACTATAGCAGCAAATTGAGGTTATGTTGTTTGTCCACTCAGCTGCTAGTCAACCAATCTTTGTTAAAAAGGCGGAAGTCCGGACTTCAGCCCTTTTAACAAAAAAACAAAGAATTCATGTTGCCATGGTTACTATAGTAAATTTATTTCAGATGCCCTTTTAACACGAATTGGTGCGGCTATATAATCACAATATTATTCCGTCATAAAATGAACATGTCAAAAAAATGACTTCCGCCCTTTTAACAATTACCGATTCGGTTTGAAGTAATAGGATTATGAAATCACAAGTATTTGAAATCGTGTATAAACCTCAGGGTAAAGTATGACCTTTACACTGTAATTTTTCTGCAGGATATTCATATAAGGAATTCCTTTCTTGATCTAAATCTAGATAAGTACGAGCAATTTGATAGACAAATACATCTAACCATACAATCGTCAAGAAAATAAATTGGTACATTCTAACAAGCTTATGTGTGCTATAGGTCTAAATTAGAGAGGAAAATTTTTTTTTCCTTATGACTACTCACATAAAATTAAAAAGAAATGTGGAACGATTCCACTAGTCCAGCAGTTGGTTTAGAAATTAACAGACCTGATGACCTAAAATTATATAAGTTTTAACTTTTTTCTAAATCTTACATGATATTTACATAATTTTCTACCTTTTTCTGTTTTTATGTAAAATGTTGTCTTATATCCGGTTGGTTGTTGTCAATTTTAAATTAGCTTCAAAAACCCCAACAACATTTGAAAGATAACGTTTACTTGCAGTTTGACGTTTAACGTTATTAGGACAAATACTTCGATAACAGTGAATCCAGTACCGTATATTAGATCCTCAAATATATCGCCAAACAGTACAAATTTTTCAATTTTGTTAAAAATATTTACATGATCAAAATTGTATAAAATGGTATTGGGTGTGTTGAAAACCCCCTGGGTGTGCTCACCAAAATTAAGTAAGGTAAGTGTTTTACAAAGTTCAGATTATAGTATCTAAAGTATTTTGACCAGTTGTGAAACAGTAATAGTCCGAGACAAAACTGATTAAAAAAAACCGTAAAAGTAATCAAGAACAGGTTGTTTTAAAATTTTTACAGTGCAAGTCTCATAAATACGGGTCCGTAGGAATTAAACCTCTAGTTCCAGACATTTGTCTTATCTATTCCTGAGATAAGACAGATTTTTAATCTAGATATCAGTTTTAATCATGGTGTCCAAAATAAATGTGTTGAACATATATGTAGTTATATAAAAAAGGTTGTACATATTGATATGACTTTATGATTAAGAAGAAAGTATTACATTATCTTGTAATTAATAACATAATTATTAATAGATTTTATAATACTTATGAGCCTCAAATATCAATTCCGTCTAGTTGTTTTAGTGACACTGATTTCAACGATGTACCGTACTCATCTTTTTCAAAGGATAGTATTTACGTATTATATTTTGGGACATGTAGGATTTAGATAATATTACGATGTGAAAGTAAATTGAGATAAGAAAAAACCGTAGTATCTCTTCTCATGTGCCTCGCGTAATCAGTAAATCTTTTAGTCAGCTGCCTTCCCATTAGGGGTCAATTCTGGCTGAATTGTTAGTAGAACGTATACTGAGTATAGAAATAAACCGATATACCACTAAAATCTCAGAAACGCAATAATCCAGGGTTAAATATCCAATAAATATCCGGGAGTGGAATATAGCAAACCACAATAAAGGACTTGTCGATAAGTCCAGTACGGACATCTATCAGTTTTGCAGTCCACATTTTTAAATTGCATGTTGAAGTGTACTTGAATTTAACTAGGACAGCTACAAATACCATGGCAATAACTAACTATATTTATTATCTGACCTTTATATATGTTTCTGGAACAAAATCAAATCAAATGACTCTTTATTTTCAAATATACAATAATTACAATTTCAAGCTTATAATTATGCCACATGGGCCGAGGCCTGTGCGTGACGGCGAGCTCTTATTTAACACAATTATAATAGAACACACTTTTAAATAAATCCATACAATAGGCAAAATTCAGCTTACACATCAATTTGAAACAAAATAAAACAAAAGTTGCGAACAATGATCAAATAAAAAAATAAATATCTAAGCAAGCTGATGAGCATGTAAAATATATATACATTTTCTCTCTCTCTCTCTCTCTCTCTCTCTCTCTCTCTCTCTCTCTCTCTCTCTCTCTCTCTCTCTCTCTCTCTCTCTCTCTCTCTCTCTCCCTCTCTCTCTCTCTCTCTCTCCTCTCTCTCATCTCTGTCTATTCTAATGGCGTGGTTTTCTGCATCAACTCTACATAGGCAGACAGTATTTCAAACCTCTCTTTCATACACAAAATGGAGTTAGTTGAGAATTAATCCATGGCAATCTTGTGTCTACGAAAGAATAACGTATGGTTGGTTTTATAGTACTCTAAATCACCATAGGGACACTCTGAGCTTTCAAAATTACTCATATTAAACATTACCTCCAAGTGTTTTGCACCCTCAGGTTTTAAACACCCTAGCTGTTCAAATTCCTCTCGTTTTTCTGGATTAGAATGGACCTGGCTACCACAAGAACAAATGGTTAATAATCAGTTCGGTAAGAATTCGTGATCCGCAGTACCACTTTTCTCTGTACTGACGCCATATTTTGTCTACGGCACTATTGCATTAGAGCGTGTGCTCTATATATCACATGTGCAGAGGCAAATAGTGCGTGACTGTTATGAAAAGCTACAAAGAAAGTCTGCATCCAATAACTGTTAATGTTAACTCATTTTAAAAGGATAAAATTAGTGCTGCTTTAATATGTTTACAATGGAAGTTTGACTCACTCCTAATCCAATACTTATTTCACATGTTGAAATATGTGGACAGTCGTACACTGATGCTAAAACATAAATTTCAGCTTCTTCTTATGCAACTCGCTGTGCACGTTGACGCTTTCGAGGAGCCAAAAATCCCGTAGATCGGGCTTATTTTTTAAGACGAGCAAATGCATTACATGATGGATGTGGTCTATCAGGACACCTTACAGCATACAAATCTGCAGCATCGCGTTTGTTCTTGTGATACTCACCAAACATTAACAAAATATCCTCCTATTCATCGAACGCCATAACCTTCAAGAATCAGTTTTTAAATTTTTTTAGAAATTGACAGCTGGATAGTGACAAAATGCAACAATTAGATTTGTAAACAATTTTTCCAACCCAAATACAGTATGGAACTAAAATAATAAATACTGAGTCATATTTGTCAAAATATTACTTAATAATTAATCCACGTAGCTCCTGAACAATTAGGTAGTGTGGCCTTCACGATCACCTGACCTTTCTCCTTTGGATTTGTTCTGTGGGGAGCCATAAAGGATAAGGTGTACCGCACGTCCCCTACAACTCCCGAAGACATGCGTGAAAGGATACGCAACGAGTGCAGCTCAATTGGCGAATACGTTTTAATCAGGGTACAAAGAGTGCATGTGCAACGACTCAGAAAGTGAATTGAGACAGAAGGGCGGCACTTCGAACATTTGATTTGAACTTGTAAAGTTACTAAGCTATTAGAACTGGTCCTATGTTTTAGTATTGCTATTACAATAATAATTTTTTATATAATTTTTAAATGTGTTCAATAAAATATGTATTCTTTAAATGTGTTTGTTTAACTGCGATCTATCTAAGTCGCTGCTTCTGAAATATTTTTTTAACTCAAATCTTTTTTTACTAAATATTTAGTCGAAAAATTAAATGAATATCCAAGTAAAATGATTAATCCTCAGCGTAAAATATGTCTAATATCAAAACACGTAAAACTAACATTGATAAAACGTGCCTTAAGAGTTCATCCCACTGATGATGAAACCTTCCAGTCCACGTCGCTCCTGAAACATTAGAGATATTGAAAAACTCTCGATAACAAAAGATGTCTCATTTTTTAGCGTAGAATCTAAAAACAACATAAAATACAGGGTTTGCCATAAAAGATTTTAAAGTTGGCCACTATATTGGAAAATGGCGGCCATCTTCAAAACATTTGAAAGTGTATTCCTGAGTGAAACTTAAAATTGAGAAAGTTCCAAATTTAAAGTGTGGTGCTAAGTCGTGTATTAAAAAGTTAGCTATTGGATCACTTTAAAAGACTCACCCGGTATATACTTCATAGCGCTGTTCGTTACGACAAACTCCTGGCCCACGGGGACCTGAAAGACGGTGTCAATCCTCCGTTTCCTAAAAAGTCTGCTCATCCATCTAGGCTAGCAGTCACACTGCCGAAAATATCAAAATGAGATGCTTACAATAATCGTAACATATGACTATTGTGGAAATTTATATCAAAAGTCTTAACACACTAGTTTTTATTTTCATAGACCATATCCACAGAATCAGGAATCATTGACAATTTTCTGAATAGCACAAGGAATTCGAAATATGTCCGTCTGTGAAAGTACATTAACAGTGAGAAGTGACAGAAAAGCTGTTAATTGTTTAGAAAAACTAGAGACTGATTTCATCCTCCATAGTGATATCTCGGCATATATTAAATAACGACGCTCAGAACCCCTATTTTAAATATTTGGTTTTATTTATTAACATTCCACCTCAAAAAACATAAAACGTGTGAGATATACGAGTAAAAAAAAACACACTCACCAATATATATATATATATATATATATATATATATATATATATACCAATATGGGATATTAGCATGAATTATTTGTTGGGGGGGGGCACTCCACCCTAAAATCGATGAAAATGCTAAGAATTTACAAAACAAATGTTCATGCCTAGTTTTGTACCTTGTACTTTTCTGAAATAATTTGATGTATAATAACTATAGTTAAAATGCTTATAACATGTTTATTTTATATATAAATGAAACGCTAACACTTACTTCAGGCTAGCAGCCATCGCCCAGAGTTGTTCGTCAGCAGTACAAATGAAATCAAATTGATTCTTATAGATTTTACACGGAACCATCTTATTATATGTGATTGTAAATAGTTTGAACTTTAGTCTTTACGTAGTTTGTAACACTGAAACTTAAAACAAAACAGCAGCTTTTTGATTATTCTTATGCTTGTGTTTGTTTACATGCAATTATTCAGTTTTCGTTAGTAAAAACTAAGGTATTTTTCTGTTGTGTGTTGTGTTTTTATAAACTCCAACTAATAATTATTGACGTGTGGTAAATTAGACCTGTATGTGATATATATTATACATTTTACAGTTAGCCTTGCGTGGGAAATTACCCAATCTTTTAGTTAGGGCTTGTTTCGGTTAGGCTATGAATTAATTTTACAATCATGGGTCGGACTGGTGAAAGAAAGCAAACATCAAACAGGAACAGATCAAAGAAAAGTTTTTCTAAAAAAAAGTAAAGCATCTTTAGCTATACAAAAAAGGTGGGAAAAGAGGTTAGCTAATATCGTATAAAGTTTATAGGAAACTTCATTTGCGAATAAAACGTCGCTTTTGCCTGATGTTATAGTGGAACAACTCAGTATACCATTGTAATAAGCCTAGATCTAATACTAGGCAATCAGACTTGGAACAGTCCATAGTACTAAATCCTGAAAAAACCTTGGCCTAGAGTCTGACACAAACATAATAGTTAGCACAGACATTAGAGTCATCGATTGAGTGATTGGCATATCCTCAATGTAAGCAAATTTCTTTGTCATTAGTTATTTGTAACAAATTAGGATTTTCTCAAAAGCTTAAGGTAAATTGTACCGATTGTATGTTGATCGCACACATGTCTACCTCCATATAAATAAATAAAACGCATGGTGTGAACCGAAGGATTTTAAAACATTTCCTATCGAATGGGCAGGGGTTCAGTGCCTTAGAAAAGTTTTGTATTGTCATGAACATGCAGGGAATGAGTAATAGCACCTTCAGCAAACATTCAAAATATTTATCAAGATCAGCAGTAAAAGCAGGTCAGTTACTTATTGATAAGGCCAGAGAACGCGTCAGGCAAGTTCATGGGGAATTCGAAAAAAGTAAACCAGTGACCGAAGATACAGTTATAGACCTAAGTGTTTCATTTGATGGCACATGGCAAAGACAGGCCACATATCAAATTATGGGGTCGGTTGTACTATTAAACTCCAAACAATCCTAGTTATTGATTTTTTTTTAATCCAAATACTGCCATGCATGTGCCTTGGCAAAGTCAGATCTTAGAGAAGACTCTCCGGAGTTTGATATCTGGTACTCAGGCCATGGTCGCCTAAAAGCCTGTAGCAGCAATCATAAAGGTTCATCACCAGCCATGGAAGTTGAATTTGCTGAAATCCTATGCAAGAGGTCGCTGGACTATAAATTTAGGTATACTAAGTTACTTTCAAATGGCGATTCCAAGGCATTTTCACATATTCAAAACTTGGAAGTCTATGGTACAGACATTAAAATTAAAAAAAGGAATGTGTAAACCTCGTAGCTAAGCGCCTTCGAACAGGATTGAAAAATGTCGTTAGAGAGTGTAAAGCGAAAAAAATTACTTCAGGTGGAAGCAAATACGGTAGCCTGAAGGAAGCCACTATGATAAAACTTCAGAAATATTACAAGAATATTACATTTTCTTCGTAACCATGAAAATGTAAAACAAGACATATTAGCAACACTTCATCACTGTGTCTCAACTGATGAGGTCCCAAGACACACAAAATGTCGTTCAGGTCTCGACAGTTGGTGTTTTTTCCAAGCCGGGTTATTGCAAAAGGTGAAAAGCCCGGTCCGCACGTAACAAACCTAAAAACTCCAATCACACCCCTTGTTCTCAAACACATTTCACCAATACATGAAAGACTGGCTTCTTACGAACTACTCAATAGATGTGCAATGTATTTGACACAGACCGCAAACGAAAGTGTAAACGGGATGGAATAAGTGTTCAAAAGTTCGCAACGTTTCTTTTTGAGCTGTTCAGTCTGCGGCAGCAAAAACTGTTGGAGAGTACAACATTTATAGGTAAAGTTACCCATAACTAACACTTATTTAAAAAAAAAATTAAATAATTCATTTTTCTATAAAAAATAAATAAAACATTTGTGCATGGTGTGCTCCCTTAGCGTGTCTGTGTCATAATACGTATTAATACAAAGCAAGAAAAATATGAAAAACCGTTTCAATCTTCATACAACTTTTAAAAATAGTTCAAATTTGGTAATTTTTTTTCAACAGTTGATGCGTTTTAAAAACAGAATCCTAGTTCCTCTAGGTTTGAACAAGTATACTTATAAAATGTTCTTGCTCTCTTGTGCGTTGATGTATTTCGTTACAAATGGTGCTGTTGTAACGTTTATAACAATTACTAAATATTTGGTTTTTTAAGTGTTTTTATAACTATACTGGTTATGTTGTTTGACTGCAAAAATGTCCAGCATATACGATTTTGTAATTAATACTTAATAAACCGCAACTATTGTTGAAATTTTCCTCTTTTCTACTTCAACCCATGTTCTTAATTTTTTTCAGTATCCAAACTAATTTTAGAGATAATAATTTATTATGCAAAATGGTAGTTAGTGGCTAAACAACACATTTTTCGAATCATGTTTATATTACATCTTTTGCTTTAAATGATGATTGCTATCACCAACAGAAGTCTGTGACACCCTGTATATAAGATACGTATTTTTAAATTCTATTTGTTAGTTTCCATTACTAAACATTTTTTTAAATTTGGTTTTTGGTAGTAGTATAGTATACCCATTGTATGTATCCTATTTTATTTGCCGTAGGATAATCATTCAAATTAATTTTCGTTACTTCTCTCATACTAAGTATTAATGTAGTATGGTGAATGTTATTATATTAAAAATGTAAAATGTATACTTAGTATTTAGTTCATACGTTGAAGTAGTAATTTGATTTTTAATATTAGAGGCTAATAATCTTACCATTACTGATCAAAGAAACAACGTGTAACATACTTTATGCACGAAGACGTTTTAAATAGTGCTTTTAATGAATAACCATAGTTAGTTTCCGATTAGAAGTATTGTACAGATGTACGGGTACTGTATTGATAGAAGTCTCTGGTAGAAGGTAGAATGAAGAAGGAGAGCGACAACATGAGAGAGGGCGTTGATTAGGAAAGTTGATGAATAATAAACCTGAAAAACTTCACAAGTATTCCAATACCATTAATCAAGCTCTCTCAGCGCCTTCACGGATTTGGGGGAGTTTATCAAGAATGCGTCCTACTAATTCGCCGATTAGAATTATTGTACAGATGTACGGGTACTGTATTAATGGAAGTCTCTGGTAGAAGGTATAATGAAGACGGAGAGCGATAACATGAGAGAGGGCGTTGATTAGGAAAGTTGATGAATAATAAACCTGACAAACTTCACAAGTATTCCAATACCATTAATCAAGCTCTCTCAGCGCCTTCATGGATTTTGGGGAGTTTATCAAGAATGTGTCTTACTAACTCGCCGAGTAGAATTATTGTACAGATGTACGGGTACTGTACTGTATTGATGGAAGTCTCTGGTAGAAGGTAGAATGAAGAAGGAGAGCGATAACATGAGAGAGGGCGTTGATTAGGAACAGTTGATGAATTAAAACCTGACAAACTTCACAAGTATTCCAATACCATTAATCAAGCTCTCTCAGCGCCTTCACGGATTTGGGGGAGTTTATCAAGAATGTGTCTTACTAACTCGCCGAGTAGAATTATTGGCGATGGATGAACGTGGAATGAGTGATCAAATGTATGTCTGAATGAGAGCTCGATGTGGTATGTATGTCCAAATTTTAACCTATTTGACGTTTGCTATACAAATGTATTTTGTCTCCGCAATAAAAAATTGAAAAAAAAAAGAAGAAGGTAGAATGAAGAAGGAGAGCGATAACATGAGAGAGGGCGTTGATTAGGAAAGTTGATGAATAATAAACCTGACAAACTTCACAAGTATTCCAATACCATTAATCAAGCTCTCTCAGCGCCTTCACGGATTTGGGGGAGTTTATCAAGAATGTGTCTTACTAACTCGCCGCGTAATTCCCTTACATTAGTTTAGTACAATATAGGAAATATTCTAATTGAAGTACACTAATTTGTTTTTGACGCTATCCGCAAATGTGGCACCTGCTTTATGTCACTGCAGTCCCTAAAAAACCATTATTTATTTCCAATTGTTCTACATGCTATATCTATGCAAACATAATCTAATGTACGCGGCACTGGCTGTTTTCCTGTTTTTTTGTGGTTTAATTTTATAAAATTAAACAAATATGTTCCCTAGATAGTTAATTTTGCGTTCTACAGCTAGCTCAGAAAGAAGCGATAAAATAAGTTTCGAATAAATAATCTGTACCATCCAGGATCCGCTATTATTGAATATAAATTTTACTCACGCGCAATAACATCATCTTGGTAGCGAAGCACTTCCAGTATCCGATCTATACGATTAATCTTACGGTACGAGGTAGATAGATGTAAGGGATATATTGAAACCTAGTCCGTACAAGAAGGCTCTAAAGAGATTCACATGCTAACATTAAAAGCTAAATTAAAACCAATACAAATTTTTATGAAGACTTTTTCCAATTATTGGACACTGATAATTGAAATGCTAATTTGTATCAAATAGAACGTACGTGTTTCTTTATAATTCAATCCAAAGATAAATCTTTTTACGATCATAAACAAATGCATTGCATAGATAATTCATAAAATTAAGTCTAAGATTGCCTATTGAAGAAACAATAGATTCGGTAGTACTATACCCAAAAAGTATCTACTAAAAAGGTTAAAAAAATTAATTTACACATTTTCACAACTAGAATTATCCTGTCAAATATTCCATGATTTAGTAGTATTATTTACTAATTAGAGATATTTTAGTTTTCAGTCTGAAAAAAGGAAATTTTTATAAGTATTTATTTGTAATATCGACCAATTTAACCATTTTATAAAACATAACTTGATATTTTGGAATAAAAACACAAATACATAAGAAACGTAAAAACTGTAAAATATCTTTAACATAAATGACAACCCATAAAATCGGAGCCATATAATACGTATTGTGTTAGATAAATTTATGCTGTAACACGCAGGGCTGCAATACTAAAATAACAAACCGTCATTCTAAATTGTTAAATTTATATTAGTAATTGAAAGGGTATCATTGTTAATATGATGGCGTCCTGCCATATTGGTTTGTTGTTGGAGCCAGCCAATCCAAGTATTGTTTGACTTAGAAACACAAAACAAACAAGCAATCCACTGCCAAATAAATGTTAGCAAAGTAAGTTCGTGATTCTCCCTTACACGGCTCTACCAATACAAAGTGAGTTTCATTTCAAATCAATATAAATACAAACTTTTATTTTAGAACTACCGTGTAAATAAAATACAATGTTGTGTCTAATTATATCTCAATGATCTATTTACTTATTCAGCGATTTGTTGTTTATTATTAAAGATTTTTAACCACTATTTATCAAGAAAACATTACTGTTAACTCTTTTTATTATTCGTATTTAAAACAGGTATATGTCATTATTTTTATGGCGAGAATTATTTTGAATAGTAGCTCCTAACTACTATTAAATATTCAGTGAAGAACAAAAACCTAATCTCAGTGTTTGTATTACAACGTTAGTAAAGTATAACTTCAGCACGATAGTAAATATAAATATTTTTGCAAAATTTTTACTTCACAGGAATGTGTTTGTGAATATACAGAGCAAAAACTGTGTTTTAATACATTACATTTCATTCAATCATTACATTGCTTGTTAAGGCCTGTAATTTCAAGGTTTTCATGTAAATTTCCATGCATGTGACACAAGTAAGTTAGAAACATTAATGATACTGCTTGTTTCACTTATAACTAACAACGTTGAAGTTATTAAAACTGTATTATATAAATATCACTCATTCAATACATTTAGTAATTACTATTTCATTTGCACACATTTTGTGATTTATCTAATGTATTATGACTATAGTTCCGTTATACCTTGTTCCAGTATAAGCAATAAGTTAATACAAATTTAAAGTGGAACATTTAACTAGGAATACTTTGTCCATCCCACAAAAGCTTATTTTCTTGAAAACCTTTGTGTTACACAACACTCGTGCACATGAACTTATACACATATGATCTGATTTTACCACTGTATATATCAATACTAAATTATCTGGCTTTCTATTGCCTCCAATCCTAGTAAACTACCTATATAATTCAGGTAAAAGTATCAGATAATTATCGGATTTGGTTGCATGGGTTGCAGTGTCTTACATTTTTACTCGCAGCAATAGAGATTAACATTAAAACATGTAAGATACAACGATCGTATTATATTTTATATTTAATTTTCTTAATGTGTGGATTATAAACTGCTGGGCTTTCGAGTACTTATAATTACTCAAAGCTTTGTATTTTATATTGCACATTAGTTTTACACGCCCAGTAATACTGAAGATTTGATTATTATAATACAAATTTCTTTATTCTAACTATTAAGGATTGTAAAACAATAATACGAAATTTAACTGGTATGTATTGTATTGAAAAATAAGTAATTATAGACCACAATCTGTAAAGGGAAGTAAAGGGAACAAGATTAAAGTTACAAACAAGTAAAAATGTAATTTATGTGAACTAGCAATTCAAGCAATACTGGATAGCTACTATACTCTATTTAAAATAATGGAAATCACGTTTACTGTTTTAATTTAGAAAATAATCACGGTTGACACAAGATTATGGCCTTGGTGCGTTGTTTCAACGGTTGCGTATATCCCACAAAGGTTGTGATATGGAAATTGCTTTTATTTTCCGGTTTAAGACCCTGGCCAACACAGTCTGTGCCAAAGCTATAAATAGACCAAGACCTTTGTCAACTAATTTAAAGTTAACCTCGACTTAAGAAATGATTTCACTCAACGCTTCACCAAGGTTGAACTGACACAGTTTTCCATATCTGTGCAGACTAAAAAAGATTTCGATATATAATCGTGCTAGAATCAAGACTTTTGGTGTAGAACGAGATTAACTTATTTTGCATTGGCTTATTGCTGATGGAGTTTAATGCAAACTTAGTTATTGCTTTTTCCTTAAAATGTATTTATCATTTTAAATACCTTAAAGATAACAGTACAATAAAATAGTTTTATGATTAATGACTTCAATATCGTTAGCGTAAAACGTACGTTTACACAACCCCACGTCTAAAACCATTGAATAACAAATATAACAGAACAGTGCTGAAATTAGAGCATTGATTTAAGCACATTTACGTATAACATATTTTTGTTACATTCTCCTGCCATCAAAATAATTGTATTGAACTTTTTATGAAATCTCTTAACCTAGAAACGTATTAATTAAATCCCAAATGTACGTAGTTTCAAAAGCGGGCGGAAATTTAAAAAAATGTACTGTTCTTAATGCTAACCGAGATTTTATCATACACCATAAACTACAAATATTATAATCAGTTTGATGTTTGAAGTTCAGTAACAAAGATATCGGATGTTTATGACTATTACACTATCATTGATTATTATTCAAAGAATATTAAGGTTAAAATGTCAATAAAAATTCTGCTGATATAGTGAATGTGAGTTGGTATTTTGTCCAGTTGGTACTTGGTGTTAAATGTCGAGTCTTTACGTGTAAATGTAATCATGGTGTTTGTTAAAGCCTCCAATACTGCATCTCTGTACCAATAGTTCTTTTTAGAGCCATTACCATTTATATTGCTATAACAACTTAACTTTGGTTTAATGTACGCTATATTTTGGAGTTGCAAATTGCATCGATCAGTTAATAAGGTGTAATACGATTGTAAATGTAAGAAAGTTCTGGACAAGGAAAACTGTACTCTTAAAAAAAAAGTAATCATTGTGAATCATCATTATTATTATTGAAGATATACTAATCGTGATATATGATGATTACGCTCTAGAAGAGAAGGGGTGTTATTCTTATAACTAATTTAATTAAACTTACGGTAAATTAAAGATATTTATATGATCGTAAGACTGGGCCTAAATATTTAAATCGTTTCAAAATTAGTGATTCATAGGATTTTTTATTTTGGGAGTTAAATATTTTTATCAGTATACAATTGAATTTTCTGAAGTTTCTATTACACAACGTAAAAAACAATATATGCGCAAATCTTTAGTAAATAAATCAGCTAATTAACATTTACCTTTCGTATAAGTACAGAAAAGATGTAAACAATTATTGATCTCCTCAACGTCCCGAGAACTTTATACCTTTTCCCAAATTTGATCCATTACTATGAGATACATGTATTCTTTACTGTATTAAAAGTCGATAAATAATAATCTAGTTATCCTCCAGTTTATTACTTTATTGAAAACACGTAAAGAGAGAGTGTTTTAAGAATCCTTTACTATTTTGGGGGACAAAGAAATTTTTAAAAATTAATCTACATCTAATCTATATTTAAACACATATATGCCCATTTTAACGTGTTTCTGTCGTTATTTGTAGATGTTTTATTTTATGTCAAGAACACAGTATGATAAAAAATTTAAATTTTGTTGTATTGTGGTTCTTGCAAACTTAAAATAAGAAAAATCAATGTTATATTATCACACCGCGTTTCAAGATGGCAGATGATTGATTATTTTAAATCTCAATAAAATATAACCAATACTATTATGAAAACATAGGCAACATTTTCATAGTTTAATAACAAAGATTTTGACGTCTAACATATGAAACGTAATCAAGAAATAATGTTTTTGGAACTGTTGCAATGCACGACATCATAAAATTCAATAAGCTGTGCAGGAAAGATTTTAAACACTCTGTCCCTAATATTTGTATGCGTACCCAATTTATCTGTGTTTGAAATTTTAACGTAGACCGCAATTAACAATTACAGCCAATACTTTTAATTTCTTGAATTATCTATAAAACTTAATTTATTGCTGTTAGTGTACTTCCGTCTAATTATGGTCACTTTTGTGGTTTATAGGAAAGTACAAAACAGAGTTTGGTGAAGTTTTTTACATAAGCTATAGTATTTCTATACAAGATCGTAAATATTTAACCTTAATTTAAGCTACAAAACATTCATTGCAGAACTTCGATAACTTTAGCTCTGTTAAAAAAGGATAGTAAGATTCTTACTATATTTAACTTAATGATAAGTCTTTGAGAGGCTTCCACATCAATATCTGTGCTTAGAAACTCTCAGGTATACAAGAAAACATTTAAGTTAACCTTGTTATTGGTAACTGTGCTGCTACCGAACTTAGAGCCTTGGTTACATAGATTGATTTGGGGGTACCACATTAAACTGCATCTGAGGCATTACTTTTAAAGAAAAAACTATTACTAAGTATATTAATAATATACCCACAGTAGCTGCAACTCTGCTACAAAAGGATCATATCAATGTTCACATTATTTAAGCCAACAAGAAGACTTTGTGAAGCTTCCACACCAAAATCTGTTCAGAGAAACTCTCGGGGAGACTAGAACACTTAACTTAACCTTGTTATTGGTAGCTGTGCCCTTACCGGACTTAGTGACTTGGTTAGATAGATTGATCAAAGCACTATATAAACCTTTCTCTCAGACATTATAGTTCAGGCATTATTTTTATCGTGTTATTTATTTACATTTATTACCTAAATTAAAACGAATACACCGTAGCCATATCTAATTTTCATACCGGCTGAAATATTTCCAAAATCTTTTTATTTACATATTTACACCATATGGTATTTAAATTGTAATAAAAATTGTGTAAATATTTATTTGTTGAGTCACCTGACGTGAAAACCTTCGGTTTCGAAAGGCCTTGCACAGAAAAATATATATAAATTGGATATTTTATGTATTATTTAAATTGTAATAAAAATTATGTAAGTATTTATTTGTGGAGTCACCCGATGAGAAAACCTTCGGTTTTGAATGGCCTCGCACGAAAAAATAAATTGGATATGTTATTTATTATGTTTTATGGATTAGTTTATGTATTAATGAATTGTATTAATATTTATAAGTTTTTCCAATTGCTCCAAGAGTCTTTAAACTTGTTGTCAATTTATACTAAACATAATAAATTAACTTGTTCCACATATTTACAGCAGAACGACCTATTTTACATATATTTTCCTCCTTATACTCTCAATTAAATAGGCAAATGGCATCTCGTTGGTATAGCTTAAGGTTTATAAGTGGAGGATTTAGTGAGTAATTACACGTAAACACGTGAGAATTATTTATATTATTAAGTTTTGTATGCCGTTGTAAACATAAAGTATTTTATTGCATTAATGTGGTGAAATCGAACGCTTTAATACTACAAATTAAAACATTGATTTATATACAAACGTTTTTCAGTTCGAATACTGTTTTTCGGAAGAACACAATTCATCAGTTACCAGGAAGGATTTTACACTCAGGGTTTTGTACTTTAGTTGTGCTAAGGCCTAAAATGTCAAAATATATTTGCTTAACTTTAAGTCTAACTTTACTAAAATATTATATAAAATATAACATTATAAAATATAATATAATAGAGCTATAACGAGTGTTCCTGGAGCAAATGTAGATTGCTCAGGTACTGCGGTTCGTTATGTGATAGAACCTTGTGGACCTTGCAAGACATAAGCAGCCTGCAAACGGATTCCTTTTCAGAAAATAATAGACTCTCGATAAGTAATCAAATCGCTTTAAATTAAAAAGAAACTTTGGCCGATGTTTTAGCTTTCTGAATACGATCTATATCACTCCAAGAGATTCTATTACCGTAAGCAGGGTCGCAATAGTAAATAACAAAAGACAAAATTTATTTATCGTTCACCATCATGGAATTGTATTTGAGACACTTTAATACTGTTTCACTCATTTATCATGGTGAGGTGGTTTGAGACCTTGTTAACCAGTTATTAAACCAAGACCGTTGTTAAATATGAGGCTATCACTTACAGTAAAAACTTATTACTCTGAATAAGGTAGACCTCAATGTTGATGAAATCATATAGTTGATCCTATCCATGATAGTTGAAGCCAAGGTAGTTGTTCCTATAAAGATATATGTAGCGTTAGTTGTGACTTTCTAAGTTGTTCTAAATGGAGCTCTACACAATTGTGGAAATCTTCTTGATAATATCATGCGAAGCAATATTGTTATGTAATATTATGGATGTAGGGAAAAGGTTCTACATTAACTGCTTACTGGTATCCTCTTTAAAACGTCGAGGCGAAGAGCTAATCATATTTTCTATCTTATTTAATGCCTTCAATGAAATTTTTTATCCTGTAAAATTATTCTTAAGAATTAATGGAGTTGCGGTTGTTACAATGCAGTTCTATAACTGGTATTACCTAAACCAGTACTTCTACGTTTAATAACTCTAAAGTTCTGGTTATATCGAACAGAAGAGCCTTCAATTCACCCCGAACTATAAAACGTGGTGTGCTCCTGAGTTCCTTCATTACATCTGTTTTATTCTTGATACTAAAAAAATATATATAAAGTCTCCTTAGAAGAAACAATTGAACAGGAAAGGTGCAAGCTATTTTTTAAAGAGTTCCCTGCATTGTTTCCACTGACATCAAAGAGTTTTATAAATAATAAATTAAAGCCTATTTTAATTTTACACTCATAAGATTGCAAACTTTTTAATATAAAGTATAGTGTGAAAGAATACAGTATCTACTAATTAGATTTACGTAATATTAATTCAACCCTGCCTTGGCAAAGCAGCATAAATCATTCATTATTGCTCCTTACATTATCACCTTGTTATAGAACGAGACACATAATTGCAAGTCTGGCCGTATGAGCTGTTACCGCCACCTACTCTCCCCTCATCATGCGGTGTAGCCCACATTATAACATCACCTAATGCTCAGTATAAGGTGACTGTTTTTTGATATGAAAATAATGTATAGTGTAATTCCATTGGGTTGTGTGATACAAATATTTTTTTACTTCTTACTCAGGAACTTATTCAATAGCTACAAGCTTGTTTGTAAGCAATTTATGTAAACTTTTATATGATATAAGTTCATTAAAGAAAAAGTAATTAACATTATTTTAAATAAATAATTAAAGTTATACGAAGTTAAATAAAAAAATCGAATTTAGTCTAGTAGAATATTGATATATTATATATTTTCTTTTAAAACTACAAGCTTTTCGGGCCTTATTTTATACAAAAACGTGCAAGAGATAAAATAATTTTATATAGTCTTCCAACAAGCCTGTGTAACCAAGTCTCATAGCCAGGTAAGAGCATAGTTACCGGTAACCAGGTGAAGTTAAGTGTTTTCCTCTACTCGAGTGTTTCTTAGCACAGATTTTAATCTTATCGTTAGCTTAAATAATTGAAATTGTTCATGATCATTTGCAACAATGCTACGAGTACTGTAGAAAATTCTTTTCAATACTTTTAATATGTGTTCGTTTTGCTGCTTTAGTTACAAAAGATACAACCGTTTCTGTATAAATAAACAATAAATTTATTTAACCTACATGCAAATTTCCCCAAACTTATTAATTTACTCTATGTGGTCCTATAATAACCTACATGTTCTTGTATATTTAAATTTTTGTCCGTTTTTATAAATCAGGTGAACTAAAAAGATAATATATTCTATTATGCATCGGTGGGATCCAATTAAAAGAATATATTCTAATAAACAATGTTAAATGATTTTTGTATTCTTCAGTTATAGGTAATTAGGAGAAGGAACCAATTCAAAGAATATATTATAATAAACAATATTGAAAGATTGTTATATTCTTCAGTTATAGGTAATCGAGAAAAGAAAAGGTTCATTAACTTTCTTAAAACTTTTTATATATTGGTAGCGGATGTACGTTAAAGAAGTAACATAAATAGTAGAAAATTAATAAATATCTAAAAACTTTTGAGTATGAAATAGAAATAAAAAATATATTAATAAATAACTAAGAGGTTGTAAATAACGTTTCATAACGAACTTGAAATGAATTGGTACATAAATTTTGCACATACTTCATTAAACTGGAATGTAATAAAATGTTACAGTAAACGTAACATGATAATATGTTTTACAAATCCGCCTCGTAACCAGACATACACTAATTAACATTTTTCTGTAGTAATTGGTTTTGTATACAGGGGATTTATGGGAACGATTCAAAGTGTGCTGAATTCAAACGGTTTAATTTAACTCTCATATCTATATGCTTAATATACTTACAATAGAACAACGCACACATGATTTTCAGACTTTCATACAGTTAAAATTCATATAAAACATATATGCTAAAGTGTTTTCCATCCATTGCAAATAAATGTTTTTGCCATTATTTGGATAAGTTCTAAAATTTTGCTAATTATAAAAAAAGAAACAGAAGTGCTTTTTTCAACGATTACAATAACGTTACATGATATTCATCTGGTAATCTTTGCACAACAAACAATGGTATTAAACCGAATGTTTGGTTTGTCGCTTATAAAACAAACATATTTAACAGAAGCACAACACAAAATACATGTAATGTCTTATTAAAACTTAAGAATAAATAAAAATAAAGCTTATTAATTTATTGCTATGAATAATTCATCTGTAAACATTTTAAATATTTGTATTTCCTATGCATAAATTTTACTAACTGAACATTAATACCAATAAAATCGATATACATAAAAAGAAAAGACAACGCACAAACTGTGTGTAATATTATTTTTATAGCTTGTATATTTACATGCATACATGTTAATAGAAAATATGGTAATAGTGGTAATAATAATAAAATAATTAACATAAATTCATTGTTTGAAGATTATATTTGACGATGGAAGGATTCTGAAGGAAACAGTTTTTTTTCGGACATTTGCCATCGTTCAGTAAAACACAAAATTAGTAACACAGCGTTTCGAGATCTGCAATATGATACCCGAAGAAGAGATCAGATTTCAGATCTCGAGACGTAGTGTTGATGATATTTTGTTTCGTTGCACGATGGTAATTGTCTGGAAAATCCTGTTTCCTTAACAAATAATTGAAATGTTTGGAAACTTAGAGACTTTATTTCTGTACACCTATATCTTCCACGTAGTAATATTATGTTGCTAAGAAACCAAATGAAAAATAAAATAAAAATTAATTCTACAGAAACTAAACATTATTCATTGATGATCTCCCACCTATACTTAAAATCTAATTTTCCCTTAACTTTGCCAATCCATTACGTTTAAATAGCTTTCATACACTTTTTTTGATAACTTATATTTTTCATGACAATATTGTATAATATGCGATAAAACTGGGCCGACCGCAACATTGTGAAACACGTTTTCATTTTTGTGCTTGATTGCACAATGAACAAGCAAAGATTCCTTCCCGAAACAATGGCTTGTAGTTGAGGTCAACAAGTTCGGCTCTGGCCTTAATTACCCAAGATATGATGATGATATATGTGTTATCAGTGAGGAATGACCTGTCGCCAAGGTCGATGTTGTAGGTCAGGTACTACGAGTAGTAAAGAGAGGTCCTCACTCTGCATACACAGTCAGCGCACCTCGCAGTTCGCAGCCCCTCCACCACGCTCCATAGCTCATCGGCCATTAACTCCCCCACCCCTATCCATGTGATACCATCCCCTATACAGTGATACCACACTTGAAATTGAAATTTTTGATTTTCATCTTTGAATTTTCTTTCAAATTTAATTTTTGGGATAAAGTTGTATTAAGACTAATTCCTAAATATTTATACTAATTTGCCACCTCAACACTTTTACCTTTGAATACCCATTTGTCATTGGCTCTCAGTTTACCCACTTTCCTGAAACAGCAAATTTCGATTTATTCAAATTTACTTGTAAATTCCAATGCTCGCACTAAGTATCCAATCAGTTGATTATGTGCTGGAGGTCTGCGGCTCTTGGCGCTATCAGTACAATATCGTCCGCGAACATCAACACATTATCTCGCTTGCCTCCAAAGTTGCATCATCCTCCTAAAGCATTCGGTAAATCAATTATATAAAGATAAAATAATAATGGACTTAAAATGTAGCTCTGTCTGAGGCCCATCCGTGTGGCAAAACTACAGGTCAACCCCTCCCTGTACCACACACTAGTAGACAGGCCATTGTTCAGGTATTTTATAGTCTGTAACATCCGCGTCGATACTCCCAAACATGATAACTTGTATATTTACGATTATTTTTATGTCGATAAAATCAAAAGCAGTTGTAAAATCAACAAAAATCAAAACAATTTTCCTTTATCCATCGATAAACTTAAACTTATCATACATGTTAAATAAAATATGTTGTCATTTGTGGAATAACTTTCTATAAATAGCTTATAACTTAGCAATAATCTTCTATTCCTAAATCCAATTACATAACCTGTTATTCAACATACCAGTTAACAATTTAGCAATTCAATCAATAAAAGAGCGAACACGTCAATTTGTTGCCGAATTTGGGCTTTCTTTTTATGAAACGGGTTAAACATGGATTTATTGAAACTTTATTTTATAATACCATCATTTTAATTGGTACAATTGTGGTAGGTAAGGAATTTGGTGCAATTTTGAAAGAAATCATAAGTAAGTCGGTCAGACTCTGTTGCTTTATCAAAGTTAGCTTTTTCAGCAGAATTTTTAATTTAATTTCAGAGAATTACGCGTCCAAATAATAATCTGCCATTGCCGGCTCCGCATAGCTGACACCACTGGCTAGTAATGGAGGATTCAATAGATTTTCGTACTTTAGGGGTTGTGCCACTCTTCAGGTTTAATATTCCCTATATGCTTATTAGAATGTCTTAAAATGATTGATCGGCGGCCAATAGTCCCCTTGTATAAATTTCCAATCTGTTGATCATGTGCTGAAGGTCTGAGGCTGTATGCGCTATCAGTGAAATATCATCCGCGGCCATCAACACATTAAC
The DNA here is from genome assembly GCF_021130785.1 of Homalodisca vitripennis. Lineage (NCBI taxonomy): Eukaryota > Metazoa > Arthropoda > Insecta > Hemiptera > Cicadellidae > Homalodisca > Homalodisca vitripennis. The sequence goes on along the minus strand of NC_060215.1, from coordinate 132,259,313 downwards.
TCGCTGGTTACACTTCGGAAAACTGTATTAAAATATGCTATTCTTGCCCTAAACATAATTTTGAAAAGTTTATTTGCTTCCCAATATTCCATTCTGACACTGCTATGTTAGTTCTGCAAAAAGTATTAAGTAACATAAATACGCGTTTTTTAATTTAAAAAAATCTATAATCAAACCAAGGCTGTTTTTTTCTTTAAATAAAACTTACAATTATGTATTATTTTGGTATTTGCTGCATTAATTATGCTTTAGGTTACCTTTCATACATTTCCTTGGTTTTCAATTCATAATCTATAAATACACTTTTGATTTTATCAACATATGTTCTATTATCACTATCTGTCCATTTCAATTTAGGCAACAATGGTAGTGGTCTTTCGCCCTCCCCTCTTTCCACAATGGAAAGGTCACTCACTTCAAAAATCACTTCGATTAGCAAATGGTCAGAACCCGGGTGAGAAACTGCTTTAAAATTACGGACGAGGTGTAAACAGTCAATTGACACTGCCACCAAATCAATAAAAGAGTAGCCCATAGCACCTACAAAAGTGTATTCACCTTTTTGATATCCTGGAGATCGTCTGTTTAAATAAATAACCCTAAATGTTCGAATAGTTCTAATACTCGTTTCCCTTCCCCAATCAAAATTGAATATTTCGATTTTCTGTGACACTAAGGTCACTATTTATTTTACTTACCATTAGTTCGCTTATACTCTGCTCGAAACCAACTCTTCCATAGACATCACAAAAAAATTACTAAATTGTCTATATGATTGTGTTTGGAAAAATAAATAAACTAGTTTAATCCCTGATCTAGTAGTTATAATTTAGAAAAAAAACGGAAATATTTTTGTTCAGTTTCCATGTCCGTCATCTATATGAATCAATGTAAAAGATTCTTCTCATATAAATTGTATATTTTTTGCAAAAGTTGACTTCAAATATATTAAAATTGCAGACTCACCAATAAATCTACCAAAGCTAGACAATCCTGAATTTCTTAATCTCTACATTTGCTTACAATAAATTCGATATCCTGTTCATAACAAAAGTTTCAATTGTAATAATAATATCATAACCTTAAATACAATTTAAAAAATAAACAATACTTGCCTTACGTTTTAATCCACACGCATTATAGCTGACTATTATTCTTTACATCACCAGTACTCCTTTCCCTCACCGAGGCCAGCCCCATGAATGTAGGATCGGCCCATCAGCCCTTAGTGGTGTTCAGCGCCTATCTAGAGCTCGTCCCCGTCTCCACGGCTGCTGGGCCCGCGGCACCTGCTCTCACAGTCAACGTTGCCGTGCTCGCACCACTCTCCGGTCTTGGAGCTTTCCAAGCGGGAACTGCAAGTTGCGTGCGAAACGTAAAAGCCTTATAAAAGGAATTGGTGCTTAACTCTCGTAATGTTAAAACGTCAACTGGTATGTAAAGTGAAAGTTATACGTTCGTCGGTCCATGGTCACGGTCCACCACAATGGATTGCTATACAAAGTGAGTGAATAGGTTTTACATCTATTTAAAATATAACTTCTAGAATACATGCCTATTCTTGTAATAATGCATGATAATTCTCAATACACTTTCAATACACAATTATGAGGTTCTTATTTGTGTGCATTTCCTCTCCTCCCGCAGGCATATAGTGTAATATCATATATATGGATTATATAGGGTGTAGTAAGCTAATAGAGAAATGTTTCATGGAAATAAAATCATTCATGTTATATTACAGCATATTTCATTAGTCAGAATCAGTATTTAATTAATTTACTTAAAACCAATTATCTACAGACAGATTAGCACAGTTTTTCAGCTGCTAATAACTTATAAATAAAAAAATATTGTATACTTTAATTATATAGATAAAGTGGCACCATTGTCAAAAGAAACACTTTTGTCAAACAAGTAGTTTTTCTCCCTCCACCTTTTTAATAGTTTTAAATTGCAGTATTTATACTTTATATCTTATTTCTATAAATAAAATTTTTATTTTGTATTTCATAATCTAGTTATCAAATATAATAGGATTTTGTTGAATAATTTTGATTTTATGAAATGCACCATTCCTGTAGGCTTAATATATACATTGTGCTAAAATTTATCTTTTCATTAAAGAATTGTCTTTGTATGGCTATATTTAATGCACGAAACAATTTATAGCTTCTTAAAAGATATTATTTAAAAAATTTGGTCAAGAATTTTACTGTAAATTACCTCTTTTACGACGTATTTCATTATTTAAATGTTTTGATTTTATATTATGTATAAATTTTAATAGTTATACTTACCTCTATATTTACTTATACCAATAAAAAAAACTATGTACTATAAATATGTAGTCATTTATATAATATATATTATGTTAATTTTATTTAGATTTCAATTGTTTATGTTTACTCTTTCCCGTTGTAGAACTTTAAAATAAGTAGGAAACATTTTTAGTCAATATATTGTTACGATCAGACATTTATTAAAATACTACATTCCAAATTACTGTCAAATACGTGTTTGTAAAGTAAAGAATAATTTGTTTTTTATGGATAGGGTGTTTGAAACATAATAAATCTGCAATAAATGATAAGTTTTGTTCATCAAAAATTCAAATGGTAAATCATAAAGTCGTCTTGAATATGGTCTATGTATTGGTATTGGTTTATATACAGGGTGTAAATTAAATTCCGATACTCCTGGATATAAACCAAACGGATTGATATATAAATGTACAATTATTACCATAATTATTTATATATTTCTCTAGATTTGTAGCATTATCAAAAAAATGTCTCTCGCTTTTTCTAAGAGATAAAAAGGGGTACCTTAAAAGTTTTAAATTTCAACCCAGCTAACATGTTACACTTGTGAGGTATCAGTTGTTTGTTGCTAGTGCAAGATTATTTTTATTGTTGTCGTGTTTGCTTATGCAATTACAGATTTAGATAAAAAATATACCGTTGGATTTTATTAAAATGTTTAAAATAGTTAAACACTAACTATTTGTTTAACTATTTTTTTATTTCACTTTAAACATTTTCAACAAGCGTCATTGTGTTAATAGTTAAAAAAATATATTTTTAAAATTTTTATATTATCAATTCAAACTTATGTGCTAACATTGGTTTCTTTAGCGTAATAGATTTGGAGAAAATAAGTTTTTTATTAAAAAATACAAAATAGTCCCTAGCGGCTAAACGAAACATTTCTCGACTATATTTATAGGTCATTTTGTGTTTGTAATGATGAGTACTATTATTCACAGAAGTTTGTGATACCTTTTGTGAATACTCTGTATCTATGTCTCAAACTTACGTGGCTAATATTACTCAATGAAAACAGTTCATTAAAACATAGAAATGTCTCTTTTAGCCCCTAGCCGATAGTTTTTATGTTTTATACAAAAATATTATCTATAAAATTCGTTGACCTAGGGAAACCGATTTGGCAAAAAAATTGAATATAAAAAAAGACAATTTGACAAAATAATTGTATTATTTTTTAATATTACAAAATAACGTCGGTTTAAAATGTCAAACAACAACAACAAAAAAGAGTATAGTTTTAAAAGATGTATTGGCATGCAACCTATTTAAAGAATATCGGTACAATTCCAACTGTACTTTTGTCAAAGAAATTCGTCAATGAATAAGCGAGCACAACCACTTTAAAGGTACGCTTGCACCACCCGGAAACAGTAATAATTTAGTGTTTTGATAGGCATCTGCTGTTTTAAATAGATTGTTTAAATTTTATAAATCATCAAGTATGTTGAATTTTTTATACCAATTCCATGAGTCTAGTTTAACGAAATCTGTCAAAGCATGAGAGAGCACGACCATATTACAGATACGTTTGCACAAGCCAGGAGCAAAAAAAAAAAACACTGATACCTCTCAACTGTGTCTTGCTTGATAAAGTTTGGAGTAAAGTGTTTTTAATTAAAGCCTTCATTTCCTTTGACTATTATTTTCTTAGTAATTTTACCCAATTGTAAAAATATATTAATAACGTAGTCTGTAAATGTTCTTGTATTTGTATTATTATTACATGATTATTTTTATACTTTTAAACAGATAAATATAGTATTCCTGGTAATGCGATTATTTTGTTATTTCAATGTAAGTTTTATGAGAGTTCAAATGTAATCGTTCTATACTAATCATAGTCTCTTATTATTTGTATAATAAAGCACTTACAGCTTGCCATTACATATAAACTAGCATATAAATAAGGTAAAATAAAACATTCAAGCTTCAAATAGTTATAACACTACTTAATATTTTATTTCTATCAGTTGCGAAATCTGCCATAAATAAGATTTTCAAATGTAATTAATTAGACTACTATGCAAAAACAGGAAAACATAAAACAGTTTTTACATCTCGCTAGTTATTGGTATCCATAACCTCACAGTATCTTTAACTAAGTTGTTAGTTTGAAGAGTATTGTGGGATAGCTTTGTATTATTAGGTGTATGTGTTTATATATGAATGTTAAGTTATTATAGTTATGCCCTCTTTGGGTTAGCAACCATTCACTTAAAGTATTAATTGGTTTTGAGATGTTTATTTATTTAATAAATTTCCATTTAGTATTGTAATTACTATTCAAGTGTTTTTAAACATAATTATTACTATTTTTGATATTAAAATAATAAAGAATACGCCAGTGTATTTTTCAAACTGTTTTTAACAACTTGAGCAAATACTTCTATTAACGTCTATTAGTTTTATTGCAAATTAGTTTTGTGCCGAAATTCGCAGTTACAACTAATTATATATGATAATATCAATGTAATTCTTTAGGCCATAACGTGAGAAGAGAACTCTCTTATTTGCATAATCTAGAGGTATAGCAATACACCTGTTATCTTTTGCGTCATAAACGTTCGATTTTAGCGGCGGTGTGGTCCGAGGTGGAGCACGTGGCTGGCGGGATGAGGATGCCTTTGGCATTTGATCACCTTACCATTAATTGCATCAGGTTTACGTGGCAGAATTGAAAGCTAATGGCAGGACAAAGAGACGGCGCTGACCAGTTGAAAACGCTTTTCAACCACAGATTTAGCGGCTTTCTGGATGGGCTGAGAGAGCGGCCTCCGAGTCAACAGCGACAGCCTTTAGATTGACTTGACTGCTATAATTATATACAGTCGGTGTACAGTTATTTTGTGTATCAGAGTTTAGCAGGGCGATTAAATCACTGTTTTCATGTCAATGGAAATACTGTCATAGAAAATTAACAAAATATGTTCCAGTTTAAGGCTGCAAAAAACTAAATGTATCAATCTTATCAATCATATTTTATTATAAATCTAGTACATACTTAGAAGTGACATTATTTATAATAAGTATTTAATTAAATACAGGTATGCATCTTTAATAATTACACCTTCCCCAAATGCAAATATTTCATGTATGATAACTTTCATTTAGAGATTTTTAGTTTAAATATAGATAAGATAGGTAAGTTATTACAGAGATTAAGAGAGAACTAAAAAATCACTTTACAAAGGAAAAATTTCATATACTCTCCAACTATTAACGTTATAAATGAAGACTTCTATTACGATTTTAATACTTAATATCTAATTTCCTATTGCTATAATTTGTATCAAAATTAAAATAAACAGTTTGTACGAAGGCTTAAAACTGGATTACTCAAGTTTACATATATGTATATTTTTCACCCTTATATATATATATATATATATATATATATAACAGAGTGAAAAATATACATATATGTAAACTTGAGTAATCCAGTTTTAGGCCTTATGGATACTTTCATCTTTCATCACTTGACATTATAGTCTAAAGTGATGTTAGATGGCCATTCAGTGTAATTTTCTCCGGAAATTCGCCGTCAGCTCTATTTTGTGTATTTGAATAGGGAGCTTTTTCTTCTTTTATAATGCAGTATTTGTGACAAAGGTGAGCAGTCATTCTCATTGTGATAAGATTTGTAAGATTTCCAATGCTATACATATTAGCTAGTATCTATAAGATTAATATATGAATTCATTGTAGATTTATTTAAATATTTTTTGCCAGAATAGAGCTATTGGGGGAGGAAGAAAAAGAGGACACTGAGGTTGAAAAAAACTAAAATACTAAAAGAAACCACTGCTAAAGAAACTCATAGAGAAAGAAACTTGGGATATAGAAGATACAACTAGTGTAAATGCAGGTTTCGAGAAAGTAATAAAATAAATTCATTAGCATCTATGACAGAAGTACTATTACCATATAATAGGACAGGTGGGAGGATTGATAAGCAAGGTGGACAGCACGTAAGGACTCCACTGAAAGAATGGATGAACCAGGAACTAACAAACTTAATAAAGGAAAGGGACAGAATATTTAGACTATGGAAAGGAGACCCCTCTAACATCAGATTCCGAGATTTGTACAAGAATTTTAAGAAATAGATTGAAACAATAAAATAAAGTATAGAAAACACAGGTATTACCAGCATTTATTTCGAAGTCAACAAAAACAATTCCAGAAAGGTTTGGGAAAGAACAATAAATTATCTTTTGGGGATGAAGAACAACTAAAAATAAATATTGATAAGACAATTGAGGTGGCTATGGGAAAAAACAATAAAATAACAAAGAAATTGTGGATAGCTTTGCCAATTATTTTTTAGAAGGCATTGATATAATAAAACACTGCTGTGGTAATAGAGAGGAATGTGATATAAATGACAATATGGATAACAGTGTATTACAGAATTTCTACATACCTATAGCTACTCCGAAAAGTATCGTAAAAAATAATAAAAGGCATTAATGCTGACAAGTCC